>NC_084622.1:37274929-37874929 GCF_033978795.1 Nerophis ophidion
ATACAACAATTAGCTTTAAAAACTCCCTTGATGAAGTAGTTGGACATACAGTATGTGTACCCTTAGAAACACGCTGGAGACAATCCAAATGATGTTCCAAAAAGAGAAGCCTTCATGGAATTTATTTTTGGAATCCATACAGTAACATCACACAGTTCTACTTGGATATTTTTTCAACACGTTTCAAAGTAATAGGGAATAAAAATGTTAGCAGTTGACGACTTTTTTTTTAATGTTGTCTGTCTGTCTGTGTTGGCCCTGCGATGAGATGGCGACTTGTCCAGGGTGTACCCTGCCTTCCGCCCGATTGTAGCTAAGATAGGCGCCAGCGCCCCCCGCGACCCAAAAAAGGGAATAAGCGGTAGAAAATGGATGGATGGAATCCTGTTGTAAATGTTTTTACTTTCAACTGTACTTGGAAATAATAAATTGAATTCAATTTAGGCTAACTGAAAATATTCTCCTTTTTTCGAATAGTTGCAATTAAGGCAATAAGTTAATCACAACAGCAGTAATTTCAGCACTTTGTTTATTTATACAGGTAAAGAATGCTTTCAAGCTATGTTATTTAAAAATTGTCTTGATAGTCAAGTTCCTCCTTGATCGTCTTAAAACAAAACAGCAGAGAAAATCAATCAATCAATCAATCAATCAATGTTTACTTATATAGCCCTAAATAACTAGTGTCTCAAAGGGCTGCACAAACCACCACGACATCCTCGGTAGGCCCACATAAGGGCAAGGAAAACTCACACCCAGTGGGACGTCGGTGACAATAATGACTATGAGAACCTTAGAGAGGAGGAAAGCAATGGATGTCGAGCGGGTCTAACATGATACTGTGAAAGTTCAATCCACAATGGATCCAACACAGTCGCGAGAGTCCAGTCCAAAGCGGATCCAACACAGCAGCGAGAGTCCCGTTCACAGCGGAGCCAGCAGGAAACCATCCCAAGCGGAGGCGGATCAGCAGCGCAGAGATGTCCCCAGCCGATACACAGGCAAGCAGTACATGGCCACCGGATCGGACCGGACCCCCTCCACAAGGGAGAGTGGGACATAGAAGAAAAAGAAATCTTGCCGATTGTATTGTACCATATGTCCCGGCAAGAAATCTGTGTTCAAAGGACTCCGCCTTGTTAGTGATTCCCAAAGCCCCAAAAAAGTCTGCGGGCTATAGAGCGTTTTCCGTTCGGGCTCCAGTACTCTGGAATGCCCTCCCGGTAACAGTTCGAGATGCCACCTCAGTAGAAGCATTTAAGTCTCACCTTAAAACTCATTTGTATACTCTAGCCTTTAAATAGACTCCCTTTTTAGACCAGTTATCACATTAATATTGATTCAAACATATTTAACATTTTCCATTAAAATAAAAATATACATAGCGTCTACAAACAACTAATTAAATTTAAAATGCAAAATTAGTTCCAAAAGATCAACTATTAGAGCAGGGGTAGAGAACCTATGGCTCTAGAGATCAGATGCGGCTCTTTTGATGACTGCATCTGGCTCTCAGATAAATCTTAGCTGACATTGCTCAACACAATAAGTAATTAATAATTCCGCTGGTAATCAGTGTTAAAAAATACGTTCAAATTATAATAAGTTCTCATGCATTTTAATACAACCATTCGTTTTCTATCACACCTGTTCAAGATGTCTCATTAATGGTAAGAAGTATTATATTTATTATTGGTTAACTTTGGAATAACAATGTTATTAAAAGAAAAAGAGACTTATTGTACTCTAAAAATGTTGGTTTTACTTAAAAAAAAAAGCACGCATTTAGTTGTATTCAGTGTTAAAAAAATATTATATAGCTCTCTCGGAAATACATTTTGAAATATCTGGCTTACATGGCTCTCTCAGCCATAGAGGTTCCCGACCCCTGTATTAGAGTCACACATAAAAAATACATTTTATAAGGTATTTATATGTACAAATTAAAAGAATAAGACTTAAGGCTTTTACTTTTAAACATTTAAAAAAGCTCCAGGCATTAAGTCGTCCGCAGTGGCGTAAATTTTAAATCTAGAGCAAGAGGTCGCTTGACAATGTCTCGTACTTTAACTCATTTGGTTGTAGATGTTTTAAATAAACAAATAAAGCTATATTTATATTTTAAAGTCGCACTTTTCATTCCATAAAGCGCTGCTATGTTGAAAATAGTTTTTCAGAGCGATCTCATTGAAGACCAAGCAGCCAATCAGAGTGTACATGTGTTCATTTCTCTGATTTGTTGACTTTTAAAAAAAAAATATACTGGTGTGTTTAAACTTACTCGAGCGCACAGCAGAAATCTCAGCGAGTGTAGAAAAAAATAGGGGGGAGGTTGAGAAAGCGCATTGGTCCGACTGTGCAGAAGGCAGTAATTATGGAGTGCGAATATGAATAATGGCAAACATGCAAACACTTCTATTGTGAATAAAATACATTTATATTCGCTCAAGTTTTTTAATTTTTTGCTGGAGTTTAATTTGTTTTCAAAATATGCATGTGCATGCAAAACATATTTTTATGTCCTCAAAATCTGCCTTTGTGACTTTAAAATTGAGACACAAATATAACATCATAGGAAGCAAGATTAGAAAAAACTATTTTACGTAAGGGTTCCCCTCCCTTACCATCTTTGTTGAAAATCAACGCCTGGTAAAAGTGTGATTTTTCTCACAATTTTAAATCCTGCCGTAACCCTAATGACGGTGTGTGTGAAGGTTTCCCCGCCCAAAAAAATCTGTGGAAACTAAACAAAAAACATAAGATCTCGCGTAAGCCCCCCATACCAATCTGGTCAAAAATCAACGCCAAAGAAAAGTGGCATTTTCTGACATTTTTGTGTGCTGCCAGCTTTTTAGTACATTTTATATATGTTTTGTGTTGCTTATCAAAAAGCTACAGCATATTCCAGCCTACTTATAGTGAGAGGCAAGGAAAAATAGAAACAGCGTCTCCTTCAATTTGATTTTGGTTTATTTAGGCTAACCACTCAAAGGAGGGGGCATGGAGGTTGGGTGAAATGTGAGTTGGGCGGCTCTTGGTGGTCTGATCCTCGGATACAGAAGCTAGCTCTTGGGATGTGGAACGTCACCTCACTAGGAGTGAACGAGTCTAAGCTGGTATGCGAGGTAGAGATATGTTTTGGCTGGATCCAGTCAGGCTCACAGCAAGAGCTCCGGAACCAGTCCTCTCGGGAGGGGCTGGACTTTCATCCACTATGGTATTGCAAGAAGTGTGAGTTGATGGGTGAGAGTGGCAATACTTGTTGCCCCACGGGTCAGAGCCTGTATGTTGGCATTTAACCCAGTAGACGAAACAGTAACTTCCCTTTGCCTCAGGTTGAGGGGACAAGTCCTGACTGTTGTTTGCTCATGCACCAACCAGTAGTCCAGAGTTCTGAGTACGGCCCTCTGAACCTGAGTGGTGTTTTGTTGTTGGAGTCTTGTACTTGTCACAGATTATCCATAACAAACACAATGTTCAGAGATAAGGGTGTCCATATTTGAACTTGGCACCAGGACTACCTAAGCTGCAGTTCGATGATCGACTTTGTGGTTGTCATCGGATTTGTGGTCATGTTTTGGACACCTTCTGCCCGAATGCACCTGAAATAGACTCCAGCAACCCCCACAACCTTAAAGAGGAGAAGCGGTACAAAATGTATGGATGTTTTGGACACTTGGGTGAAGAGAGGGGCGGAGCTTTTAACCAATTACCACCTGATGGTGAGTTGACTCCGATGGTGGGGCAGGATACCGGTCAGACCTGGCTGGCCCAAACGCATTGTGAGGGTCTGCTGGGAATGTCTAGCAGAGCCTCCCATCAGAGAGAGTTTAAATTCCCCCTCCGGACAAACTTTAAACATGTCACGAGGGAGGCATTGGACATTAAATCCAAGTGCCTCCATTGTTGAGACGGGTGATCGGAGCTGTGGCCGCAAGGTGGTTGTTGCCTACCATGGCGGAAATCCCAGAAATCCCTGATGTGAGGGATATTGCCAAGCTGAAAGAGTTCTATCAGGTCCTTTTGGCTCGGGGACTCCGGAGGCAGCGGAAAAATACCAGCAGGCCATGTAGTGTGCGGCTCTGGCGATCACAAAGGCAAAAACTCGGACATGGGAGGATTTTGATAAAGCCATGACGAATGGCTTCCGGATAGCTTTGAAGAGATTCCGGACCACCATCTGTCATCTCAGGAAGGGGAAACAGTGCACTGTCAACACTGTGTATGGTGGGGATGGTGTGTTGCTGACCTCAACTTGGGTTGTTGTGAATCGGTGGAAGGAATACTTTGAAGGCCTCCTCGATCCCACCCGCACATCTTCCTATGAGGAGGCAGTGCCTGGGAAATCCGTGGTGGGCTCTCCTATTTCCGGGTCTGAGATTACCAAGATAATAAAGAAGCTCAATGGTAATAGGGCCCTGGAGGTAGATGAGATCCGCCCAGAGTTGTTTGACAAGACTCTGCAACATTGCGTGGACTTCGGGGGGCGATGCCTCTTGATAGGCCGATCGAGGAGGTGGTTTATCTCTTTAAGAAGGCGAACCGGAGAGTGCATTCAGCTCTCATTAGATCATACTCAGAGGTAGTGATGGGTAGATTTACGCCTTGGGCGTACCATCCCTTGAGGTGTCAGTAGCCATTTTTATTAGCAGCTTGGTCATTGTTTTTATACAGAGTGTGGCAAATCTGTTTTGGTCCGTTGATTTTCTGCCTCGGATGGTACACTTATTTTCGCCTCGAGTTCTGTATAAAACCACGACGGGATTGTGCCGGCCCATGAATGAAATGGGTGCAGGTCTTAATGACCTGTGCCAGACGCTACCTTTGGAAAAGGAGGAATATTACGCCTCTGTTTTAGAAAGACAGACCTCGGATAAGCAGAAGAAGATGGATGGATTTATTGTCACAGAGTTATAGGGGCACTATGTTGTTTTTAAGAATCTGGTGCAAAAATGTCAGTCACTCACAAGTTTTTTAATTCACCTCACAGGCCACCAGTTTATTAGCCCAAATGATAAAAAAGAGAAAACCTAAAATAGCCCATTGAGGAACACTACTAGTTAAACTAAAGAAGTTGAACAAATGACTGAAGTAAACAAGCTACAGCAACAACGTACTTACCAAAATCACCTTACAATGTGTAACTGCCAAAAATGAGAGGATATAATGTGTGCCATGAGGAATGCTTCAGTTATGTAAATCACAAGTTTAGACCTAAGTGTTATATGTTTGCTAGCAAGGTAAAAATGTCAACACAAGCATCTGCTAATATGTTTACAGTGGTCCAAGTTCCTCTATACCAGTGATTCTCAAATGGGGGTACGCGTACCCCTGGGGGTACTTGAAGGTATGCCAAGGGGTACGTGACATTCAAAAAAATATATTCTAAAAATAGCAACAATTCAAAAATCCTTAATAAATATATTTATTGAATAATACTTCAACAAAATATGAATGTAAGTTCATAAACTGTGAAAATAAATGCAACAATTCAAAATTCAGTGTTGACAGCTCGATTTTTTTGTGGACATGTTCCATAAATATTGATGTTAAAGATTTATTTTTTTGTGAAGAAATGTTTAGAATGAAGTTGATGAATCCAGAAGGATCTCTATTACAATCCCCAAAGAGGGCACTTTAAGTTGATGATTACTTCTATGTGTAGAAATCTTTATTTATAATTGAATCCCTTGTTTATTTTTCAACAAGTTTTTAGTTATTTTTATATCTTTTTTCCACATAGTTTAAGAAAGACCATTACAAATGAGCAATATTTTGCACTGTTGTACAATTTAATAAATCAGAAACTGATGACAAAGTGCTGTATTTTACTTTTTTATCTCTTTTTTTGCTCTGATTAGGGGGTACTTAGATTAAAAAAAAATTCACATGGGGTACATCACTGAAAAAAGGTTGAACCACTGCTCTATACAACAGTAGCACTCTAGTGTTTTTAGGAATTTTCCGCAAAAATGTTTTGAACTAAACTTGGGGGCTGGTATGGTGTCATTTCCGGGCTGGATTTGGCCCCCAGTCTGCCAACTAAATAGCCCTACTTTACATTGATCACCAGGTAACCACAGTGTCAACATGCAGTCTTCAATAAACCTAAGATTTTGTCAATGTTGTTGGATGGTGAGAAGAAGGTGGACTAGGCTACCTGGAGTGAACCTACTCCTCATGCACACGGCACACAAAAAGGCCCAAGCTGACTCCGATCCACTGAATCACTTTGCCACTTTCCCCAGTCGTTTAACAGGTTTGCATGTAATTAGTTTGTCTGCTTTTTAGGCAAAAGAAGTTTATTTGGTAAGACTTCAGTGGAAGATTCATGTATGACAGACAGATCCCCTGTTTCTCCACCAACAGCTGTTGCTGGTAAGTTAGTCACACGTACGCACACACGCACGTACACATTAACAAAGATACAGTACACACAAACGGACACACGTACATCCACACAAAGAAGCCTGATGAGGGAAAGTAATGACTCACACTTGTGTTCTCCTGCATCAATGCCACTCATCTGCTCTAAATTCCACGTGGCCCGATCCACTTCCATAATCATCTCAACCTCATCTTCATCACTCATTATTTAAACGAATTCAACGTCTTTTGTTTGAAGTGCATATTCATTCTTATGAAACATTTTCTCTTGGTACTTTACTGGGTTGTTTGGGGAACTGTGAGAGACAATGTTATTCTTTTGATCTTCAGTGACATCATTATTGTTATCATGAGGAAGTTTCAGGTCATCATGAGTCATATTAGCGAACTGATCTTGATCAGATTTTCAACATATAACACCTAAGTTGCCATTTACATGACTAACAAGAAGATTTCAGAAAGGTTATTGTACTAGAATTTTCGTCTGTTACATTGCATTGCTCACATGTTTGTGTGTTTGTGTGCTTGTACGTGTGTGTTATAGATGAAGACGAGGGAATAGAGAGAGTGTGCGACACTCTACTTATGTGTATTATCACAGTGTTGAACCAAGGACTACGAAATGGCGGCGGGGTTGGCGATATACTAAGAAAACCTTCCAAAGAGGTCAGAAAAAAGATTTTACAATATTTAATTCGTTTCCCACCATCTAATTTCCGTGTTGGCTTTATATTCATCAAGGAGCCGCTGTTTGCAGCCCGTGTGGTTTACGACCTGCTCTTCTTCTTTGTTGTCATCATCATTGTTCTTAACCTCATCTTTGGTGTCATCATCGACACCTTTGCGGATTTAAGGAGTGAGAAACAGAAAAAGGAGGAGATCCTTAAAACAACCTGTTTTATTTGTGGTGTGTATAGCTCTGTGGTCTAAAAAGGGAAAAAACAAATATGTTTAAATAAGTTGTAAGACACTATCTTTTTTTTATCTTTCAGGTTTGGAAAGGGATAAATTTGACAACAAGACTGTGTCCTTCGAAGAGCACATCTTGTCTGAGCACAATATGTGGCATTACCTTTACTTCCTGGTTCTGATTCGAGTGAAGGATCCCACCGAATACACGGGTCCAGAAAGCTATGTCGCAATGATGATGGAGGTCAGTAAACAATCCCGGCACACACTATTTCTGGTAAATCTTGTGAAGAGAGGGCACATGAGGAAGAATACCTAACTTTTAGTGTAAATCCAGAATAGGTGGTGGACTTAGGGAATTTAATTTCACAGTTCAGGGGCAAGTTCACTCTTGTCCTTTACGGTCCGGTTAAAACAGTCGAGAAACTGTTTGCTCTTCTCGTATGGTCCTGTTGGTTAGGTGTGAACATAGTCTAGGACAGTGGTCCCCAAACTACAAACTGGAAGTCCAAGGTTTAAAAGAAGAACACACACACACACACACACACACACACATATATATATATAATTTTTTTTTAATCCGCTCAGGCAAATCAGACTGTCTAAAAATGCATTTTCACATCAATAACGTGACATCATCGCGCTCGGATTTTATATATATGTATATTTCTATATGTATATATGTATATGTATATATATGAGTATGTATATATGAATGTATATAGTATATATATATGTATATATACAAACAGACACACACACACACACACACACAGCCAGGCCCACCGCCAGATTTTTTTAACCTGATGCAGCCCCCGAATCAAAAAGACTACTGGTCTAGGACATCCTAGACCAGTGGTTCTCAAATGGGGGTACGCGAACACCTGGGGGTACTTGAAGGTATGCCAAGGGGTACGTAAGATTTTTTTTTAAATCTTCTAAAAATAGCAACAATTCAAAAATCCTTTATCAATATATTTATTGAATAACACTTCAAACAAAATATGAGTGTTCATAAACTGTGAAAAGAAATGCAACAATTCAGTGTTGACAGCTAGATTTTTGTGGACATGTTCCATAAATATTGATGTTAAAGATTTCTTTTTTGTGAAGAAATGTTTAGAATTAGGTTCATGAATCCAGATGGATCTCTATTACAATCCCCAAATAGGGCACTTTAAGTTGATGATTACTTCTATGTGTAGAAATCTTTATTTATAATTGAATCACTTGTTTATTTTTCAACAAGTTTTTAGTTATTTTGATGTTTTTTTTCCAAATAGTTCAAGAAAGACCACTACAAATGAGCAATATTTTGCACTGTTATACAATTTAATAAATCAGAAACTGATGACATAGTGCTGTATTTTACTTCTTTATCTCTTTTTTCAACCAAAAATGCTTTTCTCTTATTAGGGGGTACTTGAATTAAAAAAATGGCCACAGGGGGTACATCACTGAAAAAAGGTTGAGAACCACTGCTCTAGACCACCTCAGAAAAGATTGTTGGTCCACCTTTCAGTGGATTCTAGTCCTAAATGAGTTATGTGTGAATACCAGGGCGATCGCTCTAAGACTGCCAGGGAAGCTGAGATTCCCTTAAAATGTCAAAAAAACAACTGGTAAAATATTTTTTTTTGTTTAAATTTCAGTGACTAAATAAGCTCTAGAATGCA
Organism: Nerophis ophidion; assembly: GCF_033978795.1. NCBI lineage: Eukaryota > Metazoa > Chordata > Actinopteri > Syngnathiformes > Syngnathidae > Nerophis > Nerophis ophidion. The sequence continues at coordinate 37,283,902 of NC_084622.1, forward strand.
TTTAACTTTTGTTTGGAATCAGCTACTTTGGCGACAGCCGCTGCAACTTTCTCATTCATTGTGGTAGCGTCACAGTGCATTAAACATTGTTGAAACTGAGCGTCCATTGACTTTAATGGGGGAGCATAGAGTGGAATGTTCCACTGCAGCGAAATTTGACAATCATTGGATAAATGTTTGGCTTTGTCCCGCCCATGGGATGCTCACCATCTCTATAAGTGTATGGAAAAGTGGGCTTTAGTAAACTTTGCTGGTCTGTACGCTGAGCTTCTGCATTCTGCATGATGATTGGATAATCAGTCTGAAGCTAAAATCCTTTTTGATTGACAGCAAAATTAACAAATCAGTGATCTTTAAATAGACAGTGAACCACTGCCGCATTTTTTAAGTTTCATTCCCTTGTTCCGAGTTGACAGGGAGAATTTTACTGTCCTTTAAGTGATGTTTTCTTTGTATAATATAGCATCTTTTATTTGTTTGTGTAGACTGTACAAATGTTTAGAGAGGAGCTGTAAATGAGCTTTCCCTACTTGAAAGGCCAGCAGCCAGATATGTCAACAAATAGGAGCCTTAGAAAAGCTGAGTGAAAATATTTAAAAAATAAAATGTTAAAAAAATGCCACCATAGAAAATAGTCCTCCAAGTGTATGTGACCTGGAAGACTTAATGTCGTTTTGGAAGCATGAGCCAGTCGGACATTGTATTGTACTGTACAATACCAATATTGTACAGTACCATTATTTGGCATTATTATAAGTGTGAACAATACGCAGAAACTGCTAAATTGACCACAAAGAGCCCGAATGCAGCTGAGATAGGCTCCAGCCCTATCTCAGTTTTTATAAGTTACTGCCAACGTTGAAATGATCCATTTTAATAGCTAAGGCAGTAGCATATAGCAGTTAGCATCCCATGACCCACAATGCACTTCTGCCATGACCCGCCCCCGCCGAATTCTTATTGGTGGACGTGTGTGTGACGATTGCTGACATTTTCTTTGTCTCTTCCGCGAATGAGATAAATAATATTGTTTGATGTTTTACGGTAATGTGTTAATAATTTTACACATAAGTCACCCTGGAGTATATGTCGCACCCCCGGCCAAACTATGAAAAAACACTGCAATTTATAATCCGAAAAATACGGTAAAAACAAACAATTACAATTATTTTATCATTATATATTTTATTTCTTTGCATGATCACAGTTCAGGCACTGCCTCCCGAGACCGCATATCATTGCTGAACATGTAGTGAGTGTGTGTGTTGGCTGGTGTATGTGTGCAAAGGGGCAGTTGCTAAAGGCCCAGCAGGTACTGCAGCAGCCACAGCGTTCTTACATAACCCATCTCAAGTGGTCTGCTAATAGCTCAGCCTGCCTGGCACGTACTGTCCTGTCCTTTTGACTCTCTCTCCCTCACACAAACACATGCACACAACACATCACAACACATGTCACATAATGGGCCTTTCATTTACCCCATAAAACACATGCACACACACCACATTGTCGACAAAAGAGCAGCAGAGTCGGCAGAGTTGCAAAAGAGCCTGTACTTGTCATGTGTACTGAAGGCGGAGGTCAAATTTTGCTTGATGGGATTAAGTGTATTGAGGTTTATAAATAAAGGACAGTGTTGTATTCCATTATGTGTTTGATTAACTGTGGAAAATCATCTATCGTCATATCTCTTTGTGTTTGAGGTGCAATCTGTGTCATCAATCATTTTAAACAATCGGAATTGTTATTTTAGATTAGATTAGATAGTACTTCATTTATTCCGTCAGGAGAGTTCCTTCAGGAAAATTACAATTTTCAGCACAATCCCATTCAAGATCAGACAAACATTACAAGGAGACAGAACAGGATCGCTGACGGGTCTGCCGGCTTCCAGCGCCCCTTACAAAAAAGATAAGATACAGGTAAAAGGGGGGGGTAATGGGAGAAAAAAATAGAAGATTATAATAAAAAAAGGGGTCTTAGCCTGGGCCCTGGAGAGGGGGTGCAGACTGAGGCCAAGGGAAAACAACAACTCATAGCCATAGTACACATCCCTCTTACATGTCTGTAAGAGGGAAACATCAACCATCAAAGAACACAGAGGACTTTAAAGACATTAAAGCAGCAGATACAACCAGACACTTCTACATACAGCTATGAATAAAAAGTAAAAGAAACATATCCACTGTGGTGGCCTCTGCGGTGTTCCACGCCATCGTCCGCCTGGGTGGAGGGAGCATGGCCAGAGACAGAAGCAGACCCAACAAAGCAACCAGGACAGCCGACTCCACTCTCGGCCAGTGTCCAGTCTGAATGGATGAGCGAGGAACGTCCAAGGTGACTGAGGTGTCCGACACCTGCTCACCCAGCCAAAACACTGCGAAGCCTCTCCGTCCCAGCGCTCAGTGCTAGCTCCGCAGTCCTGTCCCCTCATCCGCATCTCCTCCAGTCCCTCCAAACCGACTCCGGTGTGGCAGACACCCAGCAGCTGGTCTCCTTGGCCTAAAGGCTCCCGGGAGGCAGATCCAGAAGTCCACAAAAAAGCACCACAGAGGTCACGAAAGTGCCACCCCTTGTCACACAGTCCCAAAGGGTCCCGGACCAAAAAGCAAAAAAGTATAATAACACATGAAAACAAGAGTCCATAAAAGGTCAATGCATCAATCGCAGTTGATTTTTCTTGCAATATTTTTTTATTGTTTTCTGGTGAACAGTCAAACATCATGCGAACCTTTTAACTTTTACAATAACATACAATACATACTGTAAGTCTTAAAATGTTCATGTGTAACACCTTGATTTTCAGACGTCCACTTTTTGTATGATTCGGTTCTCGTCAAACATTTTCGCCAATAGATTTCCCTGGTTTTCGTATAGCGTCTTGGTTTTTGTATGGCAAAAACATTGTGTCTAACAAGTCATTTTGTCAGTGTACAATTAAAGGCCTACTGAAAAGAGGTTTTCTTGTTTACACGGGGATTGCAGGTCCACTCTATGTGTCATACTTGATCATGTTGCGATATTGCCATATTTTTGCTGAAAATATTTAGTAGAGAACATCCACGATAAAGTTCGCAACTTTTGGTCGCTAATAAAAAAGCCTTGCCTGTACCGGAAGTAGCAGACGATGTGCGCGTGACGTCACGGGTTGTAGGGTTCCTCACATCCTCACATTGTATATAATCATAGGCAAGAGCGATTCGGACCGAGAAAGCGACGATTTCCCCATTAATTTGAGCGAGGATGAAAGATTTGTGGATGAGGAAAGTTAGAGTGAAGCACTAGAAAGAAAAAAAAAAAGGCGACGGCAGTGGGAGCAATTCCGATGTTAATACACACCTTTACTAAGATAATTCTGGAAAATCCCTTATCTGCTTATTGTGTTACTAGTGTTTTAGTGAGATTATAAAGTCATACCTGAAAGTTGCAGGGCTGCGGTGACCGCCAGTGTCTCTGAGGGAAGCCATATGAAGGAGCCAAGAAAGTCACAGCTGCCTTTTTGACAGCTGCTGCAGGAGTACGCAAACTCCGCTCAAGTGTCCGTTAAGAGCCGACTTAATATCACAATTTTCTCTTCCAAAAACTTGCTGGTTGACATGTGGTAGAGAAACATGTTCGCTTGACCGCTCTGTTTCACATTAACGCTTTACAACAAACAAAGAAACACCGGCTGTGTTTTGGTTGCTAACGGCAACTGCAATTCACTGCTTTCCACCAACAGCATTGTTCTTTATAGTCTCCATTATTATTTGAACAAATTGCAAAAGATTCAGCAACACAGATGTCTAAAATACCGTGTAATTATGCGATTAAAGCAAACGACTTTTAGCCGTGAGTGGTGCTGGGCTAAAATGTCCGCTCCAACCAATAACGTCACAAGCACGCGTCAACATTCCGCGACGTTTTCAACAGGATACCTCGCGGGAAATTTAAGATTGCAATTTAGTAAACTAAACCGGCCATATTGGCATGTGTTGCAATGTTAATATTTCATCATTGATATATAAACTATCAGACTGCGTGGTCTGTAGTAGTGGGTTTCAGTAGGCATTTAAATACACTTTGGTGCTTTTTTTTGCATACAACTGCAATCTAAGCCACAATGGCTTGCGATAAAGAAGGTGAGAAACACCATTGAATTCAAGCATTAACTCGTAAGAAGGTACCTCTGCCTCACCTTGTCAGTCTCTGCTAATTGCCTTCTTTGCCAACAAGTCTTTAAAAAAAAGTTTAAAAGTTTATCCATTTTAAATTATCCTTCACATGTAATTCACGTTGTTCTCTGCATGGAAAGCTGTAATTGTTGTATATTAAATGTGGTTGTGTTAGTATTTTTTTGGTGTTTTGAATGGATTGATTTAATTTTGTTTTATGGGGAAAACTATTTTGGATTTCAAACTACAGTAGCTGAAACAAAAGCTAGTTTTGAACAAAAACTAAAATATGACATTAATGGTATTTTTTTTATTTCTATTTTTTATTTCATTTTCCACGATTTAACTCTTACTCAAATGTTGTATAATATAACTTATTTGGTGTCTTTTACTTGTTTACCTACAAAACATTTGCAAAAAATGACATTTTGCACTGGTGGCTTTTATCTTAACCCCCAGACCTTTCAGGAAAGGTATATAACGTGTTGTGTGATGATAGTGTAAGTTTTACTTTAAAGTTTGAGAACATGATTTCTTGAATGCATGTGGCAGTAGCAGATTGCTGGTGGTGTTGTTTTGGCCCCAGGCTCCTGATATTCTTGTCTGAAGTCTCCAGTTGGTGTGCATCTCGACATGTACGATACAGTGTGTACATTGATGAAAAGGTGACCGCGGCACAGTGCAATCAACATGTGGAATCACATGGAAGTCTGTAACTTCATGCAAATTTAGCTGAAAAAATTGATCAGTTAAGCAGCATAGAATGCTAAGTCATGGGGGGTTTGGTTTGGTTTGGGTCTAAACATTTTATTATATAACCTCTAAGAAGAACACACAAATATTTGATCTTTAGAGGTTTTAAAATAAATGGTTTGGATTTTCCTGGAGCCCTTGATGTAGAAGCATAATGTGGTTCTTGGGCTGTAATATCTTCCCAGGTTTATGACTAGAATATGGTACTGTCAAAGGGGAACTGCACTGTCTTGAGAGTTTTGCCTATCATTCACAATCCTTATGTGGGACAAGTACACATATGTCTTTCTCTTTTTTACACATTTGATTGTAATATTATAAATAAATGTTTGCAACAGTTTGCTAACAAAGCAGGTAAAGGGTGTTCGATCTATTACGCTTATAGAGCCAACATTATACATATACAATACATGGTGTCTAAATATGTAGGGTAGTAACCAGCACATTATTGATAACGTAATATTTACAGTATTTTGGTAATTTTAAGCATTACCATAATTTTTTTTCTGTGCGCAATGATTTCCCAGAGCGCATAGCAATGTTCGCTGTTTCCTTTAACAACAACAATTACCACTAATCATGACAGACGTGAGGTGAGAGGACAACAACGACTAATTTAGAACCTTATATTTTTGAGCCTGAATAAACGGAGAATGAACTTCAACTTTTAGAAGTTGAGCGATAAGCAGATCCAAATCAAATCTATGAACATATTAAAACAAACACTTACTGCAAGTGTTAATTTATGACAGCAGTTTTTAACTTACTTTTAGTTAGTCTTTTGCTGAAAAATATCTTTTAGTTTGTCATATTTTAGTCATCTAAATTGATTTAGTGTTAGTCGACTAAAGAGCTGATTCACCAAAGGTTTGCGTGTACTAAAACACGTGCAAAAACTTGATAGCACACGAAAAGCTGATCTACTAAATGTGTGCAAAATGGATTTCGTCTGTCAAGTAGACAGAATAAGGCGTGCAATCCATTTTGCGTCTGTTGATACTTTTGATACTTTTATTAGTAGATTGCACAGTACAGTACATATTCCGTACAATTGACCACTAAATGGTAACACCCGAATAAGTTTTTCAACTTGTTTAAGTCGGGGTCCACGTTAATCAATTCATGGTACAAATATATACTATCAACATAATACAGTCATCACACAAGTTAATCATCATAGTATGTACATTGAATTATTTACATTATTTACAATCGGGGGGGGTGGGATGAGGAGCTTTGGTTGATATCAGAACTTCAGTCATCAACAATTGCATCAACAGAGAAATGTGGACATTGAAACAGTGTAGGTCTTATTTAGTAGGATATGTACAGCCAGCAGAGAACATAGTGAGTTCACATAGCATAAGAACAAGTATATACATTAGAAGTACATTTGAGTTGTTTATAATCCGGGGAGATGGGTTGTGAATGGAGGAGGGTATTAGTAAAGTGTTGAAGTTGCCTGGAGGTGTTGTTTTAGAGCGGTTTTGAAGGAATATAGAGATGCACTTACTTTTATACCTGTTGGGAGTGCATTCCACATTGATGTGGCATAGAAAGAGAATGAGTTAAGACCTTTGTTAGATTGAAATCTGGGTTTAACGTGGTTTGTGGAGCTCCCCCTGGTGTTGTGGTTATGGCGGTCATTTACGTTAAGGAAGTAATTTGACATGTACTTCGGTATCAAGGAGGTGTAGCGGATTTTATAGACTAGGCTCAGTGCAAGTTGTTTTACTCTGTCCTCTACCCTGAGCCAGCCCACTTTGGAGAAGTGGGTTGGATTGAGGTGTGATCTGGGGTGGAGGTCCAAAAGTAACTGGATTAGCTTATTCTGGGATGTTTGGAGTCTAGATTTGAGGGTTTTGGAGGTGCTGGGGTACCAGGAGGTGCAAGCGTAATCGAAGAAGGGTTGAATGAGAGTTCCCGCTAGAATCCTCTAGGTGCTTTTGTTGACCAGAGAGGAGATTCTGTAGAGGAATCTCGTTCTTTGGTTGACCTTTTTGATCACCTTGGTTGCCATTTAATCACAGGAAAGATTAGCCTCTAGAATGGAACCTAGGTAGGTGATCTCATCCTTCCTGGTGATAACAATGTCACCCACTTTTATAGTGAAGTCACTGACCTTCTTAAGTTTGATATGGGACCCAAATAGGATGGATTCCGTTTTACCTAAGTGTATGGATAGCTTGTTGTCAGCGAGCCAGGTGCAAATATTGAGGAGTTCAGCACTGAGGATTTGTTCCACCTGTGACTTGTCCTTGCCGGATACCAGCAGGGCCGAGTCATCCGCAAACAGGAACAATTCACAGTGGCATGCTGATGGCATGTCATTTACGTATATTAGGAACAGTAAAGGTCCTAGTATACTGCCTTGGGGGACTCCACAGCTTACTGAGAGGGGAGGGGACATGGTTCCGTTCACCTCTACCACCTGTTTCCTCCCCTCCAAGTAAGATTGCATCCAGCTCGATGAGGTTTCGTCGAATCCGATTGCTCGGAGCTTATCCAACAGTATAGCGTGGTTAACGGTGTCAGAGGCCTGTCTTCATTCATTTTAATTAATGCAAAATTAATTAATTTTAATGCAAAATATATGCTGATCACTACAACGCCCACAATACTGGGGGGAGAAAATGGAATTATGATTATTTAGCACACGCAATGTGATCTATCAACACTCATCACTGTTTTGCGAGCACTATTTTGCGTTTTATTTACCACACGTCAGAAGGACATGCAAACTGACAGTTCTACACACTGCTGCAGGATCAGTGCCGACGCTGCACAGACAGACAATGGTCAGACAAGAATCTTCAACATTTTTGGACTGACAGAAATTTAAAAAATATTGGACAGGTTGTCTATTCAGCAATTTAATTTTGTTATTGCTGCTGTATGACTTAAAGTGCTGATTAAAATGAAGTTAATTGATGCGTTTTGGTGTCTGCTGGCGTTTGTTTTTTTTTAAATGTTCTTTTTTTTATATTTAGGAAATATATTAGAATAACATACCTCCTACATGAAAATATGTATTTTTTTATGCATTTTTTTGCGTTTGAATCATTACAGGCGCACAAATGCACTGGTGATGCGATCAGTGTGCATACCTTTTCTATTTTCTCTATTGTGAAGCAGAAAAGTTGCTACAGGTTATAGATGTGTGCCGCTGTTATTAGCATGACATGAATTTGCAGTAAATGAGTGTCTCCGTGGCAAAAAAAAAAGGCCCCCCATGCAAAATCCTCTTAAAATAAGGCTGTTGACACCACTTTTGAAGTGCACACAGTAATATTTATCGCGGTAGTTAGCCTTTACAGCTAATACCGTAGCGCGCCGATGTGTTCGCTCTTACAATAACAATGTCGCTAAAGTTTGGTTATTATACAGGTTACGGAACGTAAATGAAGTATTGCTGACCATTTTTGAATGCATTTTAAAGTGATTTAGTGATAGAATTGATTGCTCCAATTAGCTGCATTGATAGCCATTAAGATCGAGACAATTTTCACATGTCAGAAAGCAAAAAACAAAAAAACTTTTATCTTCTTGTCCCTTATGAGGCTTGTGACTGATAGGCAAAATTCCGTCCCCAAAAAAGTGCAGTACCCCTATAAGGTATGGAAAAAATACTGGGCTGTGTTGTTGTTTAGATTTAATTTAATTTTTTTTTTTTTTTTTTTTAATCATGACAATGAATCAGTCTTCAGTAATGTGGACGTTGTACCGATCCGTTGTGGTGAAGAAGGAGCTGAGCCGGAAGGCAAAGCTCTCAATTTGCCGGTCGATCTACGTTCCCATCCTCACCTATGGTCATGAGCTTTGGGTTATGACCGAAAGGATAAGATCACGGGTACAAGCGGCCGAAATGAGTTTCTTCCGCCGGGTGGCGGGGCTCTCCCTTAGAGATAGGGTGAGAAGCTCTGCCATTCGGGAGGAACTCAAAGTAAAGCCGCTGCTCCTTCACATCGAGAGGAGCCAGATGAGGTGGTTCGGGCATCTGGTCAGGATGCCACCCGAACGCCTCCCTAGGGAGGTGTTTAGGGCACGTCCAACCGGTAGGAGGCCACGGGGAAGACCCAGGACACGTTGGGAAGACTATGTCTCCCGGCTGGCCTGGGAACCCCTCGGGATCCCCCGGAAAGAGCTCGACGAAGTGGCTGGGGAAAGGGAAGTCTGGGTTTCCCTGCTTAGGTTGTTGCCCCCGCGACCTGAACTCGGATAAGCGGAAGAAGATGGATGGATGGATATCAATTCATAATTCATTCTAACTATTCTTTTTCTAGGGTCGAATTATACAGTATTTATCAGGGATATTCGACTAAATTGTTTTGAGGGCCACGTTCCAGAAAGCTAAGGGTCAGGGGACTGGATTTCTTCATTTACTAATTTTGCTATTTTGTATAATCCTAAGAACCAGTGTCCTCATTAGTTTTGTCTGAATTGCAAAATTCAGAAAAAATAACTCTAACATCTGACATGATTGTTTGCTATTTTAACATTCTATTTGGCAAAATCAGATTGGTAGAATTCTTTAAAAATGGTTTGTTTCCTGCACGGACATGCCTTTTCATATTAGTCCACACATGTTCATTAGGGTTAAGCTCAAGCTTGATAAAGACCGTTCCAAAAGCTTTATTTGAGCCTGCCAAATCTGTTCCAAAACCAGTTTGGATATCTTTTGGATCATTTAACCTCCCAATTGTTTTCATGTTTCATTTGATTTTAGTGGAAGTTGGTGGTGGTCTTTCTTCATTGCTGATCTACTTTGTACAGTGTATTAGTACTAGTGGCAGGCACACAGCCACAGCGAGCATTATACTGCCACCACCATTCTTGACAGTTATTCACCTTCACCTAGACTTCTCCAAACATAATTTTTGTCACTTTGATCAATTACTACCTTCATCGTTGTCGTGTCTGACCATGATCCCATTGACTAGAAGGCATCCGGCTTGCCCATGTGGGCTGCTAGTAAGGGTGTAACGATTGGTCGATAAATCAATTTATATTCCTGAATTTCAAGTACATCGATCTGTGCTCGGCAAGTTTGCGTTCCAACAGATAGGTATTCATCCAAGATCGTTTTAAAAGGGAAGGGAATCGCTCGTTTTTAGCTTTAATAGAAAAAGGAAAACATTGGATTTAAGAAATGCATATTTTAGATTAGATTAGATTAGATAGTACTTTATTTATTCCGTCAGGAGAGTTCCTTCAGGAAAATTACAATTTTCAGCACAATCCCATTCAAGATCAGACAAACATTAAAGGGAGACAGAACAGGATCGCTGACGGGTCTGCCGGCTTCCAGCGCCCCTTACAAAAAAAGATGAGATACAGGTAAACAAGGGGGGAGAAAAAATAGAAGATTAAAATAAAATGAAAAAAAAAAATCAGTCTTAGCCTGCGCCCTGGAGAGGGGGTGCAGACTGAGGCCAAGGGGAAAAAACAACAACTCATAGCCATAGTACACATCCCTCTTCCATGTGTGTAAGAGGGAAACATCAAACATCAAAGAACACAGAGGACATTAAAGACATTAAAACAGCAGATACAACCAGACACTTCTACATACAGCTATGAATAAAAAGTAAAAGAAACATATCCACTGTGGTGGCCTCTGCGGTGTTCCACGCCATCGTCCGCTGGGGTGGAGGGAGGATGGCCAGAGACAGGAGCAGACCCAACAAAGCAACCAAGACAGCCGACTCCACTCCCGGCCAGTGTCCATTCCGCATGGATGAGCGATGATACGTCCAAGGAGACTGAGGTGTCCGACACCTGCTCACCCAGCCAAGACACCGCGAAGCCTCTCCGTCCCAGCGCTCAGTGCCAGCTCCGCAGCCCTGTCCCCTCATCCGCATCTCCTCCAGTCCCTCCAAACCGACTCCGGTGTGGCAGAGACCCAGCAGCTGGTCTCCATGGCCAAAAGGCTCCCGGGAGGCAGATCCAGAAGTCCACAAAAAAAGCACCACAGAGGTCACGAAAGTGCCACCCCTTGTCACACAGTCCCAAAGGGTCCCGGACCAAAAGGCAAAAAAATATAATAACACATGAAAACAAGAGGGAAACACAAAAGGATGATACAAGAGCACAGAGCTCCTGCCAACAGCAGCGCCATCTTGGAGGTTTTATCTTTATGAGGTTTAGTACTTTTAATAATAAAGATATTAAACGATAAGTCTATTTTCCCGTCCAGGATGTCAGCAAAACAAAAATGGTGGATATTTACGGTGGTCGAGAAAGGCTGTAACAAATAGAATAATATTTGTGACAGATGTGTGCCTTTAACAGGCGGTGCTGTTGTGTTTCTATTGCTGCGCATTTCTTATCAAAACTTTCAGTTACAGCAAGATTACAAAAGCCACAATAAATACAAACGACATAACCCAATGATAAAGCGGCAACACAACTTTGAACCACAGAAGATGTGACCAACACAATGGAAGTGGCAGCAGTGCAAGTAACCGTGATGCCTCGACTGCCGGAACACAAGAAGTTATTTGATGAGAAAGAAAGAAATAGAAGAGATGGATGAAGTAAGCTATGGAAATTAGGAAGCACTAGTCTAACGGCATCAACAGGGATGAGGAGACACACCTGGGACACTGTCCTTCAGTGGCGACGCCAGAGCGGTAAACAGATACTGTATGGCCGGGTCAGGGAACTTATCAGGTAAATCTACCCGTAAAATGTTAGTTGCTGTAATTTTTTTGAAATTTGCGTGAATGTTGTAAGTAAGAGCAGAACATGTTTTCTCTTCTTAATTCAACCTAAATTGTTGGTTGCAATTAATTCAAACAAAATGTGACTGCATCGGCCAACATTTGTTGTTTGTATCCATAATTTATCTATTTATATATATTTCCCTTACAAGAAATAACAGGAATATAGGAAACATCACCTGCAGTGTCCAGTTTGTATTTTACAGTCACATTGCTTTTTTGTTTTTTTTTGCAAAAAAGTTACTGAATCAATTTAAACCCTCTAAACTGTTTCGTATCATATCATTAAAAAAAATAAAAAGTAATTATATATTAGGGCTGTGAAATTTTGGGTGTCCCACGATTCGATTAAATACGATTATAATTAATATTGATACTGTTGTTGATAATATTCATTTTCGTTTCACTACTTTTGGTTTGTTCTGTGTCGTGTTTGTCTCCTCTCAATTGCTCTGTTTATTGCAGTTCTGAGTGTTGCTGGGTCAGGTTTGGTTTTGGAATTCAATCAATCAATCAATCAATCAATCAATGTTTACTTATATAGCCCTAAACCACTAGTGTCTCAAAGGGCTGCACAAACCACTACGACATCCTCGGTAGGACCACATAAGGGCAAGGAAAACTCACACCCAGTGGGACGTCGGTGACAATGATGACTATGAGAACCTTGGAGAGGAGGAAAGCAATGGATGTCGAGTGGGTCTAACATGATACTGTGAAAGTTCAATCCATAATGGATCCAACACAGTCGCAAGAGTCCAGTCCAAAGCGGATCCAACACAGCAGCGAGAGTCCCGTTCACAGCGGAGCCAACAGGAAACCATCCCAAGCGGAGGCGGATCAGCAGCGCAGAGATGTCCCCAGCCGATACACAGGCGAGCAGTACATGGCCACCGGATCGGACCGCAAGGGAGAGTGGGACATAGGAGAAAAAGAAAAGAAACGGCAGATCAACTGGTCTAAAATTGGATTGCATTGTTATGGTATCGTTGTGTAGTGGTTTGTTGGAGTGATTAAAAAATAAATATTCATATATAAAATATTATTTTTAAATAAAAAGAGTAAAAAATAGATTTTTTAAAAATGAGAATCGATTCTGAATCGCACAACGTAAACGATTTGATTCTTATTCGAATCGATTTTTTCCCACACCCCTAATATATATATATATATCGTCCCCGAATTGTATCGGCAACCACAAATATCGAATCAAGTGATTGTTAAAAGGAATTGTTACACTCCAAGCTGCTCGAACTGTTGACTTTGTAAACTTCTGACTGTAACCTACTCATTGGCCTAGTGGTTAGAGTGTCCGCCCTGAGATCGGTAGGTTGGGAGTTAAAACCCCGGCCGAGTCATACCAAAGACTATAAAAATTGGGACCCATTGCCTCCATACTTGGCAGTCAGCATCAAGGGTTGGAATTGGGGGTTAAATCACCAAAAATGATTCCCGGGCGCAGCACTGCTGCTGCCCTCTCTTCCCAGGGGGAGATCAAGGGGATGGGTCAAATGCAGAGGGGCGGCATAGCTCGGTTGGTAGAGTGGCCGTGCCAGCAACTTGAGGGTTGCAGGTTTGATTCGCGCTTCTGCCATCCTAGTCACTGCCGTTGTGTCCTTGAGCAAGACACTTTACCCACCAGCTCCCAATGCCCCCCACACTGGTTTAAATGTAACATAGATATTGGGTTTGACTATGTAAAGCGCTTTGAGTCACTAGAGAAAAGCGCTATATAAATATAATTCACTTCACTTCAGGACAAATTTCACAACACCCAGTGTGTGTGTGACTATCATTGGTACTTTAATTTAATTAATTTAATTTCTTCGAGTGGATTCACGGTGGCAGAGGGGTTAGTGCGTCTGCTTCACAATACGAAGGTCCTGCAGTCCTGGGTTCAAATTCAGGCTCGGGATCTTTCTGTGTGGAGTTTGCATGTTCTCCCCGTGAATGCGTGGGTTCCCTCCGGGTACTCCAGCTTCCTCTCACTTCCAAAGACATGCACCTGGGGATAGGTTGATTGGCAACACTAAATTGGCCCTAGTGTGTGAATGTGAGTGTGAATGTTGTCTGTCTATCTGTGTTGGCCCTGCGATGAGGTGGCGACTTGTCCAGGGTGTACCCCGCCTTCCGCCCGATTGTAGCTGAGATAGGCGCCAGCGCCCCCCGCGACCCCGAAAGGGAATAAGCGGTAGAAAATGGATGGATGGATGGATTAAGTTGGATTTAGGTGAAATTTCCTGAATATTGATGGCCATTTTTTTACCGATGAAGTTTTGTGAATAAAAAAATCACATATGCACATCCAGCCTACAGACAGTAGGTTACATTGTCACACTAAAAAGCAAATCAAAGAACAGTTTCTGTTCTCTGAAGATTATTTCTATTATTTCCAGTTCCTAACACCTCTGTGTTTCCCCCTCCCTAGCAATGTGTCTGTAGCACAGTAACACTCCCTGAATCACACCCTGCTTGGGGCTGACTTAGCCAAAATTGCTGCCTCTGCCGTATCCTTGACATTCTGACTCAGCTCTATTTTGACCGTTATTCACTTCATCCTTCTCGCGCTTCGCTCACACCCTATCTCTCCCTCATCTCTCAGGAGAAAAACTTGGAGTGGTTCCCCCGAATGCGGGCCATGTCTCTAGTGAGCAACGAGGGGTATAACGAGCAGAATGAGATGCGGTGCCTGCAGGAGAAACTGGAGACCACCGTCACGCTAGTAGCTCAGCTCTCTGCCCAGCTGTCTGAGCTCAAGGAGCAGGTAAATAAACATTTGCATACTCTCTTCATCTGTCCGCTATGTACAGTAGCTATAGCCTCTTATTTACTGCGACACAATAAACCTCAGACTTGTCCAGGGTGTACTCGCCTTCCGCCCGATTGTAGCTGACATAGGCACCAGCACCCCCCGCGACCCCAAAAGGGAATAAGCGGTAGATAATGGATGGATGGATGGATAAACCTCAGCTACACAATGCAATCGTTGAATTTACATTTGCCCTATGAGAGGTCACAGGAAATAGGATGAGGATGGCCTGTTTCCTGTGACCTTTTGGACCACATTCTCATTTCCTAATGTGACAATGCAGTTGTTATTCCCCAGACGTATCTTCTCTTCAGGTCCTTCTTTCTTTTACAGTCTAACTGTACTTCATGTAGATAGATAGATAGATAGTACTTTATTTATTCCGTCAGGAGAGTTCCTTCAGGAAAATTACAATTTTCAGCACAATCCCATTCAAGATCAGACAAACATTACAGGGAGACAGAACAGGATCGCTGACGGGTCTGCCGGCTTCCAGCGCCCCTTACAAAAAAGGATGACATACAGGTAAACAAGGGGGGTGGGAAGAAAAAAATAGAAGATTAAAATAGAATTAAAAAATCGGTCTTAGCCTAGGCCCTGGAGTGGGGGTGCCCTCATAGCCATAGTACACATCCCTCTTCCATGTGTGTAAGAGGGAAACATCAAACATCAAAGAACACAGAGGACATTAAAGACATTAAAGCAGCAGATACAAGCAGACACTTCTACATACAGCTATGAATAAAAAGTAAAATAAACATATCCACTGTGGTGGCCTCTGCGGTGTTCCACGCCATCGTTCGCTGGGGTGGAGGGAGCATGGCCAGAGACAGAAGCAGACCCAACAAAGCAACCAAGACAGCCGACTCCACTCTCGGCCAGTGTCCAGTCCGCATGGATGAGCGAGGATACGTCCAAGGTGACTGAGGTGTCCGACACCTGCTCACCCAGCCAAGACACCGGGAAGCCTCTCCGTCCCAGCGCTCAGTGCTAGCTCCACAGTCCTGTCCCCTCATTTGCATCTCCTCCAGTACATCCAAACAGACTCTGGTGTAGCAGAGACCCTGCAGCTGGTCTCCATGGCCAAAAGGCTCCCGGGAGGCAGATCCAGAAGTCCACAAAAAAAGCACCACACAGGTCACGAAAGTGCCACCCCTTGTCAAACAGTCCCAAAGGGTCCCGGACCAAAATGCAAAAAAATAAAATACCACATGAAAACAAGAGGGAAACACAAAAGGATGACACAAGAGCACAGAGCTCCTGCCTACAGCAGCCACTACAGCAGCGCCATGGTCAGTCTACAGGGTACTGCCTGATTGGAATGTTGCTTTCACTTCATGCACACATTGGTCAATCGACTGCATGCCAACTATTACAGTGACTGGTTGGCTGTTAACTCTAACCTCTATATAGTCATTGGCCAGTCTGCAAGGCAGTTATTGCATAGCACGGTCTGATTGGCATATTACTCCCAGGACATTCATTGCTCAGTCTGCAAGCCAATCAGGACACAGCACGCTCTCCCACCTAATTCAGACATTGGCCTGTCTATGTATAAATCATGACGGGCTGACATCATCACCCACAAAAAAGGATGCTCTTTTTATTGACAAGTCTTTTTTTTTCTGGAACCATACCAACATTGATTCCCTGCCCTGCCAACCCTCCCCCAAGCATCCAAAATGCGTAACTTCCTTATACAAATTTTGATGGCCATTCAAATCCATAGTGATGGGCGACTATCACATCATGGAGGGCAACGATGTAAAAAGCTGTCTTGGGGCTGGTTTGATTTGCTTTTTATTAAGGATCCCCATTAGCTGGTTGCCACAACAACCCACTAGTCTTCCTGGGGTCCACAACTCAACACAATTACAAGTAAAAGCATATAATTGTAGCTACGCAACACAGACAAAAATAAAAAAAATAAAAGCATCAAGAAAACAGGCAAACAATTTACAGTCACAGAATAATAATTACCATATAAATATAACTACACAATATGAAACCAAACATAAAAAATCATTAACGAGCAAAGTAATTTAAAAACCCAGATAAAATATTACTTTCATTTTAAAAACCTGTTTACTTTCAGTTTCAGTGCCGGTGAAAATTTGAGGCAGGTTGTTCCAAAGCGATACAGATCTATAAATAAAAGATTTCCACAAAGCATTCTTCCTGGGACGAGGGAGTACAAAATGCCCCTCACTGGACTCCCTGGTATTATTACTGTGCATAGTACTACTGTGAACTACTTGGGCCACGAGAAAAGCAGGAGTTTTACTACCGGTTACTGATTTGAAGAAAATAAGAGTATTAGCTGACAACCTGTTCTGCACTGTTAGCCAGGAAAGAGAAGCATGCATTTGGTTTACATTGGTTCTTAGTGAACAACCCAGAACCAGTCTTGCTGCCCTATTCTGGACAATCTGGAGCTTACTGATCTCACTTTGGTGACTCGGCTGCCGGAGCATGACTGATCACTCACATAACCTGCCTCCCTGGCATGTGAGTCTGGTCACAGGCTTGTCCTTGTTCCCGTTCTGACAGATGTGTCAAAGTAATGATGGAAGCAAGAAAACAACAACATTTGTCAACCTCTCACAGCAGTTTTGGCTGTGACTTGTACCAGCTGATCCAGGTTAACATGGATTTCTGACTTCAAACCTCTGATTTATATGCATGTACTTAAACTAACAGCTTTAGTCAGGTGTGTCATTACCAAAATAATATTTGCACTTCCCATCAACAACTATACTATTCAGAAAAGGTGTCTATATATCCCTGTATTCAAGCTTAAAGGGGAATGCCACCTTTTTTTAAATGTTTCCCATCATCCACAATCCTTATGTGGGACCAGAACACGTCATTTTCTTTTCTGTGCATCCTAAATAATGAAACCACTGCTAGCCTATAAGGTCCTATAAAAAAGAAAACATCCAAAAATCTTCAAGAATGTTTTATATATATGATGTAGGCACATTTATGGTAGTACTGTAATATTTACAGTATTTTGGTCATTTTAAGCACTATCAGAACTTCTTTTCTGGGTGTATTGATTAAAAGCATAGCAACATTCGCTATTTCCTTCAACAACAACTATAACTAATCATGGCTGACTTCATGAGAGCCAACAACGACTACTTTGGGACAAATGACGATACAGAACCTTATCTTTTTTTTAGGATGAACTACAAGTTGTACAAGCCTTGTGCAAAGCAGATCTATCCATCCCATCCATTTTCTACCGCTTATTCCCTTTCGGGGTCGCGGGGGGCGCTGGCGCCTATCTCAGCTACAATCGGGCGGAAGGCGGGGTACACCCTGGACAAGTCGCCACCTCATCGCAGGGCCAACACAGATAGACAGACAACATTCACACTCACATTCACACACTAGGGCCAATTTAGTGTTGCCAATCAACCTATCCCCAGGTGCATGTCTTTGGAAGTGGGAGGAAGCCGGAGTACCCTGAGGGAACCCACGCATTCACGGGGAGAACATGCAAACTCCACACAGAAAGATCCCGAGCCTGGATTTGAACCCAGGACTGCAGGACCTTCGTATTGTGAGGCAGATGCACTAACCCCTCTGCCACCGTGAAGCCCCCAAAGCAGATCTAGTACTAGTGAAACACAGGCATCACATAGCCCTTTAGCTAAGTGCTAAATAAGAAATGCAGAATACAAACATCATAAAATAGTCACTTACTGTATAATGTCTGGTCTCACTGGGATGCCATGCAGAATGATGGGAGACTGATGTTCCCTGTTTAGATAATGAACTAAGAATAATCCTAAAACATGCTGGAGAAAATGAGCATATTGTTGTATTTTCCTAGCGGTGTTTTAGGGTCTAAGTTTGATTTCAAAGTTGACTAACTTTTCGGTTCATGGCCAAAATATTCTAGTACACAAGTGCGAGGCATGATTTATAATCTAGTACAAACTTAGGCAACAGTAGCTCAGTAGCTAACACATCATCATCATCATCATTTATTTTAATTCCTTTCATGAAAATGCATATTTACAAGCTACGTACAACTGACACTTTCATTGTTTGTTTGTTTTTGTGTTTTATACATTTCCATGATCAGAAAAGAGCAGATGGAAGAATAATATTCTTATATTTATCTGCCCCTTTTTTAACACATATTACAGTATTTTAGATGACTTTAAAACTGTTCCCTCCACCAACACCCAAACTCCAACATACTTTTCCATTTTCCTTTAAGCATTTTCACAATGACACGTCCAATCTAAATCAAAATTCAGTTTGATATAATTCCATTTTTCTCTTTTTATAACTGTTTTTAAATACAAAGATATTCTTAAAGCTTTTTAAGTCTTTGTTTAGAGAATTCCATGCTTTCACACCAACAACAGACAAGCACATTTGTTTCAAATTTGTTCGCACTCTTGGATGTTTAAAGTCATACGGCCTTCTGTGGTTCTCATCTTCAGATGTGGACACAAATAACTTGTGTATGTCCTTCGGAAGAACTTTATTTCTCGCTTTGAACATCACTAATGGAGTATTCAATTCTACAATGTATTTTAGTTTTAGTAATCCTGACCTTATAAAGAGTGGATTTGTGTGGTCTCTATATCCTACTTTAAAAATGATTCAAATTGCTCTTTTCTGTGAAAGAAATAAAGGCATTAGGTTGCTATGATATGTATTTCCCCATATTTCTGCACAATAATTGAAATAAGGTAGAATAATTGAGCAATATAACATTCTCATTGTGTTATACGGAAAACTATATTTAACCTTGTTCAAAATAAATAAGCTTTTAGATACCTTATTTTTCACATGCATTATATGAGCTTTCCATGTCAACTTTTCATTTAAGATGAGCCCAAGAAATTGTTTTTAGACACCTCCATTTTCACATTGTTTAGATAGATAGATGGATAGATAGATAGATAGTACTTTATTGATTCCTTCAGGAGAGTTCCTTCAGGAAAATTAAAATTCCAGCAGCAGTGTACAGAGTTGAGATCAATTTAAAGTAAAAAGTAAATAATGGGGGTTTAAATGGAAACAAAATAGAGAAATATTACAAAAAGAATAAAAACAATGGGAATAAAAATATAACAGTTTATGGATAAACTAACTTCTATCTTTCTTTTAATACCGAATACTATATATTTATCCATCCATCCATCCATTTTCTACCGCTTATTCCCTTTCGGGGTCGCGGGGGGCGCTGGCGCCTATCTCAGCTACAATCGGGCGGAAGGCGGGGTACACCCTGGACAAGTCGCCACCTCATCGCAGGGCCAACACAGATAGACAGACAACATTCACACTCACATTCACACACTAGGGCCAATTTTAGTGTTGCCAATCAACCTATCCCCAGGTGCATGTCTTTGGAAGTGGGAGGAAGCCGGAGTACCCGGAGGGAACCCACGCATTCACGGGGAGAACATGAAAACTCCACACAGAAAGATCCCGAGCCTGGATTTGAACCCAGGACTGCAGGACCTTCGTATTGTGAGGCAGACGCACTAACCCCTCTGCCACCGTGAAGCCCTACTATATATTTAGTCTTTTCCAAATTTAAAGATAATTCATTTATATCAAACCGGAATTTTAGTTTAACCATTTCCTCGTCAATATTATTGACCAAGACACTGTTAGTAAAAATAGTTTTTCCTGTGCTAGCTTTTATAACAATGTTGTTAAAGTTTGGTTAATCTGCAGGTCATGGCATGTAAATGGTGCCCTGTCGGCAGTTTTTGGATGTTTTTTTTTTTTTTTTAATTAGAATAGAATAGAATATAATAGAGCACTTCATAGGTTGAATATTACCTTCCAATTACTGGTATTGTTGTCTGCCTCTTGCTAGCAGTTGTTCACTATATAGGATGCACAGAAAATAGAGATATGTGTTCTTGTGTTACATAAGGATTATGGATGATGGGCAAAATAAAAAAGTACGGCTCCCCTTTAACATTCTCTAGCATCTCCTCCCTCATCAGAACTCTGCTGATCTTGGAAATGTACACAGCTGTTATTTCTATACCAATCATTATATAGCCCCAGTGACTGGTAACCGTAACTCTGAACCCCCAAACCCCTAACTCCCATTTCCTGTGACCTCTTACACCAGTCTCCCTTCACTTGTGTGACGATAACACACTTTATTGCCCAAACTGGTCCTTCCTTACCGCACAGTCCGATTGTTCAGACGTTGTGGTCATTAGCCAGACTACAAGTCAGCCATTACACACAACATTCAGACATTGCTCAGTCTCCATGCCAATCATCACATGCCGCATCAGCGATTGGTTGGCTCCTACCTCTGAACCCAAACCTTCTCAAAGAGTGGGGCAGGTCCCTCTGATGGGGCTCGGTGCGATGTGGGGTGTGTGCGTCCTCGGTTAAAATGTTAAAAAAAAAAATTGCCGTGCTTGAATGAGATGAAGCAAAGCGTATGTAGCGCTTGGCTTCATTGTGACTACAATGGAAGATAGAAAAGACTGATGCGGTATTTTTTTTATTGTTAATAAGGATATAAAGGTATGCAGAGGTGTATTTATAACAATTTTATAGGCTAATTATACTATTTATAGTCGTGGGGGATAGTGGGAGGGCGCGACATATTTTTTTCTTCTTGTAGGGGAGTGACAGAAAATAATTGAGAAGCACTGCTTTAACCCTCTAAGGCCCTGTTTACACTAAGCCGGATAAGGTTATCCAGGGCAAATCACACCTAACCTTATCCGTGTTCACACACAACAATGCCACCGTTTAAGACCCTTGCCCTACGCATGCACGGAAAATGTGCGCGTCATAGTTACTTCCAGTGTTGCTTTTTGTGCAAGTTCTTAAATTTAACTTATCTAAACAATATCCATTGTTGTGGTATTTCAATTAACTGGAATCCATCTCCGGGTTGGGGAGGAGACCCTGCCCCAAGTGGAGGAGTTCAAGTACCTAGGAGTCTTGTTCACGAGTGAGGGAAGAGTGGATCGTGAGATCGACTGGCGGATCGGTGCGGCGTCTTCAGTAATGCGGACGTTGTACCGGTCCGTTGTGGTGAAGAAGGAGCTGAGCCGGAAGGCAAAGCTCTCAATTTACCGGTCGATCTACGTTCCCATCCTCACCTATGGTCATGAGCTTTGGGTCATGACCGAAAGGATAAGATCACGGGTACAAGCGGCCGAAATGAGTTTCCTCCGCCGTGTGGCGGGGCTCTCCCTTAGAGATAGGGTGAGAAGCTCTGCCATCCGGGAGGAACTCAAAGTAAACCCGCTGCTCCTTCACATCGAGAGGAGCCAGATGAGGTGGTTCGGGCATCTGGTCAGGATGCCACCCGAACGCCTCCCTAGGGAGGTGTTTAGGGCACGTCCAACCGGTAGGAGGCCACGGGGAAGACCCAGGACACGTTGGGAAGACTATGTCTCCCGGCTGGCCTGGGAACGCCTCGGGATCCCCCGGGAAGAGCTAGACGAAGTGGCTGGGGAGAGGGAAGTCTGGGTTTCCCTGCTTAGGCTGTTGCCCCCGCGACCCGACCTCGGATAAGCGGAAGATGATGGATGGATGGATGGATGGATGGAATCCAGTGTGCTGTGGGGAACCTTTTGTAGTAAATCACATCTGAGCCGTCATAAATTAATCAAATCTTTATCGGACACGTAAACAATGTGATAAAGAACATTTTGCAACAATAAATCTTGGGATTTACATTTTTGTTCAGGGCACCCCTGACTCTTTTGCTTTCACCTTTGTCTATTCGTTTTTTTGGTGAGTTCGTTGAGTCCGCAACATACATAAATCAATCAATGTTTATTTATATAGCCCTAAATCACAAGTGCCTCAAAGAGTTGCACAAGCCATAATGACATCCTCGGCTCAGAGCCCACAAAAGGGCAAGGAAAAACTCACAACCCAGTGGGACGTCAATGTGGATGACTATGAGAAACCTTGGAGAGGACCGCAGATGTGAGTGACACCCACCCCAGAGGAGAAAAAAAAAGAAACGGCAGATCAACTGGTCTAAAAAGGGGTTCTATTTAACGGCTAGAGTATACAAATTAGTTTTAAGATGGGACTTAAACGCTTCTACTGAGGTAGCATCTCTAACTTTTATCGACCGGAAGGGCATTCCAGAGTACTGGAGCCCGAATAGAAAATGCTGTATAGCCCGCTGACTTTTATTGGCTCTGGGAATCACTAATAAGCCGGAGTCCTTTGAACGCAGATTTCTTGCCGGGACATATGGTACAATACAATCAGCAATATAGGATGGAGCTAGACCGTGTAGTATTTTATACGTAAGTAGTAAAACCTTAAAGTCACATCTTAAGTGCACAGGAAGCCAGTGCAGGTGAGCCAGTACAGGCGTAATGTGATCAAACTTTCTTGTTCTTGTCAAAAGTCTAGCAGCCGCATTTTGTACCAACTGTAATCTTTTAATGCTAGACATGGGGAGACCCGAAAATAATACGTTACAGTAATCGAGGCGAGACGTAACAAACGCATGGATAATGATCTCAGCGTCTTTAGTGGACAGAATGGAGCGAATTTTAGCGATATTACGGAGATGAAAGAAGGCCGTTTTAGTAACGCTTTTAATGTGTGCCTCAAACAAGAGAGTTGGGTCAAAGATGATAATCAGATTTTTTACCAAATTGCCTTGTATAATTATTTGGTTGTCAAATGTTAAGGTGGTATTATTAAATAGGGGTCGGTGTCTAACAGGGCCGATAATCAGCATTTCCGTTTTCTTAGCGTCGAGTTGCAAAAAGTTATCGGATATCCATTGTTTAATTTCATTAAGACACGCCTCCAGCTGATTACAATCCGGCGTGTTGGTCAGCTTTAGGGCCATGTAGAGTTGGGTGTCATCAGCGTAACAGTGAAAGCTAACACCGTATTTGCATACGTTGTCAGGGCCAAGAACCCAACCCTGGGGAACTCCACACGTTACCTTGACATTGTTATGGGAGACGCACTGCATCCTGTCAGTAAGATAAGCGTTAAACAAAGACAAGGCTAAGTCTGACATACCAATACGTGTTTTGATACGCTTTAATAAAATATTATGATCGACGGTATCGAAAGCAGCGCTAAGATTAAGAAGCAGCAACATAGTTGACGCATTGCGGACAATAACTGATACCGTCTGCTTTGCCATTTCAAAAGCATTCTCCTTTTCCGTAGTTAGTTTTCCCTCGTTGGCCAGGTAATACAAAGCCCACGCTACCTTTTTTATCACATCCACGGGTGCTCGCATTCTCGTTGACTCTCCTTCGACAAATGAACAAAGTTTTTCGCTAAGTAAATTCACAGCTGACCTTGATCAACATTGGAAAGTTCTTGTTCCGTCTGAGAAGTGTTGTATCCAAAATAGCTGCAATCGCTTTCCCTTAGGGTTTTCATGTGTGATTTCCACAAGCGTCTTTACATTTAGAAGAAGGAGAAACGTGGCCATGTCTGAATGACTCGCCTCCATATTTCCAGTGTTTACCTTTGAGTTACGAAACCGCTTTATTATGAAGTTGGCTGTGGCGCGTCCTTCATGACGTCTCCTCCTGTGTGGGCGCGATCTTTCTGGCGTCACTTCCTCTCCGACCACAGTTTGTAAACAATCAATGAGTCCATACAAAGCTAAGTGCCGGATATTTAAGAAATACACGACGTACTTACTTATCCGAGGAGGGGTACCTAAACCACTGGTCCCCAACCATTTTGTAGCTGCGGACCAGTCAACGCTTGATAATTTGTCCCGCGGCCCGGCGTCATGAAAAAGGGAGGTTTTTGGGTTGGTGCACTAATTGTAAGTGTATATTGTGTTTTTTAATGTTGATTTAATAAAAAAAAATAAAAATTACAATAAAAAATAAAATAAATTAATAAAAAATTCTTCTGCGGCCCTGTACTAATCGGGCCACAGCTCAGTACCGGGCTGCGAATTTGAAGATAAACTATGTAGTTGGGGACCACTGCCTTACACGAGGGTTTAGTGTGGCTGAAACTGGGCTAAATAATTATCCGTTTAAGGGGTTAAACGACTTAGTGTAGACATGGCCTAAGACAGGGGCTCTCAAAGTTTTTTCACCATTTACCATCTCAGAAAAGACTTGGCTCTTTACACAATAATAACCAACATTAAAATACAGTAACGCACTAGGCCTATTTATTAATTAAAAACAAGGCAGAGGTTTAATTTAACAATTATATTGAATATTTTTGGCCACTGTGATATTACACACAGTTTGAACAGTAACTGTGTTTGAATATAGGAAAATAAGACACTTGCTTTAATCAAGGGATTCTTTGGCGTTCCACTAGGTTAGGGGTCGGGAACCTTTTTGACTGAGAGAGCCATGAAAGCCAAATACTTTAAAATGTATTTCCGTGAGAGCCATATCATATTTTTTAACACTGAATACATCCAAATGCGTGCATTTTTTTAAGTAAGAACGACATTTTTAGAGTATAATAAGTTTTTAATTATTTTTAATAACAATGTTATTTCTTGAACAGGTGCGGTAGAAAACGGATGAATGGATTAGAATGCATGAGAACGTTTTATATTTTGAACGTTATTTTTAACAATGTGATTACCAGCGGAATTATTCATTACTTATCGTGTTAAGCAATGTCAGCTAAGATTTATCTGAAAGCCAGGTGCAGTCATCAAAAGAGCCATATCTGGCTCTAGAACCATAGGTTCCCTACCCCTGCACTAGATAGAGCCCATATTGCAGTTTGAGAATCACTGCTCCAAGGACTTTATAGTCAGTCTACGAGTCAGTCATTATACTACCGCTGACTTGGAAATGTACATAATTACGTGTGCTTTACTCTACGATACCATAATAAATGAGTGAATGTGCGATATAATTATTCTTTTAGGCATTAAGTTGAATATATGTAACTGTAATACTGCAATTTGTATCCAAATAGATAATTTAACACTTTCATCCCCCCAATACAATTATCCAAATTGTTAATTGTGATTGTTATAAGCTGACAAAGGCCCCGTTTTCACTGAAAACCAAATCAGATTTTTGGGCTCTCAAGTGACGCAGGTCTGATTTTTTGATTTTTTTTGCCAGTCTAAACGCTCCAAAGTACTTCAAATCTGATCTTTTTGCATCAGATTCAGACCACATCAGGGGGTAATCTGAATCCAATTGGAATCTGATCTTTTAAAATGTGACTTCAGTCTAATCGCAATGCGTCCGAGACAGACGTCGCCAGATGCAGTGGATACTTCCAGTGATCAAAGTCTATTTAAAACGACCAAATTTTTGGTGCATCACTTGTCAATAGTGTGCAAATAATAAGCTAATATATTACCCTATATCAGTGGTCACCAACGCAGTGCCCGCGGGCACCAGGTAGCCCGTAAGGACCAGATGAGTAGCCTGCTGGCCTGTTCTAAAAATAACTCAAATAGCAGCACTTACCAGTGAGCTGCCTCTATTTTTTTAAATTGTATTTATTTACTAGCAAGCTGGTTTCGCTTTGCTCGACATTTTTAATTCTAAGAGAGACAAAACTCAAATAGAATTTGAAAATCCCCAAAAATATTTTAAAGACTTGGTCTTCACTTGTTTAAATAAATTCATTTATTTTTTTACTCTGCTTCTTATAATTTTCAGAAAGACAATTTTAGACAAAAAATACAACCTTAAAAATGACTTTTTTGATTTTTGACCACATATACCTTTTTACCTTTTAAATTATTTCCTCTTTTTTCCTGACAATTTAAATGAATGTTCAACAAATATTTGTGAAATATTTCTTCACACTTATTATGATTAAAATTTAAAAAAAAAAATCTGGCAAATCTAGAAAATCTTTAGAATCAAATTTAAATCTTATTTCAAATTTTTTTTTAAGTTCTTTAAAAAAAATTGTTCTGGAAAATCTAGGAGAAATAATTATTTTTCTTTGTTAGAAATATAGCTTGGTCCAATTTGTTATATATTCTAACAAAGTGCAGATTGGATTTTACTCTATATAAAACATGTCATCAAAATTCTAAAATTAATCTTAATCAGGAAAAATTACTAATGATGTTCCATAAATTATTTTTTAAATTTTTTCAAAAAGATTAGAATTAGCTAGTTTTTCTCTTCTTTTTTTTGGTTGAATTTTGAATTTTAAAGAGTCGAATTTGAAGATAAACTATGTTTCAAAATTAAATTTTAAATTTTTACCTGTTTTCTTCTCTTTTAAACCGTTCAATTCAGGGTTTTTTCATCATTTATTCTCTACAAAAAACTTTCCGTAAAAGGAAAAAAAATGTACGACGGAATGACAGACAGAAATACCCATTTTTTAATTAATATATAGATGTATTTATTAAAGGTAAATTAAGCAAATTGGCTATTTCTGGCAATTCATTTAAGTGTGTATCAAACTGGTAGCCCTTCGCATTAATCAGTACCCAAGAAGTAGCTCTTGGTTTCAAAAAGGTTGGTGACCCCTGCCCTATATACACCCATTCATACATTTTAATTAATTTAATTTATTTTTGAGTTGAGTTGAATTTGAGTTTATTTTGAACATGCAAGCATACAACATGATACATCACAATTTCCAGTTTCTCTATTCAATATGTTCGAAAAGGAGTAGGAAGAAGCAGAGCTTATTTGATCCTACCCCTTTTCCTTTACATAGCAGTTGCTAAAACTTTTGTTCACTTCGTGTTCTCAATGTATTCACAATATACTCCACGTGATTGGGGACGGCGTGGCGCAGTGGGAGAGTGGCCGTGTGCAACCCGAGGGTCCCTGGTTCAAATCCCACCTAGTACCATCCTCGTCACGTCCGTTGTGTCCTGAGCAAGACACTTCACCCTTGCTCCTGATGGGTGCTGGTTGGCGCCTTGCATGGCAGCTCCCTCCATCAGTGTGTGAATGTGTGTGTGAATGGGTGAATGTGGAAGTAGTGTCAAAGCGCTTTGAGTACTTTGAAAGGTAGAAAAGCGCTATACAAGTACAACCCATTTATCATTTATTTATTTAAGTAATCACAATAAAAATAAATAAATAATAATTGGTGAAGTTAGTTGCATTTTATACGATATTTACAATTATTTTGAGAATGAAAGAATGGATGGATGAATAAATTCAGAATTTTTATCAGGGTTCTTTTTTGTACTTTGTAAACACTTACAGTTTGAAGAGTTTCTTGAAGTGGATCATATTAGTACATTCTTTGATTTATTTGCTTAATCCATTCCATTATTTAATTCCACATACTGATATACTGAAGGTCTTAAGTTCAAGCTGTCTTGGATCCGCTTGAACTGAACTCTCGCGGCTGTGTTGGAGCCACTATGGATTGAACTTTCACAGTATCATGTTAGACCCGCTCGACATCCATTGCTTTCGGTCCCCTAGAGAGGGGGGGTTGCCCACATCTGAGGTCCTCTCCAAGGTTTCTCATAGTCAGCATTGTCACTGGCGTCCCACTGGATGTGAATTCTCCCTGCCCACTGGGTGTGAGTTTTCCTTGCCCTTTTGTGGGTTCTTCCGAGGATGTTGTAGTCGTAATGATTTGTGCAGTCCTTTGAGACATTTGTGATTTGGGGCTATATAAATAAACATTGATTGATTGATTAAGTGTTGTATGTGCGTACAAATGATTTAAATTACATTTTTCTCTAAGATTATCATTTTTATATTTTCACATAAAAAACAACACATTTTTAAGTTGTGGCGACTTATTTTATTTTGTAGTAGTAGCAACTTCCTCTTGGTGAACTTCCTTTGTTTTCACTTTATCGCACTGCACCTGCAAGAGACGTCGAGGCCCCATCGGGGCCACATTGGGGCCACGTGTACGTTTACACTGCAGTCTGATAAAAAGCACATTTTAATTGCAGTGTAAACATCCATCCATCCATCCATTTCTACCGCTTATTCCCTTTCGGGGTCGCGGGGTCGCTGGCGCCTATCTGAGCTACAATCGGGCGGAAGGCGGGGTACACCCTGGACAAGTCGCCACCTCATCGCAGGGCCAACACAGATAGACAGACAACATTCACACTCACATTCACACACTAGGGCCAATTTAGTGTTGCCAATCAACCTATCCCCAGGTGCATGTCTTTGGAAGTGGGAGGAAGCCGGAGTACCCGGAGGGAACCCACGCATTCACGGGGAGAACATGCAAACTCCACACAGAAAGATCCCGAGCCTGGATTTGAACCCAGGACTGCAGGACCTTCGTATTGTGAGGCAGACGCACTAACCCCTCTGCCACCGTGAAGCCCGCAGTGTAAACAGTCAGCTGGAAAAAATCACATATCAAAAAAATCTGATTTGGGCCACTTTGGCCTGCAGTGCTCCACGAGCAGGACCATGTCAAGACCACATGTGATTGCCAGGGTAAAGGTTCCCGGGACGTTTTGCTGTCCAGTCATTACCACAATGCTGGTGTGTCAAGAGCTCATGTGAATGAGAAAGTACCACACACACTGTGCACGTGGCTCTCCAATTTGCCATTTGCAACCTAAAAAAAAAAAGTTGAAAATTACCACAGAATGATTGTTTGCCATTTCCAAAATAGTGGTGCAAACAAACTAAAACCATAATCAAATAAAAACAATTGTTTCTTTCTTTTTTCAAACTCCACCTCTAAATGAGTGTGTGTCCCCTCCACAGATGACGGAGCAGAGGAAACACAAGCAGAGGCGTGGATTCTTGGGTTCTCAACAGACAAACGCTCACATCCCGACCCACTGAGGGCCCCAGAACCCAAATAAGGTGACATTACTTAGACTCTGGTCTGCAGGATTGGACCAGCTTTCTGCCTGTAAAGAACAATACGGATGCATACTGTACAGGTATATGCAAACCTACATATGGAGGATTTGTCACAGGGTGCCTTTAGTTTGAGGCCATTTCCAGCTAACTGCACACTTGCATGCCGAGGGACTCCGCTTTGTGAGTAGGTCTGACTCACTACTGCCAATATGTTGTTAGCAAAGTGCGAGTGTCCCCAACTGCGGGTGAAGGGAGTCGTTGCACTCAGATGTGTTGTTCTGCTGCCCTATTGCCTTCTTTTCCTAATGGTCAAAAAATGGTTAACTGGTAAATTTCATCTGACTACGTTCACTAACTTCTACTACGCTTTCTTTAGCCTTTTAAAATTGCTGGTAAGAATATGTTCATAACTGGAGTTATTTTTTTACATTTTGAAAATGCTGCCTTACTTGTATTTTTTTAAACTGGATCAAAGAGCAATTTCACTTTAATATGCACGTTTCTATTGAAAAGGGAGAAACTTGTAACGAGAGACTAGTTTGGACAGTTTTAGGGGTATTTTGGCTTTGGACTATGATGCGTTCACTGCACCGTGTTATTTTCTCTGTTGAAATTTCCTCCGTATGATAATTGAATGTGAATAAAATTGATAGCTACTTATTGCAGGATTTACTTGACGGTCATGTTGTGCCTAAATCATACATTGGCTTCTCTAAGACCTATTAATGTGTTTGTGTTGTCGTCTCACTTTTTATTAAAACATGTCTATTGTAATAAATGTTAAAAATTACTCATTTGTGTACTTTGTAAGCGCATTCATATTTGTTCCCCAAAACAACTCGACTGTAGACGGAAGGGAGCCGCGGCTTCATTCAAACCAGATTATATTTCTACTCATCACTCATCTAATATTAGATGCAAAGTTCTAATGGTGTCACTGAGCTGTTGCATTCATGCTGATTATTACTGGACCACAAATACACACCAAACACTTGCAGACTAGATAGGAATTGTGGTCCATAAAGATTCTCAAACAACTGTATTTTCCGGACTATACCGCTACTTTTTTCCCTCAGCTGTGATAAACCCTGCGATTTTATACAAAGGTGCGACTAATCTACGGATTTTTCTTCGCTTACAGTTAAAATATGGAATATATTAAGCAAAGAAATCTAAAATGATTCACTTTAAGAATCTGTTCAAACTTAAAATGTTTACAAAGTACAAGGAAGAATGATACTGATAAACATCGAGTTGATTCAGTTTGAGTATGTCATAGTCAGTTCCATATAATATACAGTACATACATATTTACAGAGAACAATATTGCGCTCACCGAAAGGCAAAGCTCTAAATTTACCAGTCGATCTACGTTCCTATGCTCACCTATGGTCATGAGCTTTGGGTTATGACCGAAAGGACAAGATCACGGGTACAAGCGGCCGAAATGAGTTTCCTCCGCCGTGTGGCGGGGCTCTCCCTTAGAGATAGGTTGAGAAGCTCTGTCATCCGGGAGGATTTCAAAGTAAAGCCGCTGCTCCTCCACATTGAGAGGAGCCAGATGAGGTGGTTCGGGCATCTGATCACCTCCCTAGGGAGGTGTTTCTGGCACGTCCAACCAGTAGAAGGCCAAGGGGAAGACCCAGGACATGTTTGGAAGGCTAT
The DNA here is from genome assembly GCF_033978795.1 of Nerophis ophidion. Lineage (NCBI taxonomy): Eukaryota > Metazoa > Chordata > Actinopteri > Syngnathiformes > Syngnathidae > Nerophis > Nerophis ophidion. Next base: position 37,314,749 of record NC_084622.1, read on the forward strand.
GTCTCCCGGTTGGCCTGGGAACGCCTCGGGATCCCCCGGGAAAAGCTGGACGAAGTGGCTGGGGAGAGGAAAGTCTGGGCTTCCCTGCTTAGGCTGCTGCCCCCGCGTCCAGACCTCGGATAAGCGGAAGAAGATGGATGAATGGATGGGAATATTGCGCTCAACAACAATATTACTATTTCACAAAAGACAATAAAGATTAAACCTATCTCAAAAGGGTCATGGGAAGAAGTATAAACTTTGTGAATCCCACCTTTTTTCCATAGTTAAAATTTGATTAATAACATTCAGTTTCGGGCTTCACGGTGGCAGAGGGGTTAGTGTGTCTGCCTCACAATACGAAGGTCCTGAGTAGTCCTGGGTTCAATCCCGGGGTCTTTCTGTGTGGAGTTTGCATGTTCTCCCCGTGAATGCGTGGGTTCCCTCCGGGTACTCCGGCTTCCTCCCACCTCCAAAGACATGCACCTGGGGATAGGTTGATTGGCAACACTAAATTGGCCCTAGTGTGTGAATGTGAGTGTGAATGTTGTCCGTCTATCTGTGTTGGCCCTGCGATGAAGTGGCGACTTGTCCAGGGTGTACCCCGCCTTCCGCCCGATTGTAGCTAAGATAGGCACCAGCGACCCCAAAGGAAATAAGTGGTAGAAAATGGATGGATGGGAATATCCAGTTTCCTCTGAACCAAATATTATCACGTTTATCTGGATTTACTTTACTCTATTTGCTCGGAGGGCAGCACAGTGGCAGAGGGGTTAGTGCGTTTGCCTCACAATACGAATGTCCTGGGTTCGATCCTGTGCTCAGGACCTTTCTGTGTGGAGTTTGCATCTTCCCCCCGTGACTGTGTGGGTTCCCTCCGGGTACTCCGGCTTCCTCCCACCTCCAAAAACATGGATTTGCTCGGATTAATGTGTAGAAGTAGATTTATTCTCATCAGTCATCTTATTCATCTCATGAAGGACTTTTTTTTTACTTTTCTGTTTTGTTTGTTGTTTGATCAGCTGTTTTACTGGCGTATTACAGGCAGCGTTTTGTCACATTTAAGGTATCTAAATAAACATTTACAAAATCTTTCTATGTAAATAAATTATTTTGCAAACATATTGGTATACATCTGCGGCTAATATATGGAAAAATTATTTTTCTTCTAAAATGTCATGGTGCAGTTTTTAGTCTGGAAAATAAGGTGCTACAATCAAACCTTCTGTCAAGCTTGTCACTGACAGTTTGGTTATGTTTTGTTTTTTCCTGTGTTTTATTTCCTGTCAGCGTTCTTATTTTTGTTCATTTTCATGCTTGTCTCCCTGAGCGCTGTTTCCCTTTAGCTGCGGCTGATTGGCACCTGGCCACACCTGATGTCAATCAGCCGGCTACTATTTATACTTACCTCGTCCTCCAGTCAGTGCTGGAGTATTGTAAGCTGTAAGTTTTCTCGTTTCCTGTTCGCTTTTTCCAGTTCACCTGTTTTCCTGGTTTCCTGTCTCCTGGTTCCTAGTTTGTGTTTTTCCTGCATTTTTTGGACATTAAAATTCATTTCTTCCTGTATCAAACCTGCCATCTTTGCATTATGGGGTTCATAACCACTATTTCCTCACACAATACTCCAGCCAAATACGAACCCCGTGGAGATCTCTATAGCGGAGAGGCTTGACAGGATGCTGGTGCCGCCATCAACCCCGGTGAGTCCGCCCACGCCGGCAGACGAGCCGCCTGCTTTTCTGACTCCGCTCACGCCGGTAGACGAGCCGCCTGCTTTTCTGACTCCGCCCACGCCGGTAGACGAGCCGCCTGCTTTTCTGACTCCGCCCACGCCGGTAGACGAGCCGCCTGCTTTTCTGACTCCGCCCACGCCGGTAGACGAGCCGCCTGCTTTTCTGACTCCGCCGGCAGATGAGCCGCCTGCTTTTCTGACTCCGCCGGCAGAAGAGCCACCTGCTTTTCTGACTCCGCCCACGCCGGCAGACGAGCCGCCTACTTTTCTGACTCCGCCCACGCCGGTAGACGAGCCGCCTGCTTTTCTGACTCCGCCGGCAGACGAGCCGCCTGCTTTTCTGACTTCGCCCGCGCTGGCAGATGGGCCACATGCTTCTTCTGACTCCGCCGGCAGATGGGCCACCTGCTTTTCTGGCTCCGCCCACGCCGGCAGACGAGCCGCCTGCTTTTTTGACTCCACCGGCAGACGAGCCGCCTGCTTTTCTGACTCTGCCGGCAGACGGGCCGCCTGCTTTTCTGGCTCCGCCCGCGCCGGCAGACGAGCCGCCTGCTTTTCTGACTCCGCCGGCATACGAGCCACCTGCTTTTCTGACTCCAATCACGCCGGCGGACGAGCCGCCTGCTTTTCTGACTCTGCCCATACCGGCAGACGAGCCGCTTGCTTTTCTGACTCCGCCGGCAGACGAGCCGCCTGCTTTTCTGACTCCACCCACGCCGGCAGACGAGCCGCCTGCTTTTCTGACTCCGCCGGCAGACGAGCCGCCTGCTTTTCTGACTCCCCCGGCAGATGAGCCGCCTGCTTTTCTGACTCCGCCGGCAGACGAGCCACCTGCTTTTCTGACTCCGCCCATGCCGGCAGACGAGCCGCCTGCTTTTCTGACTCCACCCACGCCGGCAGACGAGCCGCATGCTTTTCTGACTCCTCCGGCAGATGAGCCGCCTGCTTTTCTGACTCCTTCGGCAGATGAGCCGCCTGCTTTTCTGACTCCGCCGGCAGACGAGCCGCCTGCTTTTCTGACTCTGCCCACGCCGGCAGACGAGCCGCCTGCTTTTCTGACTCCGCCGGCAGATGAGCCGCCTGCTTTTCTGACTCCACCCACGCCGGCAGACGAGCCGCCTGCTTTTCTGACTCCGCCGGCAGACGAGCCGCCTGCTTTTCTGACTCCCCCGGCAGATGAGCCGCCTGCTTTTCTGACTCCGCCGGCAGACGAGCCACCTGCTTTTCTGACTCCGCCCATGCCGGCAGACGAGCCGCCTGCTTTTCTGACTCCGCCCATGCCGGCAGACGAGCCGCCTGCTTTTCTGACTCCGCCGGCAGATGAGCCGCCTGCTTTTCTGACTCCGCCGGCAGACGAGCCGCCTGCTTTTCTGACTCCACCCACGCCGGCAGACGAGCCGCATGTTTTTCTGACTCCGCCGGCAGACGAGCCACCTGCTTTTCTGACTCCGCCCGCGCTGGCAGACGGCCGCCTGCTTTTCTGACTCCGCCCACGCCAACGATAGCCTTCCTCGTCGTTGGCTCCGCCCACGCCGACGACAAAGTCTTCCTCGTCGCTGGCTCCGACCACGCCGACGACATCGTCTTCCTCATCTCCAGTGGGCCTTTCCACGGCTTCGCCAAGGTCTCCAGCATCGTCGCCTCCGCGACTTCCAGCTGGCCTGACACACGGTCGGCCATTATGCGCCATTATGCGCCGGCATGCAGCCCTCTCGTCGGCCACGGCTGTGGCCTTTCCATGGGTGACCGCCTCGCCAATTGCGGCGGCGTTCCACTCGCCGTCGCCACTTGACTCTTCCTCGCTGGTTGCGGAGACACTTGGCCTGACATCCCACCGCTTTATCCGCCCTCCCGTGACTTTGGACTTTTTTTTGTTTTTTTACTGTGTTTTATTTCCTGTCAGCGTTATTTTTGTTCAGTGTCCTGCTTGTCTCCCTGAGCGCTGATTGGCACCTGGACACACCTGGTTTCAATCAGCCAGCTGATATTTATACTTTCCTCGCCCTCCAGTCAGTGCTAGAGTGTTGTATGCTGTGGACTGTTTGGTGGTTGCTGTCTCAAGTTTTCTTTGTTCCTGTTTGTTATTCCTGCATTTTTTGGACATTAAAAATCATGTCTTCCTGTATGAAGCCTGCCATCTCTGCATCTTGGGGTTCATCACCACCACTTCCTGACACCTTCAAACAGTATTATTTACGGTATCTTTATCCACCGATAAATAACCAACAAAAAGACATTTTCCCCGCATGTCCATTTCATGTATGATGCTTTGTTTTCTGTTGGCTAATCTTTTCTATGCTATCTTACTGCGATTTCACTGACTGTATTGATTAGTCCGACTCCTCTTTTGAATCCTTCTGATTAATTATATTGTGCAAGGTAACTGCTGTCACTGATTATTTGCAAAAGGAGTGATCGCATGAATTAAATGACACGTCTTTACGGAGTGCACAAATGTACTTAATGTGGTTCCAACAGGACTACGGTCTATGTGGCAGGGGGATACTGTCTTTATATAATTGGCAAATTTCTATGATTTGCCATGACGCATTTTGCAAAAAGTGAGTAAAAAAACATGAAAATCAGAAAAAGATATTAGTGCTATCAATGACGTTTTTGTTCGTTGCTAAAATAAAACGGAGCCTCTGAGTGCTTTTGGATGTGTTGGGTTCCACAGCAGCACCTGAGCATCTTTCCCTCTAACCTGACAAGTTTCCCATGCATCACTCTCGAGATAATATTGGCAAGGTGATCAGCCTTTGAGTTACATTTTGGCAAACTTTTTACCAAGAATTGGCTTCCGTTCAAATGGTGGTTTGCTGCAAAGATGGTTGTCCTCTGGAAGGTTCTCCTCTCTCCACGGAGCAATGCTGTAGCTCTGACAGAGTGACCATTAGGTTCTTGGTCACCTCCCTGACCAGACTAAGATGAATACAGAAATGTATGGATAAAAAAAAACCCAATGCTTTGCATTCAATCTGCTGCAAAGAGGAATGGGTGAAATTTCCCAAAGATAGGTGTACCAAGCTTGTGGCATCATACTCAAAAATACTTGTGTCCGTAATTGCTGCCAAAGGTGCATCAACAAAGTATTGAGCAAATGCTGTCAATACTTAAGTACATCAGGACTCCTCTTCTTCCTATCCGGGAAATCGCGAAAAGCCGCTGCCTGACCAGGGCACAGAAAATCTGCTGAGACTCCTCCCACGCCCACCAAGGACCTTTTTCACTGCTGGATTCTGGAAAGAAGTACCGCAGCCTCCGTAGCAGAACCTCTATGTTCCGTAACAACTTCTTCCCTGAGGCCATAAGACTCTTGAATGCATCACATTAATCCCCTCAATTCCCCCAAAAAACGGATTAACTCGCTGGAATATAAAGACAATATAACATTCATCCATAAACGTGGATGCTTATGCAAAAGTGTAATATATTTATCCATTTCTTTACATCTGCTCCTTATTGCTCTTTTATCCTGCACTACAACGAGCTAATGCAACGGAGGTTTGTTCTTATCTGTACTGTGAAGTTCAAATTGGATTGACAATAAAAGGACGTCTAAGTCTAAAAGATGTGGGAATTTTTTTCAGTTTTACTTCATTTGCAAAAATAAAAAAAATACTTCACATTGTGGTTATGTGTGTAGATTTTTGAGAACAAAAATGAATTTATTCCATTTTGGAATAAGGCTGTAACAACAAAATGTGGAAAAAGTGAAGCGCTGTGAATACTTTCTGAGTGAGCTATATATGCTCATTCTCATGTCAGGTTTTCAAAAATCTCCACTAGAGTTGTTAAAAAAAAGTAGTATCTGTTTTACTAAGTTGCCAAATATATTCTTATTCTCTGGCAGACCAGATGCATTAGGGGTTTTGAGCGAGAGTAAACAAGAAGCACCGATCTATTTACCATATGTCTTTTTACCATATCTTTTTACCATATGTCCCGGCAAGAAATCTGCGTTCAAAGGACTCCGGCTTATTAGTGATCCCCAAAGCCCAAAAAAAGTCTGCGGGCTGTAGAGCTTTTTCATTTCGGGCTCCAGTACTCTGGAATGCCCTCCCGGTAACAGTTCGAGATGCCACCTCAGTAGAAGCATTTAAGTCTCACCTTAAAACTCATTTGTATACTCTAGCCTTTAAATAGACTCCCTTTTTAGACCAGTTGATCTGCCGTTTCTCTTCTTTTTCTTCTATGTCCCACTCTCCTTTGTGGAGGGAGTCCGGTCCGATCCGGTGGCCATGTACTGCTCGCCTGTGTATCGGCTGGGGACATCTCTGCGCTGCTGATCAGCCTCCGCTTGGGATGGTTTCCTACTGGCTCCGCTGTGAACGGGACTCTCGCTGGTGTGTTGGATCCGCTTTGGACTGGACTCTCGCGACTGTGTTGGATCCATTATGGATTGATCTTTCACAGTATCATGTTCTCATATGTTCTCATAGTCATCAGTATCACAGTATCATGTTCTCATAGTCATTATTGTCACCGATGTCCCACTGGGTGTGAGTTTTCCTTGCCCTTATGTGGGCCTACCGAGGATGTCGTAGTGGTTTGTGCAGCCCTTTGAGACACTAGTGATTTAGGGCTATATAAGTAAACATTGATTGATTGATTGATATTTGTAGGGGTCCAAAGTGATGGCAGGCCGCAACAAATAATTGACGTTTACTCACACGAGCGTCCACATTGGAATGCTACACTTGTTTCGTTTCAAACCATGGACACTTTATTGTCGTGCAAGTTTGTCCTCGTGCAACCCAGAAGATCAACCAATCCCACAAAGTCCCCGATGGCTTGTTCATCCTGTCCTGTCATTTACCTTCCACAGACCCCCCCCCCCCCCTCCCAACCCCCGCTTCAGTTTGCTGTCTACACCAGCAGTCCTGCCTCTGCTCATGCTGCTTGTGTCAGCTATTAAAGATATCTCTCACTGCTTGTGTGTAGACCAAGTGCAGTAAGAGTGCAATGGAAGTGTGTCAGACAAAGAGAACATACACTATATAGCTAAAAGTATTTGGCCACCCATCCAAATGATGAGAATCAGGTTTCTGAATCACTTGGCCCGGTGTATAAATTCAAGCACTTAGGCATGGAGACTGTTTCCAACGAAATTTGTGAAAGAATGGGCAGCTCAGTGATTTCCAGAGTGGAACTGTCATAGAATGCCACCTGTGCAACAAATCTAGTCGTGAAATTTCCTCGCTCCTAAATATTCTGGGTTTGGAGGTTGCCAGGAGAACGCTGCATTTAGGACTGCATTGTGCAGAGTGTGAAATTTGGTGGTGGAGGAATTATGGAGTGGGGTTGTTTTTCAGGGGTTTGGCTTGGCCCCTTAGTTCCAGGAAAGGAATGTTGAATGCTCCAGGATACCAAAACATTTTAGACAGTTTCATGCTCCCAACCTTGTGGGAACAGTTTGGAGCTGGCCTCTTCCTCTTCCAACATGACTGTGCACCAGTGCACAAAGCAAGGTCCATAAAGACATGGATGACAGAGTCTGGTGTGGATTAACTTGACTGGCCTGCACAGAGTCCTAACCTGAACCCGATAGAACACCTTTGGGATGAATTAGAACGGAGACTGAGAGCCAGGCCTTCTCAACCAACATGGGTGTGTGACCTCACCAATGCGCTTTTGGATGAATGGTGGAAAATTCCTACAAACACACTCCGCAACCTTGTGGACAGCCTTCCCAGAAGAGTCGAAGCTGTAATAGCTGCAAAAAGTGGAACGACATAATATGGGGTGGCATGGCGTAGTGGGTAGAGCGGCCGTGCCAGAAACCTGAGGGTTGCAGGTTCACTCCCCGCCTATTGACATCCAAATCGCTGCCATTGTGTCCTTGGGCAGGACACTTCATCCTTGCCCCCGGTGCCGCTCATAATGATGAATGAATGATTGGTGGTGGTCTTAGACTTAGAAAATCTTTATTGTTCCCGAGGGGCAATTTGGTTTGCAGCAGTAGTCATTAAAAACAAGGTTCAACAGTAAAAACGAGGTACAACAGTAAAAACGAGGTACAACAGTAAAAACGAGGTACAACAGTAAAAACGAGGTACAACAGTAAAAACGAGGTACAACAATAAAAACGAGGTTCAACAGTAAAAACGAGGTTCAACAGTAAAAACGAGGTTCAACAGTAAAAACGAGGTACAACAGTAAAAACGAGGTACAACAGTAAAAACGAGGTACAACAGTAAAAACGAGGTGCAACAGTAAAAACAAGGTACAACAGTAAAAACGAGGTACAAGAGTAAAAACAAGGTACAACAATAAAAACAAGGTACAACAGTAAAAACGAGGTACAACAATAAAAACAGGGTACAACAGTAAAAATGAGGTGCAACAGTAAAAACAAGGTACAACAGTAAAAACAAGGTACAACAGTAAAAACAAGGTACAACAGTAAAAACGAGGTACAACAGTAAAAACAAGGTACAACAGTAAAAACGAGGTACAACAATAAAAACAGGGTACAACAGTAAAAACGAGGTGCAACAGTAAAAACAAGGTACAGCAGTAAAAACGAGGTACAACAGTAAAAACAAGGTACAACAGTAAAAACGAGGTACAACAGTAAAAACAAGGTACAACAGTAAAAACGAGGTACAACAATAAAAACAAGGTACAAAAGTAAAAACAAGGTACAACAGGAAAAACGAGGTACAACAATAAAAACAAGGTACAACAGTAAAAACGAGGTACAACAGTAAAAACGAGGTACAACAGTAAAAACGAGGTACAAGAGTAAAAACAAGGTACAACAGTAAAAACAAGGTACAACAGTAAAAACGAGGTACAACAGTAAAAACGAGGTACAACAGTAAAAACGAGGTACAACAATAAAAACAAGGTACAACAGTAAAAACAAGGTACAACAGTAAAAACAAGGTACAACAGTAAAAACAAGGTACAACAGTAAAAACGATGTACAACAATAAAAACAAGGTACAACAGTAAAAACGAGGTACAAGAGTAAAAACGAGGTACAACAGTAAAAACGAGGTACAACAATAAAACAAGGTACAACAGTAAAAACGAGGTACAAGAGTAAAAACAAGGTACAAATACATAAAATACAACATACAAACAACCATAAAGCTAAAAACTAAAAACATTTGTAATACAATAAAAACTAATCACACGTCGCGTCCCACTAAAGTGACTAAATAGCAGCTAAGCTTGTTTAAGGAGCTCATTTATAAAAACAACAGCTGAAGGAACAAAGGATCTTATGTATCGGTTGTTTTTGGCCTTTCTATTACTAGGGGCGTACCTACATCCTTAGGGCAAGAGTCTAGACTCTAAGAAGAAAGGGTGCTAAGGGTTAGCCAGAATGGCCTTTGCCTTCTTGATGTCTCTGACCTGATAAATCTGGCTCATGGGTTTCAAGGTAGTGCCTATGGTCGGAGGGGTCCGAGGCGCAAACTGGCAGCCACGCTTCCGTCAGTCTACCCCAGGGCAGCTGTGGCTACAGATGTAGCTTACCACCACCAGGTGTGAATGAATGATGGGTTCCCACTTCTCTGTGAGCGCTTTGAGTATCTAATAATAGAAAAGTGCGATATAAATCTAATTCATTATTATTATTATTGTAATATTGAGCCCTGTGGGCTAGGAGTGGGATGGCACTTCAAGTATATGTGAGTCAAGGCAGGCGGCCAAACAGTTTTGGCAATATAGTGTATGTATTGCTTTTATTCATTTGTTTGTTTTGTTTTTACTTTTTTGTCCATATTAGTTCTATATACAAACCACGTTTCCATATGAGTTGGAAAATTGTGTTAGATGTAAATATAAACGGAATACAATGTTTTGCAAATCCTTTTCAACCCATATTCAGTTGAATATGCTACAAAGACAACATATTTGATGTTTTGCAAATATTCATTAATTTTAGAATTTGATGCCAGCAACACGTGACAAAGAAGTTGGGAAAGGTGGCAATAAATACTGATAAAGTTGAGGAATGCTCATCAAACACTTATATGGAGCATCCCACGGGTGTGCAGGCTAATTGGGAACAGGTGGGTGCCATGATTGGGTATAAAAGCAGCTTCCATGAAATGCTAAGTATTTCACAAACAAAGTTGGTGGAGGGTCACCATATTGTAAGCAAATTGTCGAACAGTTTTAGAAACATTTCTCAACGAGCTATTGCAAGAAATTTAGGGATTTTACCATCTATGGTCCGTAAAATCATCAAAAGGTTCAGAGAATGTGGAGAAATCACTGCACGTAAGCGATGATATTACGAACCTTTGATACCTCAGGCGATAATGCATCAAAAACCGACATCACTGTGTAAAGGATGTCACCACATGGGTTCAGGAACATTTCATAAAACCACTGTCAGTAACTACAGTTGGTCGCTACATCTGTAAGTGCAAAGCAAAGCAAAACCCATTTATCAAAAACACTCTGAAACGACGCCGGCTTGGCTGGGCCCGAGCTCATCTAAGATGGACTGATGCAAAGTGTAAAGGTGTTCTGTGGTCTTACGAGTCCACATTTCAAATTATATTTAGAAACTGTGGACGTGGTGTCCTCCGGAACAAAGAGGAAAATAACCATCCGGAGTTTTAAAGGCGCGAAGTTCAAAAGCCAGCATGTGTGATGGTATGGGGGTGTATTAGTGCCCAAGGCATGGGTAACTTACACATCTGTGAAGGCACCATTAATGCTGAATGGTCTATAAAAGTTTTGGAGAAACATATGTTGTCATCCAAGCAACGTTATCACGGACGCCCCTCCTTATTTCAGCAAGACAATGCCAAGACACGTGTTACAACAGCGTGGCTTCGTAGTGAAAGAGTACGGGTACTTTCCTGGCCCACCTGCAGTCCAGACCTGTCTCCCATTGAAAATGTGTGGCGGATTATGAAGTGTAAAATACTACAGCAGAGACCCCGGACTGTTGAACGACTGAAGCTCTACATAAAACAAGAATGGGAAAGAATTCCACTTTCAAAGCTTCAACAATTAGTTTCCTCAGTTCCCAAACGTTTGAGTGTTTTTAAAATGATAAATGGGTTGTACTTGTATAGCGCTTTTCTACCTTCAAGGTACTCAAAGCGCTTTGACACTACTTCCACATTCACACACACATTCACACACTGATGGAGGGAGCTGCCATGCAAGGCGCCAACCAGCACCCATCAGGAGCAAGGGTGAAGTGTCTTGCTCAGGACACAACGGACGTGACGAGGTTGGTACTAGGTGGGATATGAACCCGGGACCCTCGGGTCGCACACGGCCACTCTACCACTGTGCCACGCCGTCCCTAAAAGAAAAGGTGATGTAACACAGTGGTGAACATGCCCTTTCCCAACTACTCTGGCACGTGTTGCAGCCATAAAATTCTAAGTTTATTATTATTTGCAAAAAAAAAATAAAGTTTCTGAGTTTGAACATTAAATATCTTGTCTTTGTAGTGCACTCGACTGAATATGGGTTAAAAAGGATTCGCAAATCATTGTATTCCGTTTATATTTACATCTAACACTATTTCCCAACTCATATGGAAACGGGGTTTGTACATGCCTGTCAACATTTGCATTTGAAAAAAAATCATAGAAATTTCCCGGAAAATAGGGAAAACCCACAATAATTGGAGTGCTAGTGGAATGCGGTATTATTTCCTGTGTGCTTTTATTTTGAAGGCCTGACATTACGGGCTAAACGGTGTGTTATGCAGTACGGAACAGGACTGTGTTGTTCTTTTTTTTAAATAGAGGAAAACCCAGGAACGGTTGGGTGCCAGGAAACTGGGAGTGTTGACAGTTATGCACTGATAAGTGTAGTGGTTCACTGGGCTGTGGCCAACATCATGTTGAGTCCCGCTCACTGACCGCTGTGAATGAGTGTTTGTCTGCAGTAATTAGCCCTCCATTGTTGTGTAGGCTCCAGCTTTTCTGCCACCCTACCCTGAACAGGATAAGCTATGGATAATGGAAATACATTCTCGCACAATGACTGTCAATATAACAGCTGTATGTTAAAAAAAAATGTTTTTTTTCAGCCACATTAGAATCAAAATACTGTATTTAAAACACCTCTCTCCAAAATTGAGTGCAAATGTACATTACTTGGCTCTAGTGGCGGGCTTTGCGTTTCCCACCTAGGTCTTCAGTGATCTCCGACTTCAATGATTACCTCTCAAAACACCATCATTTATGTCACCACATGACTACTGCTGGAGAAATAGTATACAGGAACAGATTTAATGCACTACCGGGTATTGATCCACATCAACAGTGTACAAAGCGGGTTATTTTCTGGCGCATCAGCAATTAAAACATGTCTTATGTGGTACTGTCAAAATGAAAAATGCAAAAAACATATTAAAAGTGGAAAAAAAAAAATTTGAACTCACAATTTGTAGCAGCAATTCGACGCCGTATAAGCCAATGGTACCCCTCGTAGTCGGCTTATTCGAGTGGAAATGGCGAGCATTTTCCCATTTCGCCGCCAGAACAGCTGAGCAAGCTTCCGGGGTTGTCCGACATCGTCTCACAAGATGGAGTTTCTCTTTAAATATCCTTGAAAATGGCCTTGCAAATATATATGTATATTAGATTAGATAGATTAGATAGTACTTTATTTATTCCGTCAGGAGAGTTCCTTTAGGAAAATTACAATTTTCAGCACAATCCCATTCAAGATCAGACAAACATTACAGGGAGACAGAACAGGATCGCTGACGGGTCTGCCGGCTTCCAGCGCCCCTTACAAAAAAGATTACATACAGGTAAACAGGGGGGGGTATGGGAGAAAATAATAGAAGATTAAAATAAAATTAAAAAAAAAAAAAAATAATAATAATAATAATCGGTCTTAGCCTGGGCCCTGGAGTGGGGGTGCAGACTGAGGCCAAGGGGAAAAAAAACAAAAAAAAAACAACTCATAGCCATAGTACACATCCCTCTTCCATGTGTGTAAGAGGGAAACATCAAACATCAAAGAACACAGAGGACATTAAAGACATTAAAGCAGCAGATACAACCAGACACTTCTACATACAGCTATGAATAAAAAGTAAAAGAAACATATCCACTGTGGTGGCCTCTGCGGTGTTCCACGCCATCGTCCGCTGGGGTGGAGGGAGCATGGCCAGAGACAGAAGCAGACCCAACAAAGCAACCAAGACAGCCGACTCCACTCCCGGCCAGTGTCCAGTCCGCATGGATGAGCGAGGATACCTCCAAGGTGACTGAGGTGTCCGACACCTGCTCACCCAGTCGAGACACCGCGAAGCCTCTCCGTCCCAGCGCTCAGTGCTAGCTCCACAGTCCTGTCCCCTCATCCGCATCTCCTCCAGTCCCTCCAAACAGACTCCGGTGTAGCAGAGACCCAGCAGCTGGTCTCCATGGCCAAAAAGCTTCCGGGAGGCAGATCCAGAAGTCCACAAAAAAAGTACCACAGAGGTCACGAAAGTGCCACCCCTTGTCACACAGTCCCAAAGGGTCCCATATATGTAAATATATATGTTCTGAGGATGTCGTAGTGGTTTGTGCAGCCCTTTGAGACACTAGTGATTCAGGGCTATATAAATGAACATTGATTGATTGATTGATATATCTGCCCCCTAATCAACGTTTTGTTCTCCTTCTCTGCTATCCCGGTCTGGCTACGGCGCAACACTTCCTGCTAAATTGAAACTTGTGCATGGATACTCACTTTGGAATGACAAGTGAGTATCCAATCACAGTCTCGTTAATATCAGGCTACTTGGATAGGCTACCGTCAACAACTTGTGATCTGATTGGCTATTACAACTGTCTATCAACTGTATGCCCCCGTTCACTTACAATGCACGGACCCCTGGATTGTTGAGTCTGAAGCCCCCGGGCAGATTTGATACAGCATGGCAACATGAGCTGGCTGAATTCTGATTGGATAAAACCTAAAACTAAAAACGACACCACTTGAAGGAGCATATTATGACATGAAGAGAGTATGAATATATTTTCAGATATTTAGGGAAAGTAAATTAAAAAAATAATTATCTTTAATTATGATCATTATTTCTGGTTATGTTAGGGCAGCAGAGAAGGCCTCGCTGGACCTGACGGCACACCACTGGTTGGTTTGCAGATTAAAGGATATTAGAATGTCTCCCAAAGCAGTCAAATGGTTTGGTAACTATTTGAGTGGTACAACAAAAATGGTTCAGGTTGATCGCCTGTGTTGTCTATTCGAAACGGTGTCCCCCACGGGTCTATACTGGGTCCCGTTTTGTTGATTAATTATATCAATGTCTAATAAAGTTGATAACATTCATTAAAGAGTAAGCAATGCACATGTCTCTTTGAACGCTGATGATGATTACGATGTGTATAGTGTTCTTTCGAGGATGTTGTAGTCGTAATGATTTGTGCAGTCCTTTGAGACATTTGTGATTCGGGGCTATATAAATAAACATTGATTGATTGATTGATTTACAATTGTAGGTAGGTAAGTAGGTCTTTATTGTCATGGCACAAGCACAACGAAACTTTGTTTTCAGCACAAAACTGTTCAAGATTCGACAAACAAACAGTGTACATGGTTACAGAACAAGAACGCTGATGGGTGGCCACAAGGCGCCCCATAAAAGATGGTAAAAAGGTCAACGCTGGGGGAGGCTGAGTAAAAATATACAATCTGAGGGGGCCCAGTCTGGAGTGGGAAAAAAACTCCATAACAAAGAACATATACATAATACAACATCCATCTCGAGACTTGCAACAGAAGGGGGGAGTGGGGGCTACGGTGGCAGGCTGCAGCTCTTCAGGCGCTGCCCATCCGTCCATCACCCTTAAGGGATTTGTGTCAAGGGCGTTGGATGGGGGGGGGTTGTGTGGCGTATATTTTTTGTGTGGGGCTTCACGGTGGCAGAGGGGTTAGTGCGTCTGCCTCACAATACGAAGTTCCCGCAGTCCTGGGTTCAAATCCAGGCTCGGGATCTTTCTGTGTGGGGTTTGCATGTTCTCCCCGTGAATGCGTGGGTTCCCTCCAGGTACTCCGGCTTCCTCCCACTTCCAAAGACATGCACCTGGGGATAGGTTGATTGGCAACACTAAATTGGCCCTAGTGTGTGAATGTTGTCTGTCTGTGTTGGCCCTGCGATGAGGTGGCGACTTGTCCAGGGTGTACCCCGCCTTCCGCCCGATTGTAGCTGAGATAGGCGCCAGCGCCCCCCGCGACCCCGAAAGGGAATAAGCGGTAGAAAATGGATGGATGGATGGATGGTCCTCAAATTTCATATGTGATTTACAATTGTAATTGTATCTGGTTTATGTTTGTTTTATATTTTTGTTAGGGGAGGTGTAGCGCAGTTGGAAGAGTGGATGTGCCAGCAAGCTGAGAGTTCCTGGTTCAACCCCCACCTTCCACCATCCTAGTCACGTCTGTTGTGTCCTAGAGCAAGACACTTCCCCCTTGCTCCTGATGGGTCCAGGTTAGCGCCTTGCACGGCAGCTCCCGCGATCAGTGTGTGAATGAGTGAATGTGAAAGTAGTATCAAAGCGCTTTGAGTTCCTTAAAAAAAGGTAGAAAAGCCTTATTCAAGTATAACCCATTTATTTCCATCAATCAATGTTTATTTATATAGCCGTAAATCACAAGTGCCTCAAAGGGCTGCACAAACCACTACGACATCCTTGGTAGGGCCCACATAAGGGCAAGGAAAAACTCACCCCAGTGGGATGTCGACCATGATGACTATGAGAAACCTTGGAGAGGACCACATGTGCTGGCTTCCTGTGCACTTAAGATGTGACTTTACTTACGTATAAAATACTACACGGTCTAGCTCCATCCTATCTTGCCGATTGTATTGTACCATATGTCCCGGCAAGAAATCTGCGTTCAAAGGACTCCGGCTTATTAGTGATTCCCAAAGCCCAAAAAAGGTCTGCGGGCTATAGAGCTTTTTCATTTCGGGCTCCAGTACTCTGGAATGCCCTCCCGGTAACAGTTCGAGATGCCACCTCAGTAGAAGCATTTAAGTCTCACCTTAAAACTCATTTGTATACTCTAGCCTTTAAATAGACTCCCTTTTTAGACCAGTTGATCTGCCGTTTCTTTTCTTTTTCTCCTATGTCCCACTCTCCCTTGTGGAGGGGGTCCGGTCCGATCCGGTGGCCATGTACTGCTTGCCTGTGTATCGGCTGGGGACATCTCTGCGCTGCTGATCCGCCTCCGCTTGAGATGGTTTCCTGCTGGCTCCGCTGTGAACGGGACTCTCGCTGCTGTGTTGGATCCGCTTTGGACTGGACTCTCGCGACTGTGTTGGATCCATTATGGATTGAACTTTCACAGTATCATGTTAGACCCGCTCGACATCCATTGCTTTCCTCCTCTCCAAGGTTCTCATAGTCATTATTGTCACCGATGTCCCACTGGGTGTGAGTTTTCCTTGCCCTTATGTGGGCCTACCGAGGATGTTGTAGTGGTTTGTGCAGCCCTTTGAGACACTAGTGATTTAGGGCTATATAAGTAAACATTGATTGATTGATTGATGTGGGCAACCCCCTCCCTAGGGGACCAAAATCAATGGACGTCGAGCGGATCCAACATGATATTGTGAAAGTCCAATCCATAGTGGATCTAACGTGACCATGAGAATCAAGTCCAAAGTGTATCCAATATAGTAGCGAGAGTCCCATCCAAAGTGGAGCCAGCAGGGAACCATCCTAAGCGGAGGCGGATCAGCAGCGCAGAGATGTCCCCAACTGATGCACAGGCGAGCGGTTATCCTTGGGTCCCGACTCTGGACGAGCGGTCCATCCTGGGTCCAGATTTTGGACAACCAGTACTTCATCCATGGCCACCGGACCGGATTCCCTCCACAAGGGAGGGGGGGACATAGGAGAAAGAAGAAAAGAAACGGCAGATCAACTGGTCTAAAAAAGGGGGTTTATTTAAAGGCTAGAGTATACAAATAAGTTTTAAGATGAGACTTAAATGCTTCTACTGGGGTAGCATCTCGAAGTGTTTCCGGGAGGGCATTCCAGAGTACTGGAGCCCGAACAGAAAACGCTCTATAGCCCGCAGACTTTTTTTGGACTCTGGGAATCACTCATTTGTATTTAATTATTTTTTTCACAATTATTTCATACAAACTTTTTGGAGATTCACAATCTCCATAGATCTACTTTCTATAATTCATTTATTAAAGCATATGTAACAAGTTACATTGCGGAACATCCGGTTTTCATTTGCACAATTCAGCATGCCCAAAAAAGGTGCAAGAAGAAGCAGAGCTCATATCTCAAAACAGCATTTTTTATTTTTATTTTCTGACAACAACAACTGAGCCACATGGCTGACTCAGTTGTTGCGCAGGGCGACTGGTTTCTCCCGTGTCTTTTTTTAAATTTATAAATAAGTGCAACCCCGTGATAACAGGCATGTGACTTTCTGTGTCCGAGCCCTTTTGTAGTCACATGACGCATCGTGACCAAAAACCCAAGCAAAAACATGCCCTGGCAACGTGAGCTATGCATGCAGGATGCATCCTGACACACACGTTCAACTTGCACTATAACACACATGCTGGCGGATTTGCTTTCAGATGCGTCCACCAGTGTCTTCTACACGATGCTCACAGATGTGGATGACAGCCATGAGAAAGCAGGAAACATGTCATGCTCATCATATTTAAATTAGCTGTCATGATGACACGCATGGCTTTGAACACAGATCCTCGTGTCTGTGCTCAGGTCACACTTCAGTCATATGTTTGGTTTCAGGCTTTACTTGGCTGGAGTCCCTCAAAGCATCGTCCTCGCACCTCAACTTTGCTTTAAAGGGGAAAATGATCACAATTTCAGAAGGGTTAAAACCAATAAAAAAGCAATTCCCAGGCACTTATTTTATTTTTCCGAGTTTTTTTCAAAATTTTAGCCTTCATGGAATACCCTGAAAAAAGGCTTTAAAGTGCCTGATTTTCGCTATCTGTAAATCCACCCGTCCATTTTCCTGTGACGTCACATAGTGACGCCAATACAAACAAACATGGCGGATAGCACAGCAAGATATAGCGACATTAGCTCGGATTCAGACTCTGATTTCAGCGGCTTAAGCGATTTAACAGATTATGCATGTATTGAAACGGATGGATGGAGTGTGGAGGCAGATAGCGAAAACGAAATTGAAGAAGTAAGTAAAGCTTACTTCTTCAATTTCAATTCGGCAATCGCCTTCTAACCAACAAGTGCATCTTTTGACCACTGGATCAACTTAAATCCGTCGATTGGTAAGTGTTTGTTTGGCAATAAACGTGGGTGGAGAGAAAGGCTGGATGCAAATATAGCTACAAATGTACATACAGCTAGCCTAAATAGCATGTTAGCATCGATTAGCCGGCAGTCATGCCGTGACCAAATATGTCTGATTAGCACATAAGTCAACAACATCAACAAAACTCACCTTTGTGATTTACTTGACTTTATCGTTGGAAATGCATCTGCAGGTTATCCAGACATCTCTGTGCCATGTCTGCCTTAGCATCGCCGGTAAAATGTGCAGACACTCCGGCACATTCAATGGGGGTTTGGCGGCAGATTTCTTTGACTTTGTCGTTGGAAATGCATCTGCTTTGAGTGTCGCAGGATATCCACACAATCTTGCCATCTCTGTAGTAGCATAGCTTTCGTGGGTAAAGTGTGCGGAACAAACGACTGACCATTTCGTCGGCTTTCCCCGCACCCTCGTATTTTGAACAAATTTCGTCCAATTTCTTGCCACTTTCGCTTCTTTGGGCCAGTGGTGCAACTTGAATCCCTCCCTGTTAGTGTTGTTACAACCTCCGACAACACACCGAGGAGGCATGAAGTCCCCAAGGTTCCAGAAAATAGTCGAAAAAACTGAAAATAACAGAGCTGAGACGCAGTGTTTGTAATGTGTTTGAGAAAACGGCGGATTGACTACCTAGGTGACGTTGTGACGTCATCGCTCTGAAACCGAATAATAGAATTCGCCAAAATTCACCCATTTAGAGTTCGGAAATTGGTTAAAAAAAACATATGGTCTTTTTTCTGCACCATCAAGGTATATATTGACGCTTACATAGGTCTGGTGATAATGTTCCCCTTTAAAGAGGACCACAAAAAAACAAAAACATTATTGGCTTTATTTTAACATAACATCTTAAAGTACATTAAACATATGTTTCTTATTGCAATTTAGTCCTTAAATAAAATAGAAAACATACTGTTGCGATCCGCTGTTCGGATGGTTCCATTTTGTAGTTTTGATTCTTTCCTGTGGCTTCACGGTGGCAGAGGGGTTAGTGCGTCTGCCTCACAATATGAAGGTCCTGCAGTCCTGGGTTCAAATCCAGGCTCGGGATCTTTCTGTGTGGAGTTTGCATGTTCTCCCCGTGAATGCGTGGGTTCCCTCCGGGTACTCCGGCTTCCTCCCACTTCCAAAGACATGCACCTGGGGATAGGTTGATTGGCAACACTAAATTGGCCCTAGTGTGTGAATGTGAGTGTGAATGTTGTCTGTCTATCTGTGTTGGCCCTGCGATGAGGTGGCGACTTGTCCAGGGTGTACCCCGCCTTCCGCCCGATTGTAGCTGAGATAGGCGCCAGCGCCCCCCGCGACCCCGAAAGGGAATAAGCGGTAGAAAATGGATGGATGGATGGAACAATTAATGTCCAACTAATTTGTTTTAGTACAAATCATGCATCAAATGGAACTCAAGTTAAAAATCTTTTTTTGTAATCGGATGCTCAAAATAAAATTCAAATAATATTGGGAATAAAAGTGTAATTAAAGTTTGTCAACAAATTGTCTACTCAGCCAGTCAAATCAAGTCCTGATCATTTTCTGCTTACCCACTTTTTCCCAACATTTTAGACCAAAATGGTTATGTTGATAACCGCCTGTGTCGGCGCGACTTAGCTTATCTGAGGGTCGTCGACTTGAACGGGTTTCCCATGTTCATGTCAATGAAAACCAAGCACTGATACTTTACTGTGTAAAAGTTTGACTTTAGTGGTTTTATTTGGTTTGCTTGGCGCATCAAAATATTATAAGGTTAACAACAGCAAGAGTAATGAGACTTTTTAGCTGCACTGCAATGCATTTAAAACAAGCAACGTTGATGTTCATGCAAGTTGGATTTTAGGATGGCATTCATTGAGAGAACTGGAAATATTTGTAATAATAATAATAATAATTGATTTTATGATTTTCAGGATTTTAGTGGTCAAATTTTGTGAAAGAAATGTGCACGTTAGCGTGAGTCATTTTTTTGAAAAATAATGAATGTTACAATATTTCTTCAAATGTGTACAAAAAGACAATATCATGTTATTGTAATGACAACAACAACCACAGAAGGTGGATAGCAAAAAAAAGGGGGCGTGTCCACCGCGTCGCCACGTTACACCTTGCGCCACTGCCGGAAGTTTGCGATCTGCAGACCGGCGAAGAAGACCTGGTAGCGGTGCTTCCACATGAGGAAGGCGCCCACAGCACAGACCAACGCCTGAACCGAGTTCAGCACAATCTGCAACAAGTGGTACAGCGTCAGCGTCTCGGTGACCTCCAGGCAGTCGCCCACTCCTTCGTAGGTGAAGGTGCGAGCGATCGGCTCGTGTGGCTCCAAAGTGCACAGGCAGTCCTCGGCGGCTGGCTGACAGCTGAAGCTGCTGGTCTGAGCGTGGTGATAGCCGGCGAAGGACGCCACCAGCACGGAAACGACCAGGCCGATGGCGCACAGGGCGAAGTACAGCAGCTGCAGACACAAAAGTGGTGCGTCACACATTAGCAAAGCCTGGAAGCTCGCCCCGTTTCTTCCCGAGGATTAGCAGAATCAGAAGAGGTTTTATTGGCATTGTTTGAGAACGGGTTCACAAATTTGGAATTTTACTTGGTGCAATCGTGCAACATATAACACAGAACAGAATAACGAGCTATTATGAGAGATGTTTCATCTAAATGGGAATATATGAACATCCCAGCAGTCAGCATGCTATTTACAGCAGATCTCGTACAGTAAGTGATGTTTTATTATGTTTGTTGGCTCTCATAAAGTCTGCAGTGAGCAGAAATCAGTGATGAAGAGAAAAAAGCAATGTGTGAGGAGGCGTGGCGTGCGGACCTGCAGCGAGGCGGGTGGTGCCACATCGCGACAGGTGCGTGGCTGGCTTACCTGGGCGCAGTTGTCTAATCACCTGTCACATTTCAAAAGGGCAGCAGCAGAGAAGGAGGGGGGAGGAGAGAACCCGAGCGGAAGCAAGAGCGAGACAGAGACAGAGACCCAAGCAGCAAGCTGAAAAGCAACCCGAATAGCGCGACCATCACCAGAGATGAGGAAGGCTGAAAACGCTCGGAGGAGCAAGACTTCCACACAAACGTCTTGATGCGTTTTTTTGAAATTGATGCGTCACGTATGCTTAAAATGATCAAAATACGTAAATATGAATTGATATTATAAATGTGCCTGTTACAACATAACATATATACTTACAGTGTGTATATAAAACCCTAATAAAGGTGTTTGGATGTGTTTAGGAGCTCTGTAGGCAGAATAGAGCAACTCCCATTGGCTCCATTCTAAGCTGATTTTAGATCTAATTTATTTTATATTTAAAATGCAAGAAAAAAAAAATCCATTCATGGTCATTGGAATGATTGTGAACGATAGGCAAAATAGAATAAAGTGCAGTTCCCCTTTAAGTGGAACTGACAAAGTTCCTGACAAAGTACACCATTATTTATTGTTTACATATTTTTTTTTTTGAATATACTGAGGGCCAGTAAAGTAATAATAACATCTAATAAAAATGCACACTCTTTGTGCACTATTGGCCTAATTGCTGCATCATCACTTTACGGACTCAGCCATCACTTTACTCAGCACAAAGATAAAACCAAAAAAAAAAAAAAAAAAATTTTATGATGTCATGTCACATCAAAGCGCTTACTAAGCATCCAATAAGTCAGTTATTTATTAGGTATTTCAGCTGAGCTGCGTTTCTCATGGCCTTTTTAAGTGTGTGCTTGCTTTTATAATGTTGGGGAAAACGGGGTCAGTTGTCACACGTGTTGGTCACATTCAATACATCTCACCATCAGAGGGCGCTGTGTCCGAAATAGGCTCCGAGCTCACCTACATAGTCGCCACTAGAGCAAGACTTGTGATGGGTTTGTTTGTCGCAATCTCAATTAAATTAAAGTATTTTATGTTTGGAACTTCCGGTGCGAAGCAGCGTCAATTTACTGAGTATAGACAGAAGGCACAACAACAAAAATATAAATACACACACACACACACACATTAGGCAATGTGGCGCTGATACCTTAAAATAAATATTCAATAAATCTGTTGAATAGCAACATTTTCAAGAACTTGAGTCCTTGAATCCTTAAACTTTGACACAATAAAGGTCTATAGATAAAATAACAGTATTACAATATAAATACCATGAATCATACTTAATATATACTTCATTTAATGAGATGGGAATGAGAAGGATACACACCTTACTTAGACAAACGTTATTGATCCACAAGGGAAATTGTTCAACACAGTAGCTCAGTTTCAAAGGATGGAAATCAATCAATGTTTACTTATAAAGCCCTAAATCACTAGTGTCTCAAAGGGCTGCACAAACCACTACGACATCCTCGGTAGGCCCACATAAGGGCAAGGAAAACTCACACCCAGTGGGACGTCGGTGACAATGATGACTATGAGAACCTTGGAGAGGAGGAAAGCAATGGATGTCGAGCGGGTCTAACATGATACTGTGAAAGTTCAATCCATAATGGATCCAACACAGTCGCGAGAGTCCAGTCCAAAGCGGATCCAACACAGCAGCGAGAGTCCCGTTCATAGCGGAGCCAGCAGGAAACCATCCCAAGCGGAGGCGGATCAGCAGCGCAGAGATGTCCCCAGCCGATACACAGGCAAGCAGTACATGGCCACCGGATCGGACCGGACCGGACCCCCTCCACAAGGGAGAGTGGGACATAGAAGAAAAAGAAAAGAAACGGCAGATCAACTGGTCTAAAAAGGGAGTCTATTTAAAGGCTAGAGTATACAAATGAGTTTTAAGGTGAGACTTAAATGCTTCTACTGAGGTGGCATCTCGAACTGTTACCGGGAGGGCATTCCAGAGTACTGGAGCCCGAACGGAAAACGCTCTATAGCCCGCAGACTTTTTTTGGGCTTTGGGAATCACTAATAAGCCGCAGTCCTTTGAACGCAGATTTCTTGCCGGGACATATGGTACAATACAATCGGCAAGATAGGATGGAGCTAGACCGTGTAGTATTTTATACGTAAGTAGTAAAACCTTAAAGTCACATCTTAAGTGCACAGGAAGCCAGTGCAGGTGAGCCAGTACAGGCATAATGTGATCAAACTTTCTTGTTCTTGTCAAAAGTCTAGCAGCCGCATTTTGTACCAACTGTAATCTTTTAATGCGTTACAGTAATCGAGACGAGACGTAACAAACGCATGGATAATGATCTCAGCGTCTTTAGTGGACAGAATGGAGCGAATTTTAGCGATATTACGGAGATGAAAGAAGGCCGTTTTAGTAACGCTTTTAATGTGTGCCTCAAAGGAGAGAGTTGGGTCGAAGATAATACCCAGATTCTTTACCGTGTCGCCTTGTTTAATTGTTTGGTTGTCAAATGTTAGAGTTGTATTATTAAATAGAGTTCGGTGTCTAGCAGGACCGATAATCAGCATTTCCGTTTTTGGTATGGATGGAAAGGATAATGCAGGTATTAAGTAGACTAAACATTTACCATAGTAGCAATATAATATGGGAGTAACAGTTACATTTTTTTTTTCTCTCTGGCACTCATCGAGGGTGGACGCTACCCTTTCCCCTCCCTTATCTCTCCTGCTTGCTTCTTTGTTTTGTCTTGTCTTAACTTTCTTGTTGCCTCTTTTTGCACTGCTCTCCAAATCTAAACATTGGAACTATTTAACTGGCCTCAACAAAATTGACAAGATCTTGGGTTTGGGGGAACCTGCTGTCGTGACGGAGCGGTTGTTGCTGGACACACCACGGACTCTTGGGAGAAGAAGGAGGGCCGCGTGCCTGGCGACCCTTTTCTGTCGAGGACATGAAGATATCCACCTATTCGGAATTATGACAACAGGACATCTGCTGATTGGAGTAAGTGTTGCTCTGGTTTGTCGACAATTTGGAAGTTGCTGGCAGTCTTCAAAGTACCCCAAAGCTGCCACAAATGATTGGAGGATGCGGGAAGAACTGTGGATTACATCGGACTGTGTACCCCGCAGTTTTGAGGACCAGTCATAGACAATTTAGAGGGAAAAGCAAATCTTATTTTCACCCGCATAAAAAAACATTCTAACATGAATTGTTTCCCTGGCTTCGAGACTCTCCCGAAAAACAGCGCAGTGAAGACACAACAAACTCCCTTCTTGTCTTTCATGGACACACACCTGTTGTTGTTGACTTTGGACTAGCGACTGCAATACATCAAGGCCGCGGAACAGACACACACACACACAAAAATATACGCCACACATACACACCCCATCCCCCCCAACCCAACGCCCTCGACGCAAATCCCATAGGGGTGATGAATGGATGGTCAGCGCCTGAGAGCTGCGGCCTACCACCATGACCTTGAACTATTGCTAGATATCTCGAGATGTATGTTGTAATATGTATATGTGCTTTGCTACGGAGGTTTTTTCCCACTCCAGACTGGGCCCCCTTAGGAGCCCAGTCTGGAGTGTATTTTTTTACTCATCCTTCCCCACCTTTTTCCATCTTTTACGGGTCGCCTTATGGCAACCCATCAGCATTTTTGTTCTGTAACCTTGTACACTGTTTGTTTGTGTAATCTTGAACAGGTTTGTGCTGAAACCAAAGTTTCGTTGGACTTGTGCAATGACAATAAAGACCTATCCTATCCTTATGATATATAATATATAATTATAGATACAGTCTGGTGTGTCGTGGGAGATTATCTAATTTCACATATTTTATATATTTTATGCAAACCAGTAATTATAATCTGCATATTGGGTGTCAGTGCTGTCTAGAGCTCGGCAGAATAACCGTATAATACTCTTCCATATCAGTAGGTGGCAGACGGTAGCTAATTGCTTTGTAAATGTCATATCGAATGCTTAAACCAAAAATAAACAAAAGGGGAGTGCCCCTAAAGAAGGCATTGAAGTTTAGGGATGGCTATGGAAAACGAAACTAAAACTCAACTGGCTAAAAAGAAAACAAAAACAGAATGCTGGACGACAGCAAAGACTTACAGGGTGTGGAGCAGACGGTGTCCACAAAGTACGCCCTTACATGACATGACAATCAACAATTTCCCCACAAAAAAGGATAGCGTCCGCGCGACTGAAATAGTCTTGATTGCAAAAACAAAGCAGGTGCAGGGAATAGCGCTCAAAGGAAGACATGAAACTGCTACAGGAAAATACCAACAAAACGGGTAAAGCCACCAAAATAGGAGCGCAAGACACAAACTAAAACATAATTTTAGTTTGTGTACGGTGCAATAGTAGATTGCACAGTACAGTACATATTCCGTACAATCTACTACTAAATGGTTACACCCGAATAAGTTTTTCAACTCGTTTAAGTCGGGATACACGTTAATCAATTCATGGTAAAACTACACACAGTTAAACACCCAAAAACTCCAAAAAAGTCACGGTGTTGGTTTGTTATGGTTTAAATTCATATCCAACATTTGAAACAATGACATTTTACTGTCAATATCAATTACCAAGTTTACATTTTTAAAGTTTTCTGCCGGTGGTGTGCCTCCGCATTTTTTCAATGAACATAAATGTGCCTTGGCTCCAAAAATGTTGAAAAACCCTGATGTATACAGTATATAATATATACTGATATATTTTATTAATATATTATATTATATTTGTATATATCCATCCATCCATTTTCTACCGCTTATTCCCTTTCGGGGTCGCGGGGGGCGCTGGCGCCTATCTCAGCTACAATCGGGCGGAAGGCAGGGTACACCCTGGACAAGTCGCCATCTCATCGCAGGGCGTATGTATGTATATATATATATATATATATATATATATATATATTAGGGCTGCGAATCTTTGGGTGTCCCACGATTTGATTCAATATCGATTCTTGGGGTCGCGATTCGATTATACATCGATTTTTTCGATTCAACGCGATCCTCGATTCAAAAACGATATTTCTCTGATTCAAAACGATTCTGTATTCATTCAATACATAGGATTTCTGTAGGATTTACCCCAGTCTGCTGACATGCTAGCACAGTAGTAGATTTTTTTTAAAAGCTTTTATAATTGTAAAGGACAATGTTTTATCAACTGATTGCAATAATAATAGTAAATTAGTTTTAACTATTAAACGAAACAAAAATATGACTTATTTTATCTTTGTGAAAACATTGGACACAGTGTGTTGTCAAGCTTATGAGATGCAATGCAAGTGTAAGCCACTGTGACACTATTGTTCTTTTTTTTAATTTTTATAAATGTCTAATGATAATGTCAATGAGGGATTTTTAATCACTGCTATGCTGAAATTATAACTAATATTGATACTGTTGTTGATAATGTTCATTTTTGTTTCACTACTCTTGGTTTGTTCTGTGTCGTGTTTGTGTCTCCTCTCAATTGCTCTGTTATTGCAGTTCTGAGTATTGCTGGGTCAGGTTTGGTTTTGGAATTGGATTGCATTGTTATGGTATTGCTGTGTAGTGGTTTGTTGGATTGATTAAAAAAAAAAAAAAATCGATATTTGTAAAAATGAGAATCGATTCTGAATCGCACAACGTGAGAATGGCGATTTGTATTCAAATAGATTTTTTCCCACACCCCTAATATATATATATATATATATATATATATATATATATATATATATATATATATATATATATATATATATATGCTGTGGTGTATTAATCATCGTTAAAGGACTTAAAAACGTTGTTAAATATTTGCAAATTTTTTGCAAAGGAGTTTTGTAGCGTACAACACTTTGAACTTTCTCTGCTTTTATTATTAAACTTTTCCTTGTTTCTAGCTTTCTAGTATTTATTTTTTTGTAATCTTGCTTTGCACGGTGCATGTCCAGCCTGAATCCCAAATGTAAAGAATGTCTGTGGGGGATGTTCACCGCTTATGACACGCATGTTGTCTTCAGATCAAGACTGAATGATTCACATTTTATAAAAAAAATATACGCCACACATACACACCCCATCCCCCCAACCCAACGCCCTCGACGCAAATCCCATTGGGGTGATGAATGGATGATCAGCGCCTGAGAGCTGCGGCCTACCACCATGACCTTGAACTACCTTCCCTCTGTTGCTAGATATCTCGAGATGTATGTTGTAATATGTATATGTGCTTTGCTACGGAGGTTTTTTCCCACTCCAGACTGGGCCCCCTTAGGAGCCCAGTCTGGAGTGTATTTTTTTACTCATCCTTCCCCACCTTTTTCCATCTTTTACAGGTCGCCTTATGGCAACCCATCAGCATTTTTGTTCTGTAACCTTGTACACTGTTTGTTTGTGTAATCTTGAACAGGTTTGTGCTGAAACCAAAGTTTCGTTGGACTTGTGCAATGACAATAAAGACCTATCCTATCCTTATGATATATAATATATAATTATAGATACAGTCTGGTGTGTCGTGGGAGATTATCTAATTTCACATATTTTATATATTTTATGTAAACCAGTAATTATAATCTGCATATTGGGTGTCAGTGCTGTCTAGAGCTCGGCAGAGTAACCGTATAATACTCTTCCATATCAGTAGGTGGCAGACGGTAGCTAATTGCTTTGTAAATGTCATATCGAATGCTTAAACCAAAAATAAACAAAAGGGGAGTGCCTCTAAAGAAGGCATTGAAGTTTAGGGATGGCTATGGAAAACGAAACTAAAACTCAACTGGCTAAAAAGAAAACAAAAACAGAATGCTGGACGACAGCAGAGACTTACAGCGTGTGGAGCAGACGGTGTCCACAAAGTACGCCCTTACATGACATGACAATCAACAATTTCCCCACAAAAAAGGATAGCGTCCGCGCGACTGAAATAGTCTTGATTGCAAAAACAAAGCAGGTGCAGGGAATAGCGCTCAAAGGAAGACATGAAACTGCTACAGGAAAATACCAACAAAACGGGTAAAGCCACCAAAATAGGAGCGCAAGACACAAACTAAAACATAATTTTAGTTTGTGTACGGTGCAATAGTAGATTGCACAGTACAGTACATATTCCGTACAATCTACTACTAAATGGTTACACCCGAATAGGTTTTTCAACTCGTTTAAGTCGGGATACACGTTAATCAATTCATGGTAAAACTACACACAGTTAAACACCAAAAAACTCCAAAAAAGTCACGGTGTTGGTTTGTTATGGTTTAAATTCATATCCAACATTTGATTCACATTTTATCAACTAGACTTCAACAGACATAATTTACCACATTCTGCACATACAAGTTTATATATGATCAAAGATGACATCATAAACCCGACTTGTGATACATTATAGTATTAAAACTTGTAATTATTACAAGTTTTTTAGTCTTGTGATTAACCCAAACAAATGAACAAGTTTGTTACAAAGTACCCACAATGCCCCAGGGCACAGGTACCCCTTTTTTGATCGTGTTTTGAACCAAAGCCAGTATGTTTTTATTTTTTTGCAATTTCACAAGAGTAATAAAACTTAAGTTTCATCTTAATCCAGCGCTTGCATAACGCCGTCTCTCATTCAGTGGCCTCCCCTCGGTTACATCCTGCTTATTGAATCATGCAAGTGATGAGCGCTGCTTGTTTCCAAATGGCGTTTATGCTAATTTTGGAACAGCTGTGAAATGTGAAGCATGGCTGGGTGATAAAAGGGGCTGCGACCAACGCAAACACATCAACAACCGCTTCATTGACTGAGTAGGAAGGGACAAGAAGTAGTCTGCTCGCATCGCTGCATCCTCTTCCTGTATTTTCCACAGTCTCAGTTTTTTCTTTCTTAAATAAAACTATACATTTCGGAAAGATTCGTTTCGAGTAACACGCTATTCTATTCAACACCAATCTTACCTTGGAGGCTACAGTATTGCCATGATCCCTCATGACAGTTTTGGCTTTGTTCGCTATTTTCATATGTTTAGTACCACAACTTCTGCTACAATCCGCTACACCTCCTTGATACCGAAGTACATGTCAAACTACTTCCTTAATGTAAATGACCGCCATAACCACAACACCAGGGGGAGCTCCACAAACCACGTTAAACCCAGATTTCGATCTAACAAAGGTCTTAACTCATTCTCTTTCTCTGCCACATCAATGTGGAATGCACTCCCAACAGGTATAAAAGTAAGTGCATCTCTATATTCCTTCAAAACCGCTCTAAAACAACACCTCCAGGCAACTTCAACACTTTACTAATACCCTCCTCCATTCACATCCCATCTCCCCGGATTATAAACAACTCAAATGTACTTCTAATGTATATACTTGTTCTTATGCTATGTGAACTCACTATGTTCTCTGCTGGCTGTACATATCCTACTAAATAAGACCTACACTGTTTCAATGTCCACATTTCTCTGTTGATGCAATTGTTGATGACTGAAGTTCTGATATCAACCAAAGCTCCTCATCCCACCCCCCGGATTGTAAATAATGTAAATAATTCAATGTACATACTATGATGATTAACCTGTGTGATGCCTGTATTATGTTGATATTTGTACCATGAATTGATTAACGTGGACCCCGACATAAACAAGTTGAAAAACTTATTCGGGTGTTACCATTTAGTGGTCAATTGTACGGAATATGTACTGTACTGTGCAATCTACTAATAAAAGTATCAATCAATCAATCAATCACTTGTAAGTGCACTGTATTTTCCCCCTATTTGAACAGACTTCTTGCCTGCACATCGCCTTCCTTGCTCTGCATCCTGTTGTCCATGGCAGGACAACTATTCCTCTCTTGAAAACCAGCATACTTTGCAGTGGAATTTTGTGTTTTTCATAACCAGCCGTTGTCAAACTGACACAATAAATAAGACAAACCAACGTCCACTGCAGAGGACACTAGCACTCAGGGGGATGTTGCTTTGTGTGTACTAGGCTTGTACGGTATACCACCATACTAATGATTCATATTCTGTACTATACCGCCTCTAAAAAGTACCAGTTTTTTTTTTCAACGGGCATGATGGAGCGTCGTCTTCAGGTCATGTCATTGCTGGTTTACGAGCAGAGGAGCATGTTCGGCAACGCACAATCACAGAGTGCTTACAAGCAGACACAGTGTGTAGACAGAAAAGGGAGAACGGACGCATTTTGGCCTTAAAACTATCAATAAAGGTGAAGTTATAACACTGAAACACTCTCAGGAAGAGGTGCTTTAAGACATGGATGGCTAGCTAGCGGCTAAAGTCCAGCCGCAGTTGGCAGTGTTTTAGCTACTTCTAAATCACTAATCCTCGTCTCCACGGCGACAAATAAAATACGTTTCTTATAAGTATCATCCCTGCAGGACGAGGAATAGCTAAACATGCTTCACTACACACCGTTGCTCACCGGCGTCAAAATGTAAACAAACGCTATTGGTGGATCTACACCTGACATCCACTGGGGCGGCATAGCTCGGTTGGTAGAGTGGCCGTGCCAGTAACTTGAGGGTTGCAGGTTCGATTCCCGTTTGTGCCATCCTAGTCACTGCCGTTGTGTCCTTGGGCAAGACACTTTACCCACCTGCTCCCAGTGCCACCCACACTGGTTTGAATGTAACTTAGATATTGGGTTTCACTATGTAAAGCGCTTTGAGTCACTTGAGAAAAGCGCTATATAAATATAATTCATTTCACTTCACTTCACTGTAATGATACCAAGTACAGGAGCTACTCAGATACTACTATGATTACATTGATATTTTTTAGTATCACGAAATCTTTTTTGGTTTTAAAAAAATGTATACCATGTTTATAAACTCAGGCAATTTGTCCCCGGACACATGAGGACTTTGAATATGACCAATGTATGATCCTGTAACGACTTGGTATCGGATCGATACCCAAATTTGTGGTATCATCCAAAACTAAATTAAAGTATCCAAACAACCGAAGAATAAATGATTATTCCATTTTAACAGAAATGTAGAAAGAACATGTTAAAAGAGAAAGTAAGCAGATATTAACATTAAATGAACAAGTAGATGAATAATTAATTTTCTACCACTTGTCCTTAATACTTTTGACAAAATAATAGAATGATAAATGACACAATATGTTACTGCATGCTTCAGCAGTTAAATTAGGAGCCTTTCTTTGCTTACTTACTACTAAAAGACAAGTTGTCTTGTATGTTCACTATTTCATTTAAAGACAAAATTTCAATAACAGATGTTTAATGTAGCCAATAATGCAATTTTTTGTGTGTTCCCCTTTATTTAGAAAAGTATCGAAAAGTAGCAAATTGTATCAAACTACATTTTGGTACAGGTACCAGTAATATTGGTTCACTAGTGTGTACACTTTTTTTTCTTTGCACTTTGCAATTGGATATTTTATACAGCAACACTCGAGGTCACAAGTGTGGAACCTAAGGCGCAGGGGCCAGATGTGGCCCGCCACATCATTTTAAAGCCTGGTCTTTTCTTACTAAATATATTCAACTTTCCATTATGACAGCAAAAAAATGTATGTACTACAAGCAAATTCATATCTTTTGAACTTGATCTACATTCCAAACTCTTTTGATGCAAGCAAAATAAGTACTTAAATATCTGGTTGGCTCATGATCTTAAAGCAAATTATCCATTAAATTGTGCACTGTAATAATTTATTTTTACGGTAAACAAAAACCCTTGTAGCTCAGTAGACAAAATGTTACTGTAAATAAAATAAAAACCTCTGGTATCATTTTTTCCATTTACAGTAACACACCATGAAAAACAACAACCGTAGTGTCACACCACGGCGAGAGATGTCTTGTCTTGGTTTTTTCTGTCTTGTGAATTGCATGTTTTAGTTTGAAAAGTAACTCTCCTCACGTTTTAGGTCACTTGCCCTTCCTTTTGTGTCATCAGTCTGACGCCATCCCTGATTACTGATTGTTTCCACCTGTTTCCCAATACCCTCATGTGTCTTATAAGCCCACGCCTCCCTTTGTTCTGTGCCAGATTGTCTCGTTTGTTCGTGCTCTCTAGCGTCCTGTCCAAGCCTTGCCTCGTCTGTTGTTTGAATATCTTGATCCTGAATTCCCTTGTTGATATTTTGAGTTTTCTTTTTCTCCTCCTCAACAGAGTGATTTTGGTGATTTAATTTTGCAGCCGAAGTGGTGAGTTTTCAGTTTTTTCTTACAGTTCTTCCTTTTCCTAAATTTTTGGAGTGACACCTTTGGTTAACCTTTTTTAGATAAGATACGGTGTGGATGTTTTATAGCCATTGTTTCTCCCTCCTTTTGGAGTGTTTTTTGTTTATGATAAATTTCATAGATTATTGTGGAGAGGCGGAGCCGACGGGCCCGACAGTGGGATAGGACCAATTGTGGTCCTACCCAAGATGGCGGCCAGGAGGCGGAGTATCCAGCGGAACGGAGAGGCAGGGGCGCGCCTGTAACGCCGCTGCAGCGATCAGAACCAGGTGCGTAATTCACACACCTGCTCTCAATCTGTGCATCTCCTCCTGCTGTATAAAAAGGGGAGAAGGAGGAGCAATCGGGGCAGAAGAAGTAGGAGAACCACCAAACGAACGATACGAAGACGGAGTCACCGGCGACCGAAAGGCCCGCCGAGTCGAGCCGGAGAGGAGGAAGCGCTGGAAATCGGCGCGACCAACTGGGACACAAACTGGTTTATTGAAAGAATAAACGAGAGTCAAACCTGCTCCGAGATGTCTTTCATCGATGGTCCATGCAACCCGCACGATGGCGGTCTGAAGCCGTTCACAATTTTATCCTGCGCCAAGTGTAATTCGTCATTGTTTTTGTTTTTCCTCCTTTCGGAGTGATTTTCGGTTGTTCCTTTTTATGGAACCTTTTTTCGCCGACTAGTCAGGTTATAGCCTGTGTTGATTTGCCCGGACTCTGGAGGTGAAAAGAAAATTTCAAAACAAAAGCCTGCCGGATTGTTCCCGACTCTGGATCTGTGTCCCATTTTTGACCAAGCGTGACACATATATTTTTACAGTAAAAACTCTGGTACTATTTTTCCATTTGTATGCTTTAAAAAGAAACGTCCCACATTTTACGATGAAATGTTTGCAACCGAGCAGTCAGGTTTTTTTACATTATAATATATATATATATATATATATCGTCGGGACCCAGGAAAGACCGCTCGCCTGTATCGGTTGGGGACATCTCTACGCTGCTGATCCGCTTGAGATGGTTTCCTGTGGACGGGACTCTCGCTGCTGTCTTGGAGCCACTATGGATTGAACTTTCACAGTATCATGTTAGACCCGCTCGACATCCATTGCTTTCGGTCCCCTAGAGGGGGGGGGTTGCCCACATCTGAGGTCCTCTCCAAGGTTTCTCATAGTCAGCATTGTCACTGGCGTCCCACTGGATGTGAATTCTCCCTGCCCACTGGGTGTGAGTTTTCCTTGCCCTTTTGTGGGTTCTTCCGAGGATGTTGTAGTCGTAATGATTTGTGCAGTCCTTTGAGACATTTGTGATTTGGGGCTATATAAATAAACATTGATTGATTGATTGATTGATATATATATTCCACTCCACCCCGGTATTGAGCAATGTATAACTGATAAACCACAGAAACCTTGACTATATATATATATATATATATATATACATGTATTTTATTTATTTATTAAAAATTTTTTTTTTACAGTAGAAAAAATATACAATTTATAAATAATTGCGTAGTAATATCATGAGGCAGTTTATATTCATATGTTATTCACTTTTACAGTTTCCCTTTGAGTGCCATGTGGCCCTCAATGAAAACGAGTTTGACACCCGTACTTTAGGTTAAGAGCCATTGATTTCCGACCCGTTATTGTGTTCATGGTCTTGAGTAAACTGGAGCCTATCCTGGCGGACTTTGGACAAGAGGCTGGGTTTATACTGTACAGTACATACAGTGTCCTTCCTTTTTCACATGACAGTAAATGACGTCATTACGTTATCTCTGGGTTGTGGTCAAAATGCTGTGGAAAACATGCAGTTCATGCAACATAGAATACGCAGGACACACCAACTTCTCTGGGCGTCATAAGTGCGAGCCAGACAACGGAGCCTATTTTGTTCGAGAGGTTTTGCTTAATGGCCTCCATGTTTCTCAACCATGCATCCATCCATTTCCTACCGCTTTACCCCCTTTCGGAGTCGACCAATTTTTCTCAAATATTTAAGACATGTCGTCCACAGTTGCATCCAAAACCGTCAGGTACGAAATCGCATTCAGGTCTATATAGGAATATAGGAATAAACATTTATTGGTGAGTCTTGAATTTTCAAGTCAATCTGTGTTAATGTGGAACCTCTTAAACAAGGATGGCAGCAATATAAGGAAATGAGCACACAGAACTAAATCATGCATATTTACTGCTTTTTTGTATGTTTTATGGGGTTTGATGCCCCCTACTCTGGGAATGTGAGAGAAAGAACTGTGTAATTGCATCCGACAGACAGACATATAGATTGATCAATAAACTTTATTAATCCCCTAAAACAGGAAATTAATTTGCCTTGGCAGAAAACACACACACATACAGTACATACATACATATGTATATATATATATATATATATGTCTTGATTGGATTATCCAGAGAATAGTGCTCGATACCGTGGTTGAGCGCAATATGTAGTAGGTGTGGGAAAAATCACAAGACTACTTCATCTCTACAGAACTGTTTCATGAGGGGTTCCCTCAATCATCAGGATCTCCTGATGATTGAGGGATCTCCTGATGATTGAGGGAACCCCTCATGAAACAGTTCTGTAGAGATGAAGTAGTCTTGTGATTTTTCCCACACCTACATATATATATATATATATATATATATATATATATATATATAATATATAGCGATTTTTTCGATTCGATTCGATACTCGATTCAAAACGATATTTTACCGATTCAAAACGATTCCGTATTCATTCAATACATAGGATTTCAGCAGGATCTACTCCAGTCTGCTGACATGCAAGCAGAGTAGTAGATTTAAAAAAAAAAAAAAGCTTTTATAATTGTAAAGGACAATGTTTTATCAACTGATTGCAATAATGTACATTTGTTTTAACTATTAAACGAACAAGAAATATGACTTATTTTATTTTTGTGAAAACATTGGACACAGTGTGTTGTCAAGCTTATGAGATGCGATGCAAGTGTAAGCCACTGTGACACTATTGTTCTTTTTTATTATTTTCATAAATGTGTAATGTTAATGTCAATGAGGGATTTTTAATCACTGCTATGCTGAAATTATAACTAATATTGATACTGTTGTTGATAATATTCACTTTTGTTTCACTACTTTTGGTTTGTTCTGTGTCGTGTTTGTGTCTTCTTTCAATTGCTCTGTTTATTGCAGTTCTGAGTGTTGCTGGGTCAGGTTTGGTTTTGGAAGTGGATTGCATTGTTTTTGTATTGCTGTGTAGTGGTTTGTTGGATTGATAAAAAATAAATTAATAAATAAATAAATCAATAATTTTTTTAACAATGAGAATCGATTCTGAATCGCACAACGTATTCGATTTGATTCGTATTCGAATCGACTTTTCCCCGACACCCCTAATATATATATATATATATATATATATATACACACATAATTATGACTTTTTAAAATGTCTGTAGTTTGATCAATAAATAGTCAATTTATGATGCTTCTGCTTCTGGAGGCTAAAAAATAAGAAAGGCCAAGTCCAGGTACGTGTATCTCCACTGCCCACACACTCTGGTAAGAGTCCTTACACAACACACTTCGGTTACACTGTCAGGCCGAACCCTAAATACAAGGACTGATGTTGGTAGAAAAAAAAAAAAAAAACAATGTACAAACAACAATATAGTGAAAATTGTTGTTTGTAGGAAATGTGTTTTGTTCTTAAAAAAAAAAAAAAGTATTTTTTTGATACATTTTAGCACTTGAGTTATTATTAAGTCCAGCTGAGTATTGAAGTACAACTGTTAAGTTGAGCTAAAGAAGGGGGATGTAGAGCATTCAAGTAATGCTCACTTGGTAGTTATTGGACCTTTGCAGCCACCGTATTTGTTATTGTGTACTGCGCATGCGCAAGCCGGCTCTTTTCGCTCTAGCGTGCGACTGAGAGCTGTACCAGTGAGTTGTAAAGAAACAGAGTTCACTCTATAAAGTATTACCCTCCGTCTGGTCATTCAACATATACACATATAAACACACATCATTTTGACTTTGTAAAATGTCTGTAGTTTGATAAACAAATAGTCAGTTTATGATGTTTCTGGAGGCTAAAAAAATAACAAAGGCAATGCTTGTCCCACTGTATGCAGTACATACAATCTGGGTTATTAGGGACCAATGTCCCTTTGGGACAGAGGACCCTATTGAATTTTTAGCGTTTTATTATTATTATTATTATTCTTTGTTATTATACAAAACTGTTTCTAACTCACCGTAGGACTGTCATACACACATGAAACCAAAACCTCAATGTAGGTCTCACTGAGATCTATATTTCATACACTGACCACCCCCAACTAAAATCAACAGGAAGTTTGCTATTCCCACTTCAATACAACAAGAGCATTCCATTCACATTGCATTAGAGTCTCAATATGGCGGCACCAAGGCGTCCTTATAAAATGCCCAAGCCACTTCACAACTATTATTACTTTGAGACTGATGTATAACACGTGTATACAACTTTTTTTCTGTGTAATAATCCATCCATCCATCTTCTACGGCTTATCCGGGCTTGGGTTGTGGGGGCAGCAGCCAAAGCGGTCCCGTCCATCACTGCTTGCAGCTTTAATTAATCATTATTAAGATGTGACTTTAAGGTTTTACTACTTACGTATAAAATACTACACGGCCTAGCTCCATCCTATCTTGCCGATTGTATTGTACCATATGTCCCGGCAAGAAATCTGCATTCAAAGGACTCCGGCTTATTAGTGATTCCCAAAGCCCAAAAAAAGTCTGCGGGCTATAGAGCGTTTTCCGTTGGGGCTCCAGTACTCTGGAATGCCCTCCCGGTAACAGTTCGAGATGCTACCTCAGTAGAAGCATTTAAGTCTCACCTTAAAACTCATTTGTATACTCTAGCCTTTAAATAGACTCCCTTTTTAGACCAGTTGATCTGCCGTTTCTTTTCTTTTTCTTCTATGTCCCACTCTCCTTTGTGGAGGGAGTCCGGTCCGATCCGGTGGCCATGTACTGCTCGCCTGTGTATCGGCTGGGGACATCTCTGCGCTGCTGATCCGCCTCCGCTTGGGATGGTTTCCTGCTGGCTCCGCTGTGAACGGGACTCTCGCTGCTGTGTTGGATCCGCTTTGGACTGGACTCTCGCGACTGTGTTGGATCCATTATGGGTTGAACTTTCACAGTATCATGTTAGACCCGCTCGACATCCATTGCTTTCCTCCTCTCCAAGGTTCTCATAGTCATCATTGTCACCGACGTCCCACTGGGTCATTATTGTCACCGATGTCCCACTGGGTGTGAGTTTTCCTTGCCCTTATGTGGGCCTACCGAGGATGTCGTGGTGGTTTGTGCAGCCCTTTGAGACACTAGTGATTTAGGGCTATATAAGTAAACATTGATTGATTGATTGATTATTATTACGTTTATTGCTTTTTTAATGGTGCAAAGTGTGAATGTTTGTTGCATGTAAAAAAAAAATTAAAAATCATGACCAAAAATATTTTTGGGATAACAAGTTTATTAATATGTTTCCTCCCTTCCAAAAAAAAACAACAAATTAATCCCTACCTCTCTGCATATATCTGTTCACTTCCTGTGTTTGAATGTTACCAATAGAATAGAGAATTGTGTAACAACAAGTAAATTGATTACGCAGTGATGATCCTTCAGACAATGTGTGTGTTGGACACTGTAAGGACGTGTTAGTCATGGCCTACTTTTTGCGTTATTCCTACATAATCATGAATGGAAACCTTCATTTAACTCACCTTATGAAAGTGACAAGTGCACAAAGGAGCTAAATGATGCGATGCAGACCAGGGCCAATCAACGTGGAATTGAGCGCACATGTTGTCCAAGCCCCAGTGTGAATACTCAAATCATGTTAAAATAAGCCATGTGCCTGAGATCCCGTCCTTTGTACAGTCCGAAAAGACAAATATGAGCAAGACGGCAAAGAATAATTTCACCAACAATGCGACAGGTGCTTCTTGCTGGAGTGTAAAATGTATTCTATTCTACTAATTTTGATTGAAAGGTGCGATTTAGTATTTCACATTTTACACACGTCTTTTTAACGTTTAACATAATTTTTTTTTTTTACCATTTTACTTTTCCCACAGAGACAATAAGGACCGTCTTTGAAAGATGTTATTTAACCAGAAAAAACAGCAAGTCACTCACTTTAACCACTTCGTAATGATGCTGTAAAGACGGGATATAAAAGTTGGGGGACACGTGCTCAAAAAGCATCATGGGGATTAATGTTTCAATCAATCAATCAATGTTTACTTATATAGCCCTAAATCACTAGTGTCTCAAAGGGCTGCACAAACCACTACGACATCCTCGGTAGGCCCACATAAGGGCAAGGAAAACTCACACCCAGTGGGACATTGGTGACAATAATGACCCAGTGGGACGTCGGTGACAATGATGACTATGAGAACCTTAGAGAGGAGGAAAGCAATGGATGTCGAGCGGGTCTAACATGATACTGTGAAAGTTCAATCCATAATGGATCCAACACAGTCGCGAGAGTCCAGTCCAAAGCGGATCCAACACAGCAGCGAGAGTCCCGTTCACAGCGGAGCCAGCAGGAAACCATCCCAAGCGGAGGCGGATCAGCAGCGCAGAGATGTCCCCAGCCGATACACAGGCAAGCAGTACATGGCCACCGGATCGGACCGGACCCCTGTTTGGACTTGTTCCCTGTAAATCTGTCTGACCGAACTCTCTCATAACTAAAGTGACTTGGGTGGATTATGTAAACGCACTACACCGGTATGTTTTAGCACTTTCATGGCGAGTTTACTGACAGATAGAACGTGACACTACTTTATATTAGAAATGAAACAGCAGAGGATGAATGTTCCATAACAAGAAGATAGAGAAAAAGAAGAAGCTTACTGACTACGGCGTTGCCACAGACCACCAAGGCAAATTTTTCAGGACTTATGCAGATTCCAAATACAGATCAGCAGGTACCAGAAGGTAAGAAAAGTTGCTTTTGCATAATATTGCAAAACAACATGCCAGATAATGTTTTACCTTGTACACACACCATTATAATATTCGTATGTTGAAGCACAGTACAATCCATCAAGCGGTGTGGCTTCATAACGTTCCAAAGTCATTTTAAAACATTTTGATAGATTTTTGAGCGCCATGTGTAATGTACTATATTTTCAATGGAACATATAACATTATGGTGTTGTTTACTTGAGTCATATTGCAATCTACATGTATCTCATATGTGTAAATACTATCTACTGGTCACACTTAACAAATAAAATAACTTTGAGGTCGGTAAGCACAGCCAAAATTATTCCGTACATTAGGCGCACCGGGTTATAAGACGCATTGTCGAGTTTTGAGAAATCGAAAGGAAATGCGCCTTTTAGTCCTAAAACTACGGTACTTAAAATGTAGCCTAAATCACGTGCTGAACCCAGGCCACATCGCTATAGTGTTGCCTCATTGCATTTGCGCATCACATTCGATCTGTACATTGATCAAACGAAAACGTTTCCTGTTGGTTTATGCATATTCGCCATATGACGGCGAGCAATATGTGCGGAGTCGATAGCTTTGATTACTTCAGGAAAACCAGCTGTGGCTCCAATTTGTGCTGTAATTTCAGCCCGTTTAGCTGCAGTGTTAACAGTCAGGTCCTGTCCCCTTAGCAGAAAAACAGCCCTAAAGCATGATGTTTCCACCCGCATGCTTCACAGTAGGTGTGGTGTTCTTGGGATGCAACTCAGTATTCTTCTTCCTCCAAACACGACGAGTTGAGTTTATACCAAAAAGTTCTATTTTGGTTTCATCTGACCACATGACATTCTCCCAATCCTCTGCTGTATCATCCATGAATCCATTTTAGTATAAACTCAATTCGTCGTGTTTGGAGGATGAAGAAAACTGAGTTGCATCCCAAGAACACCACACCTACTGTGAAGCATGGGGGTGGAAACATCATGCTTTGGGGCTGTTTTTCTGCTAAGGGGACAGGACGATTGATCCGTGTTAAGGAAAGAATGAATGGGGCCATGTATCGTGAGATTTTAAGCCAAAACCTCCTTCCATCGGTGAGAGCTTTGAATGGTTTACCAAATACTTATTTACCACCATAATTTACAATTAAATTCTTTAAAATTCCTACAATGTGAATTCCTGGATTTTTTTTTCACATTCTGTCTCTCACAGTTGAAGTTTACCTATGATGAAAATTACAGACCTCTGTCATCATTTTAAGTGGGAGAACTTGCACAATCGGTGGCTGACTAAATACTTTTTTGCCCCACTGTATGTGTGTAGATAAAACAAGTATTTATGTTAAGTGCAGTTGTTGATGTTAAATAAAATGATTATTGGCAAAAGATCTTGTCAGTTTTATGTTGAGGCGGCGGGGGGTAATGTCGCTAGCTGCATTGCTGAATGTAACTGAAAAAGTAACTTGTAATCTATCTTAGTTACTTTTAAAATCAACTAATCAGTAAAGTAACTATGTTACTTTCTAATCAGTAGCCATTAATCAGATTAGTTTTTCAAGGTAACTGTGGCAACGCTGTTCACGGCACACGAGTGGTTGAAAAAGACCGAATTAGAGGACTCTCTTTAAGAAGGGGGACCGGAGGGTGTGTTCAAACTATCGTGGGATCACACTCCTCAGCCTTCCCGGTAAGGTTTATTCAGGTGTACTGGAGAGGAGGCTACGTCGGATAGTCGAACCTCGGATTCAGGAGGAACAGTGTGGTTTTCGTCCTGGTCGTGGAACTGTGGACCAGCTCTATACTCTCGGCAGGGTTCTTGAGGGTGCATGGGAGTTTGCCCAACCAGTCTACATGTGCTTTGTGGACTTGGAGAAGGCATTCGACCGTGTCCCTCGGGAAGTCCTGTGGGGAGTGCTCAGAGAGTATGGGGTATCGGACTGTCTTATTGTGGCGGTCCGTTCCCTGTACGATCAGTGCCAGAGCTTGGTCCGCATTGCCGGCAGTAAGTCGAACACATTTCCAGTGAGGGTTGGACTCCGCCAAGGCTGTCCTTTGTCACCGATTCTGTTCATAACTTTTATGGACAGAATTTCTAGGCGCAGTAAAGGCGTTGAGGGGTTCCGGTTTGGTAACCGCAAGATTAGGTCTCTGCTTTTTGCAGATGATGTGGTCCTGATGGCTTCATCTGACCGGGATCTTCAGCTCTCGCTGGATCGGTTCGCAGCCGAGTGTGAAGCGACCGGAATGAGAATCAGCACCTCCAAGTCCGAGTCCATGGTTCTCGCCCGGAAAAGGGTGGAGTGCCATCTCCGGGTTGGGGAGGAGACCCTGCCCCAAGTGGAGGAGTTCAAGTACCTAGGAGTCTTGTTCACGAGTGGGGGAAGAGTGGATCGTGAGATCGACAGGCGGATCGGTGCGGCGTCTTCAGTAATGCGGACGTTGTACCGATCCGTTGTGGTGAAGAAGGAGCTGAGCCGGAAGGCAAAGCTCTCAATTTACCGGTCGATCTACGTTCCCATCCTCACCTATGGTCATGAGCTTTGGGTCATGACCGAAAGGATAAGATCACAGGTACAAGCGGCCGAAATGAGTTTCCTCCGCCGTGTGGCGGGGCTCTCCCTTAGAGATAGGGTGAGAAGCTCTGCCATCCGGGAGGAACTCAAAGTAAAGCCGCTGCTCCTTCACATCGAGAGGAGCCAGATGAGGTGGTTCGGGCATCTGGTCAGGATGCCACCCGAACGCCTCCCTAGGGAGGTGTTTAGGGCACGTCCAACCGGTAGGAGGCCACGGGGAAGACCCAGGACACGTTGGGAAGACTATGTCCCCCGGCTGGCCTGGGAACGCCTCGGGATCCCCCGGGAAGAGCTAGACGAAGTGGCTGGGGAGAGGGAAGTCTGGGTTTCCCTGCTTAGGCTGTTGCCCCCCGCGACCCGACCTCGGATAAGCGGAAGATGATGGATGGATGGATGGATAGAGGACTTGCTAGATCGCTGCATGACGCTGACTTGCACAAAGACCCACCTTGACGATGAACTGCACAGACGAGCGCTCGTCCGGGTGATAGGTGACGCAGTACAGGATGAAGCCCACAATGGAAACCAAGCACAGCTGCAATAGCAAAGCAGAAACAGTTGGTCAATAATCACCATGTTGACAATAAAGGGGCATTACCCTAATGACTTTACTTCCTATTAAAACCGTTACCTTGTTTATTTGTCGGCGTTAGCTGTTGAAGCACCGGACATTGTTTTGCACGCATGTTGACAAGTGCCACTAATTGAACGCATGTTATCTGATTAGCGCTTACACAGGCACTCTGTCTTTCGCACTCACTGCAGTGGGAGTCTTGTGACTAACACGCTGCATCTTATTTTGTGGTTGTTCCCAGGTTCTTAAGCGCTCTCTGGAAAGATGACCTCAGTGTTTTTCTCTCGGATGTGTCTCGTGAGCAGCTAACTCGGGATGCTGGTGACCAGAGATGTTTTGCACTGCGGTAGCATCCAGCTGGGTTAAACCAGAAGATAGGACCAAAACAAGAACAGAGGCTGCTCTGTTCAACTAACTGTGACCTTTTCTCACATGAGCTTAATAGAATAGCCAACAGGAAACTTCATTAGGCACACCTGAACAATAAAAGGACTTCCAAATATTGCTCCATCTCAACCGAGTGTAAGAAGTTCTCTGATTGTATTAACATCATGATTTTGAAAGGCACACTTTTTAATCAATCAATCAATGTTTATTTATATAGCCCCAAATCACAAATGTCTCAAAGGACTGCACAAATCATTACGACTACAACATCCTCGGAAGAACCCACAAAAGGGCAAGGAAAAGTCACACCCAGTGGGCAGGGAGAATTCACATCCAGTGGGACCCCAGTGACAATGCTGACTATGAGAAACCTTGGAGAGGACCTCAGATGTGGGCAACCCCCCCCCCCCTCTAGGGGACCGAAAGCAATGGATGTGGAGCGGGTCTAACATGATACTGTGAAAGTTCAATCCATAGTGGCTCCAACACAGCCGCGAGAGTTCAGTTCAAGCGGATCCAAGACAGCAGCAAGAGTCCCGTCCACAGGAAACCATCTCAAGCGGAGGCGGATCAGCAGCGTAGAGATGTCCCCAACCGATACAGGCGAGCGGTCCATCCTGGGTCCCGACGAGCGGTCCATCCTGGGTCTCGACTCTGGACAGCCAGTACTTCATCCATGGTCATCGGACCGGACCCCCTCCACAAGGGAGGGGGGGACATAGGAGAAAGAAAAGAAGCGGCAGATCAACTGGTCTAAAAAGGAGGTCTATTTAAAGGCTAGAGTATACAGATTAGTTTTAAGGTGAGACTTAAATGCAGTCTAGGGGACCGAAAGCAATGGATGTGGAGCGGGTCTAACATGATACTGTGAAAGTTCAATCCATAGTGGCTCCAACACAGCCGCGAGAGTTCAGTTCAAGCGGATCCAAGACAGCAGCAAGAGTCCCGTCC
The DNA here is from genome assembly GCF_033978795.1 of Nerophis ophidion. Classification (NCBI taxonomy): domain Eukaryota; kingdom Metazoa; phylum Chordata; class Actinopteri; order Syngnathiformes; family Syngnathidae; genus Nerophis; species Nerophis ophidion. The sequence goes on from NC_084622.1 coordinate 37,358,319, forward strand.
ACAGGAAACCATCTCAAGCGGAGGCGGATCAGCAGCGTAGAGATGTCCCCAACCGATACAGGCGAGCGGTCCATCCTGGGTCCCGACGAGCGGTCCATCCTGGGTCTCGACTCTGGACTCTAGGGGACCGAAAGCAATGGATGTGGAGCGGGTCTAACATGATACTGTGAAAGTTCAATCCATAGTGGCTCCAACACAGCCGCGAGAGTTCAGTTCAAGCGGATCCAAGACAGCAGCAAGAGTCCCGTCCACAGGAAACCATCTCAAGCGGAGGCGGATCAGCAGCGTAGAGATGTCTCCAACCGATACAGGCGAGCGGTCCATCCTGGGTCCCGACGAGCGGTCCATCCTGGGTCTCGACTCTGGACAGCCAGTACTTCATCCATGGTCATCGGACCGGACCCCCTCCACAAGGGAGGGGGGGACATAGGAGAAAGAAAAGAAGCGGCAGATCAACTGGTCTAAAAAGGAGGTCTATTTAAAGGCTAGAGTATACAGATTAGTTTTAAGGTGAGACTTAAATGCAGTTCATGTATTGGATCTGATCAGGTGTACTAAAATTTGGGATTAAAGTCTAAACCAGGGGTGTTAAATATACCCGCAAGCAGGTTTTATCCTAAAAATGAGATGAAAGTTTTCAATGAAAGAAACTGCTTTTCTAAAGGTGTCCACTGGATGTCACAATAGCATTATTTGTATTACCTGCCAGAGGGGGCGGAGCTATGTACCATGTTAAGATAGAGGCAACACAGCCGTGTTTTGGTCACTACGTACTTACGTTGTTTATTAGTGAATGTATACAAAATGTGGATTGTTACGTTAATGTCTTGATCGTCAAAAAATATTGTTGGTAATGGAACCTGTGACATTTCTACCCAAATTAGGGTTGTCAGCTAACTTCCTGAGTCTAAATGAACACAAAACAGAAGTTATGTTGTTCGCTCCAAGTCGCTCTCCCCTCCCCCAACGTTGACCTCGGCACTCTGACCCCGTATCTCAGCGGCTGTGTCACAAACCCGGGGGTAAAATTCGACTCGGATTTTAAATTCGAAAAACAAATCAGCAGCGTCGTTCAAAAACGCTTTTATCAATTACGCCAAATAGCGAAAGTGAAACCGCTTCTGTCAGGACATGATCTCGAGAAATTAATTCACGCCTTTATCTCGAATCGTTTAGACTACTGTATGTAGGCATTAGCCAGGCCTCCCTCGCCCGCCTGCAGCTCGTGCAGAACTCTGCCGCTCGTCTGCTAACACAGACCCGCAGACGTGAGCACATCACCCCTATATTAGCGTCCCCTTCACTGGCTCGCTGTGCGTTATCGAATCAATTTTAAACTCCTATTTGCTTTTAAATGTCTAAACAACCTCGCTCAACATATCTCTCCGACCTCCTCAGCCTTACTGCCCCACTCAATCCCCAAGATCAGCCGATCAGCTGCTACTGACGGTCCCTGACACAAGCTGAAGCTTAGAGGTGACAGAGCTTTCGCCGCTGCTGCTCCCAAGCTCTGGAACGACCTACCTCTGAGTGTTAGACAAGCCTCCTCTCTTCCTGTTTTTTAAATCTCTCTTAAGAACATACTTTTATTCCTTGGCTTTTTAACACAGAGTGATATCCATCCTGCAATGGCGCCCCATTATACACCTGCTGTGAACCTGTTTTTTTTTTTTTTTTTATCATGTTCTGTTTGTGTTGTGTTATTTGCTCGGTCCTCGTATATTATTTTTAACCTGCCCATTGTTACAGCACTTTGGCTACCCTGTGGTAAATTTTAAATGTGCTTTATAAATACAGTTGATTTGATTTGATTTGATTCGTACGGTATACCGTATTAGTATAGTACCGCGATACTAAAGAATCATATTTGGTATTATACCGCCTCTAAAAAGTACCGGTTCTACCACTTTGTCCTTAATGACTATGACAAAATAATAGAATGATAAACTACACAATATTTCACTGCATATGTCAGCAGACTAAATTAGGAGCCTTTGTTTGCTTACTTACTACTAAAAGACAAGTTGTCTAGCATGTTCATTATTTTATTTAAGGACAAACTTGCCAATAAGAAACATATGTTTAATGTACCGTAAGACCTTTATGTTAAAAATAACGCCAATAATGCAATGCTTTGTGGTCCCCTTTATTTAGAAAAGTATCGAAATACAAATCTGGGTACCTGTACCGGTACCAAAATATTGGTATCGGAACATCACTAACCCAAATACATTCTTTTGATAATCTGTACATTTCGTGTTGTATTTATGAATAGGGACACATTTTCTGGGGCCACATACTGTAAATATGCTGAAATAATATATATCACTTTCTCCCTTCATGTGTGATTCATGAAATGAGTCCAAATTTGCAAGTCGCGTTGTAGAAGATGCTACTAATGTACAGAAAAAAACATGTGATGTTAGAACATTAGTTGAGGAAAATGAGTGAACATTACATTAATAACATCTTATAATCCGATTTTGATATTATTATTATTCATTCCATCTTCTAATTTAATGGATTAAAAATGAATACCAATGGGAGCATTTCAGTACTCTTCCAACTTCAATTCCACCTATTTGACTAATGAAAAATATCACTCATGTATTCAGAGAATAAAATTAACAATAAATTGAAGATAGAATATTTTTTAATAAAACATGTAAAAAAAATACTCTATGATTATTATCTATTTTAAACAAGAAAACGATTTGAAGTTGTCTTTTTTAAGTTATCGTGTCATGATTTTACCAGTCCCAGCCCATTTGGGAATAGATGTTTGTCCAATTATTTTTTCACCCCTGGTCTAGGACTGTCGTCTTAAATTTAGGGAGTTTCACAGGACCTTTAGGAAAAAAAGGCCCTGAACAGTCTAGCATTGGAATGTTTTGAAAGAGAAAACAATATTCTGTCCCAGAGAAGAGTTTCAGGTCAAACAAGAGTCTCAGGATCTAGTTGCTGACACGATAGATTTACCACCTATCAGGGAGTTAATGTGAAGGAGCTGTTTGAACCACAAAAGAAGATTATAGATCAACAGAGAGACTCAATTGACAAGAGTTCTCAGATCAACATACAGAAAGTTCAAAATTACAAAAGGAGACAACCCAACTACAGAAAACACTACCTGTCATCATCACAATATCCACCAACTTAAAAGACAAAGCAACACTGGTGAAGAAAAGAACTGAATTGATTACCATGAATTGATTAACGTGGACCCCGACTTAAACAAGTTGAAAAACTTATCGGGTGTTACCATTTAGTGGTCAATTGTACGGAATATGTACGTGTACTGTGCAATCTACTAATAAAAGTATCAATCAATCAATCAATCAAAAAGAAAGAACGTCTTCGGGAATAAGAATCTGACAAAACACGACATCATCAAGACAGAAAACAACTTTAAATTTTTCAGACAAAATTCTGAAACATCCATCAAGTTTAACAAAAGACTGGAAGAAAACGAAGTATTTGACATCAAATACATTGAGGAATTGGACAAATTCTGAAGACCATAGATCTGTCCTATCTATGTCTGGAAGCACACGCTCAGATATGAGGCCAAACGTCTTCCAAAACCATCTGAAGAGTCCAGTTGTGATCGATTGTCATCAAAAATATATTTCATATCCAAACAGCAAGGTCTCCCAAACTTCTCTTCAAAGTAATAAGGCTCGAAAGGGCATTTGATTTTGCAATTGCGGTAGAAAAATGGATAGATGGAATGCATAGTGCAGCCACAGTAGCCATTGTTGTTGGTTAAAGCTTTTGATTACATGTCTGTACTGTACATGTGGTAAAGTGAGAGGATCATCCATCCATCCATTTTCTACTGCTTGTCCCTACAAACTGGATTATGATGGAGCCTACAAAACAATAAAATCAAGGGACCGTACAGAGACAAACTGTACCCTGTTCCAAAGGTTCACTAAATCGAAAAGATAAGTACAATTAGTGGAGATAATCCGTATGTGCATGTCCAACAGATAAGAGACTAGAATAAGGTGCTGCCATTGTCCCGAAGCCAAACTTGTCTATATTTTGTTAACGGAGTCAGTTTTTTATACCGGTGAAGAATTTCAGAATGCAAAGTCAGTAAAGGCTCCTTTCTCTCCGTTCAAATTGTGCATAATCTTCAGTTTTAACCTTTTATGTGTCCGAGACAGAATAAGACTACCCAGCCTTATTTCATTAGCAGGTTTTCCTGAAAAAAAAAAAACAAGCTCATTACTTTTAAATACTTTGATCATGAAACACTACCTGTAGTGGATCGTGAGATCGACAGGCGGATCGGTGCGGCGTCTTCAGTAATGCGGACGTTGTACCGATCTGTTGTGGTGAAGAAGGAGCTGAGCTGGAAGGCAAAGCTCTCAATTTACCGGTCGATCTACGTTCCCATCCTCACCTATGGTCATGAGCTTTGGGTCATGACCGAAAGGATAAGATCACGGGTACAAGCGGCCGAAATGAGTTTCCTCCGCCGGGTGGCGGGGCTCTCCCTTAGAGATAGGGTGAGAAGCTCTGCCATCCGGGAGGAACTCAAAGTAAAGCCGCTGCTCCTTCACATCGAGAGGAGCCAGATGAGGTGGTTCGGGCATCTGGTCAGGATGCCACCCGAACGCCTCCCGAGGGAGGTGTTTAGGGCACGTCCAACCGGTAGGAGGCCACGGGGAAGACCCAGGACACGTTGGGAAGACTATGTCTCCCGGCTGGCCTGGGAACGCCTCGGGATCCCCCGGGAAGAGCTAGACGAAGTGGCTGGGGAGAGGGAAGTCTGGGTTTCCCTGCTTAGGCTGCTGCCCCCGCGACCCGACCTCGGATAAGCAGAAGAAGATGGATGGATGGATGGATGGGCTTTGATCATGGCGCTACTTTTTGGAAAATAATACTCATTAATTTTTGTGCTTACTGATGACTAAAAGTAACGCTAACAGCGTATTAAATGCTGCGTGTGAAACTGAATAATTCATGTTTTGATTCAAAATTAGCAGTCTGCAAATGTCAACACGTACCAGGTGATGGCGTTATAAGTCATGTTTGATCATCTCACAGCTGCTGCACAGGTTATTTCCCCTCTCTTTATTAACTCACTAACTCCCTGGCTTTGCTTTCACGCATGAAATGAAAAAAAATCTCACCGAAGAATTTATTTTTTTCTAAACCGATCATGACAATTATTGTGGCAGATAATGATGCTACACGTTCGCGCCATGTTTTGAACTTGTTAACGAAAAGAACAAAAATTTTGGACAGAATCTTGCATTTATCCGTGTTAGCTATTCAGAACCACGCAATGCATTGATGTCTATCTAGTATGACGTCTAGTATGACGTCGGGCTGGGCAATATGGACGAACAAGTACATCTCGATATATATTTACTTAAACTCGATATTTGATATATAGCTCGATAAATGACAACTGCACTGTAAACAGTCAGTGGCACTTATATTAACCCGGTTAGTCAGGATGGGGGGCTTCACGGTGGCAGAGGGGTTAGTGCGTCTGCCTCACAATACGAAGTTCCTGCAGTCCTGGGTTCAAATCCACGCTCGGGATCTTCCTGTGTGGAGTTTGCATGTTCTCCCCGTGAATGCGTGGGTTCCCTCCGGGTACTCCGGCTTCCTCCCACTTCCAAAGACATGCACCTGGGGATAGGTTGATTGGCAACACTAAAATTGGCCCTAGTGTGTGAGTGTGAATGTTGTCTGTCTATCTGTGTTGGCCCTGCGATGAGGTGGCGACTTGTCCAGGGTGTACCCCGCCTTCCGCCCGATTGTGGCTGAGATAGGCGCCAGCGCCCCCCGTGACCCCAAAAGGGAATAAGCGGTAGAAAATGGATGGATGGATAGTCAAGATGGGTATTACCAGCACAGAAAATAAACTGTTTAAGTAGCACAGATTTACATGACATAAATAAAATAATCCATCTATGATCTTCCTCACTTCGGCATACATTTCTGGCAGCATTTGTCGTGTGAAATAGGCCTGGTTTAGCAACTCAAGACCAGTTTTGATTTGGGCTAAAATGGTAAAGAGCTCAAATGAATGTTTTATCCAGAGCCATACATTTGTCCAAATGTGACCAAATAGACGCATTGTGGGTTTCCTACATTGCTAAAAAAAAAAAAAAATCTAAGGAAGATAATCCCTCTGCCATCTTCCACTAGTTTTTTTAAATGTATAAATCGCCCGCTTGAAAATTCCCTCTTCTCTTTTACGACTTTCTCGTTGTCATTTGGGACGTCTGTTGGGATTTCCCTTCCTGGTTTCATCACCAGCCCTATCTTGCCTCTGATCGGTCTGATCTCAACCAATCGTGACACATCCAAGCAAACAACCAACCAATCATGGATGTTCTTGTACGTGCAAGCATGTCTTGGAAGGAGGAAGGGTAGGGATTTAGTAGCCCGTGATAGGAAGTAGTAAGCAAGGGAAAACAAAGGAACAAAACAAATAAGCGATGTTCGGTCAGTTTAACGTGAAAAACATTATACCGATATTGCAATATTTTCTTAATTTATGTGCCTCACAATGCGAAGGTCCTGGGTTCTATCCTGGGCTCGGGATCTTTCTGTGTTGAGTTTGCATGTTCTCTCCATGACTGCGTGGGTTCCCTCCGGGTGCTTCGGCTTCCTCCCACCTCCAAAGACATGCACCTGGGGATAGGTTGATTGGCAACACTAAAATTGGCCCTAGTGTGTGAATGTGAGTGTGAATGTTGTCTGTCAATCTGTGTTGGCCCTGCGATAAGTTAGGGACAAGTGGTAAAAAATAGATGGATGGATGGATATCTTGTTTAAAAATATAAAAATATATCTTACAAACGCATACTTTCAGAGCCCTATACCCTGGAATCTAATGCTCTTTCCAGCCTTATTTGAATAATTTCACTTAATCAAGCCTTTTGCTAATATTGTAACACATTTTTTACGATATAGGCCAATACTCAAGGCCCCGATATCAGAATCGTAACAGAAGTGGAAAAAGTTGTCTTGGTATCTTCATTGCACTGTACAAGTGTTTACACAGGAGCAACAACCCTCACCTTTGATTGCTGCAAGTCTCTTGTTGTACTTGTAGACTACATTGGAAAGTTAGTTAAAGGCCTACTGAAATTAGAGTTTCTTATTCAAACGGGGATATCAGGTCCATTCTATGTGTCATACTTGATCATTTTGCGACATTGCCATATTTTTGCTAAAATTATTTAGTAGAGAACATCCACGATAAAGTTCGCAACTTTCGGTGTTAAGAGAAAAGCCCTGCCTCTACTGGAAGTCGCAGACGATGATGTCACAAGTGTGGGGGCTCCTCACATATTCACATTGATTTTAATGGGAGCCTCCAAAAAAAGTGCTATTCGGACCGAGAAAGCGACAATTTCCCCATTAATTTGAGCGAGGATGAAAGATTCGTGTTTGAGGATATTGATTGCGATGGACTAGAGAAAAAAAACAAACCGCGATTGCATTCGGACGGATTCAGATGTTTTTAGACACATTTAGTAGGATAATTCTGGGAAATCCCTTATCTTTCTATTGTATTGCTAGTGTTTTAGTGAGTTTAATAGTACCTGATAGTCGGAGGGGTGTGTCCACGGGTGTGTTGACGCCAATGTGAAGTGAAGTGAAGTGAATTATATTTATATAGCGCTTTTCTCAAGTGACTCAAAGCGCTTTACATAGTGAAACCCAATATCTAAGTTACATTTAAACCAGTGTGAGTGGCACTGGGAGCAGGTGGGTAAAGTGTCTTGCCCAAGGACACAACGGCAGTAACTAGGATGGCACAAGCGGGAATCGAACCTGCAACCCTCAAGTTGCTGGCACAGTCACTCTACCAACCGAGCTATGCCGCCACAATGTCTCAGAAAGTCGACGGCAGCTACGGACGGCGCAAGCTCAGCTTTTCTCCGGTAAGAAGCGACTTTTTAACCACAATTTTCTCACCGAAACCTGCTGGTTGACATTCGGTCGTGATTCATGTTCGCTTGACCGCGCTCTGATCCATAGGAAAGTTTCACCTCCAGGAATTTTAAACAAGGAATCACCGTGTGTTTGTGTGGCTAAAGGCTGAAGCTTCCCAACTCCGTCTTTCTACTTCGACTTCCATCCATCCATCCATCATCTTCCGCTTATCCGAGGTCGGGTCGCGGGGGCAACAGCCTAAGCAGGGAAACCCAGACTTCCCTCTCCCCAGCCACTTCGTCTAGCTCTTCCCGGGGGATCCCGAGGCGTTCCCAGGCCAGCCGGGAGACATAGTCTTCCCAACGTGTCCTGGGTCTTCCCCGTGGCCTCCTACCGGTTGGACTTCTTCAATATTAATTAAACAAATTGCAAAAGATTCAGCATCACAGATCTCCAAAATACTGTGTAATTATGCCGTTAAAGCAGACGACTTTTAGCTGTGTGTGTGCGCAGCGCTCATACTTCTTAAAAACCCGTGACGTCTTGCATACACGTCATCATTACACGACGTTTTCAAGACGAAACTCCCGGGAAATTTAAAATTGCAATTTAGTAAACTAAAAAGGCCGTATTGGCATGTGTTGCAATGTTAATATTTCATCATTGATATGAGCGGTTTAGCTCGGTTGGTAGAGTGGCAGTGCCAGCAATTTGAGGGTTTCAGGTTCGATTCCCGCTTCCGCCATCCTAGTCACTGCCGTTGTGTCCTTGGGCAAGACACTTTACCCACCTGCTCCCAGTGCCACCCACACTGGTTTGAATGTAACTTAGATATTGGGTTTCACTATGTAAAGCGCTTTGAGTCACTAGAGAAAAAGCGCTATATAAATATAATTCACTAATTCACTATATAAACTATCAGACTGCGTGGTGGGTAGTAGTGGGTTTCAGTAGGCCTTTAAACTGTGTGAGGAGGACGTCCGTTGCTACAGCGTGTGGAGTTGAAAAAGGCCAAAGTGTGAGTATTGAAAAGTTACTTCCACTACTGTTCAAAGGTGACATGCTGGCTTCCAGGACCTCACAGGGCAACATAGTGTCGGGTCCATCGGACATTCTCGCATTCAGCTGAAGACAGTTGCAGCTTCTACTGCCATTCCAGTGTGCTGTGACTGCCTTGCCGAGCCATGCTGGGTGCAGTGCTGACTTGAGGTGAAAATAGACACACTGCCTGTCATGCACACGTACCAAGAAATGTGCAGCCTCCATGCAATTAAAGTTACAAGCGAGCACAAAGACGGAGCTTACAATGATCCCGGCCCAGTGTGGCGTCTCCCTGGCCAGCAGCGAGGGGCTGATGGCCAATGTGAGGAAGGCCACAACAGTGACGGCCACCCCCAGGAGCAGCTGAAGCAGGGCCACCAGCAGAGGGAAGCGACACACTCTGCACTTATGGCCGTCGTCCGGCGCCGGGCTATCTTCTCTCCTCTTCCCGCCATCTTTACCTTTCTGTCCTTGACCCATGCTCCCTCTTTCTAAAATCTTCTCTCCTTACCAATTTTCCGGCACTGTTTGGAAACTGTCTGCTCTCCTGCCTTCCGTCGGCCTCCCGCCCCCACCTCCTCTACCCCTCCCTGCCGAGGCTCTCCTCTCTTTGCTATTTGGGAACGGAGGAGGCGCTGAACTAATATGGAAAACATTCGGACCGGATTCCTCGAACAGCTCCGGTGCCACATATAGAGCAGGCAGCTTGCAGTGCAGCATAGGAAGAGGAGCGAAGCGTGGCAGAAAGCAGTAAATTCCAACATGCCGCTGTGAAAGTATACACTTTGAAGAGAGGAGGGGGAATGTAGGGTACTTGTTCATTCGAAAATACATGGAGGACCCCACTCTGAATGTTTTTTTTCCATGGCAGTATAATCTTCAAAAGTCACATGTCTGTAGAATGTTCTTATATACCAGGGGTTTCTAACTTAAAGGGGAACATTATCACCAGACCTATGTAAGCGTTTTTGACAAGAACAAGAAAGTTTGATCACATTACGCCTGTACTGGCTCACCTGCACTGGCTTCCTGTGCACTTAAGATGTGACTTTAAGGTTTTACTACTTACGTATAAAATACTACACGGTCTAGCTCCAGCCTATCTTGCCGATTGTATTGTACCGTATGTCCCGGCAAGAAATCTGCGTTCAAAAGACTCCGGCTTATTAGTGATTCCTAGAGCTCAAAAAAAGTCTGCGGACTATAGAGCGTTTTCCGTTCGGGCTCCAGTACTCTGGAATGCCCTCCCGGTAACAGTTCGAGATGCTACCTCAGTAGAAGCATTTAAGTCTCATCTTAAAACTCATTTGTATACTCTAGCCTTTAAATAGACCTCCTTTTTTAGACCAGTTGATCTGCCGCTTCTTTTCTTTCTCCTATGTCCCCCCCTCCCTTGTGGAGGGGGTCCGGTCCGATGACCATGGATGAAGTACTGACTGTCCAGAGTCGAGACCCAGGATGGACCGCTCGTCGGGACCCAGGATGGACCGCTCGTCGGGACCCAGGATGGACCGCTCGCCTGTATCGGTTGGGGACATCTCTACGCTGCTGATCCGCTTGAGATGGTTTCCTGTGGACGGGACTCTCACTGCTGTCTTGGAGCCACTATGGATTGAACTTTCACAGTATCATGTTGGACCCGCTCGACATCCATTGCTTTCGGTCCCCTAGAGGGGGGGGGTTGCCCACATCTGAGGTCCTCTCCAAGGTTTCTCATAGTCAGCATTGTCACTGGCGTCCCACTGAATGTGAATTCTCCCTGCCCACTGGGTGTGAGTTTTCCTTGCCCTTTTGTGGGTTCTTCCGAGGATGTTGTAGTCGTAATGATTTGTGCAGTCCTTTGAGACATTTGTGATTTGGGGCTATATAAATAAACATTGATTGATTGATTGATTGATTGATTGATACCAATCGACAGATTTAAGTTGCTCCAGTGTCAAGAGATGCGAAAGTCCCTCGTTTGGTCCGCACATTTTACCGGCGATGCTACGACAGACATGGCACAGAGATGTATGGATATCCTGCGACACTCAAAGCAGATGCATTTCCAACGATAAAGTCAACGAAATCACAAGGGAGAGTTTTGTTGATGTTATTGACTTATGTGCTAATCAGACATATTTTGTCGCGGCATGACTGCCAGCTAATCGATGCTAACGTACTATTTAGGCTAGTTGTATGTACATTTGTAGCTGTATTTGCATCCAGCGTTTCCCTCCACCCACATTTAATGCCAAACAAACACTTACCAATCGACGGATTTAAGTTGCTCCAGTGTCAATGCGAAAGTCCCGATCCTTTGGTCTGCACATTTTACCGGCGATGCTAAGGCAGACATGGCCGAATAGCATCAATAGCTATTCGCTCAATAGCTTCAGTTTCTTTTTCAATTTCGTTTTCGCTATCTGCCTCCACACTCCAACCATCCGTTTCAATGCACGCGTAATCTGTTGAATCGCTTAAACCGCTGAAATCCGGGTCTGAATCCGAGCTAATGTCGCTATATCTTGCTGTGCTATCCGCCATGTTGTTGGTATTGGCATCACTGGATGATGTCACAGGAAAATGGACGGTGGCTTCGCAGATAGCGAAAATTAGGCACTTTAAAGCCTTTTTTCGGGATATTCCGGGATGGTTAAAATTTTGAAAAAAACTTCGAAAAATAAAATAAGCCACTGGGAACTGATTTTTATTGGTTTTAACCCTTCTGAAATTGTGATAATGTTCCCCTTTAAGGCCCGCGGGCCGGGTAAAACCTGTTAAGTTGGACACCCCTGGTATATAAGAACATTCTACAGATGAGTTGGCTAAATATACCATGAATTGATTAACGTGGACCCGACTTAAACAAGTTGAAAAACTTTTTCGGGTGTTATCATTTAGTGGTCAATTGTACGGAATATGTACTGTACTGTGCAATCTACTAAAAAAATTCAATCAATCAATCAAAGTATAAAAATGAGCCAAAATTTGGGAATTAAAGAAACAGCTGTTCTAAATGTGTCCACTAGATGTCGCAATAGCAATTCTTTCTACCTTTTATGGATTATGCTACATATGTAAAGAAAGAAATAAATAAACCACATGATGTGAGTGCACCGGTCGAGGAAATTGAGCAAACTACATAAATAACATCCTGTAATTTGAATTTGATATTATTTTTTCATTTTGATAGATTGAGATTTAACACCAATGAGTTGACTGATTAACATTGTCACAGAATTTAATCAGAAAGTATAAATAATGACAACTAAAGATAGAATACTATTAACCGCAACATGTAAGTGTAAAAAAAAAAACATTATTATTTGCACATTTTCAGAATAGGCTTGTTCTATTTTTGAACAAAGAAAACAATTTGAAGTTGTCTTTATTTTTAAGTTATTGTGCCGTGATTTTAGCAGTCCGGCCCACTTGGGAGTAGATTTTTCTCCATGTGGCCCCCGATCTAAAATGAGTTTGACACCCCTGTTATATACAGTTAATAGCGTGAGCAAGACTATAAAATATTTGAAAAGTTGACTTGCTTTTATCACGAGTAAAAGTACTCTCACATAGCAGGCTATATTTGGAGTACTGTGTAGAGCAATGTTTTTCAACCTTTTTGGAGCCAAGGCACATTTTTGTTCATTGCAAAAATGCACCACCAGCAGAAAACATTAAGAATGTAAACTCGGTACAGCCCCAAACTCGGTAGTTGATATTGACAGTAAAAAGTACCTTCTACCATCCTTGTCATGTCCGTTGTGTCCTTGAGCAAGACACTTCACCCTTGCTCCTGATGGGTCGTGGTTAGCGCCTTGCATGGCAGCTCCCTCCATCAGTGTGTGAATGTGTGTGTGAATGGGTGAATGTGGAAATAGTGTCAAAGCGCTTTGAGTTCCTCAAAAAGGTAGAAAAGCGCTATACAAGTATAACCCATTATTGCAATTGTTGGATATGAACTCACACCCAAACCAACCATGCATCACTATAGGTTTTGTCTCATGCCTTGACTTTTTTGGCGTTTTCCTGTGTGTAGTGTCTTGCGCTCCTATTTTGGTGGCTTTCCTGTTTTGTTGGCATTTTACTGTAGCAGTTTCATGTCTTCCTTGAATGCCATTCCGCGCACCTTGCTTTGTTTTAGCAATCAAGACTATTTCAGTTGTGCAGACGCTATCCTTCCATGTGTGGAAATTGTTGATTTTCATGTCATGTAAGGATGTACTTTGTGGACGCCGTCTGCTCCGCACGCTGAAAGTCTTTGCTGTCGTCCAGCATTCTATTTTTGTCTACTTTGTAGCCAGTTCAGTTTTAGTTTTGTTTTCCATAGCCATCTTTGAGCTTTATGCCTTTTTTAGGGGCACTCGCCTTTTGTTTATTTTTGGTTTGAGCATTAGATACGACGTTTACAATGCAACTAGCTATCTGCTGCCACCTACTGATATGGAAGAGTATTAAACGGTTACTCTGCCGAAGTCAGACAGCACCGACACTCAATTTGCAGATTATAATTACTGGTTTGCATAAAATATTTTTAACCCAAATAGGTGAAATTACATAATCTCCCATGGCACAGTGGTTGAAAACACTGATGTAGACCACAAAAGTCTCAGACCTGCAGCCCATCAACCAACATATTTTCTCGCCCACTTCTTAACGTCATAGTTTAAATGTACCAAGCAAATATTTAACTATTAACAGCTAATACTTAAATAATATTGAGGCGATCTTGAATCCTACTAGACCGGGTGTCAGCAACCCGCGGCTCTGGAGCGGCATCCAGCTCTTTAGTGCCGCCCTAGTAGCTCCCTGGAGCATTTTTAAAAAAGGATTGAAAATGAAAAAAGATGGGGGGTAAAATAATATTTTTATTTTAGTATGTTTTTTGTTTTGAGGACAATCATGACACAAACCGTCGCATTTGTTTGAAAGCCCACTGTTTAATATGTTTGTGTGTCTGCTTCACTGATGAGAGTATTTGGTGAACAACGTTTTGTCCTACTAATTTCGGCCGTTCTTGAACTCACCATAGTGTGGACTGTGAAGGCAGTTTATTTACATGTAAAATCTTCCACTCCTTCTTTGTCTCATTTTGTCCACCAAAAGGTTCATGCTGTGTGTGAATGCACAAAAGTGCGCTTTGTTGATGTTATTGACTTGTTGGAGTGCTAATCAGGCATATTTGGTCAGTGCATGACTGCAAAATAATCAATGCTAACATGCTATTTAGGCTAGGTGTATGTATGTACATATTGCATCATTGTGCCTCGTTTGTAGGTATATTTGAGCTCATTTAAAATCCTTTACTTTTATTTTCTTTGTATATTATTTATATGTGCATGTCTCATGACACATTATTTGTATGTGATATTGGCTGCATTTCAGATTTGTGTGCCATGTTGTTCCAGACCACAGCAAAAGTTAACCAGCTTGCAAAGATTGTAATAAATCTATTAAAAGAAGACAGCCTGCCGTTTCCTTTCAATCAACCAATCAATCAGTTTATATAATCAATGTGATTTATATAGCCCTAAATCACAAGTGTCTCAAAGGGCTGCACAAACCACAACGACATCCTTGGTACAGAGCCCACATAAGGGCAAGGAAAAACTCACACCCAATGGGACGTCGGTGACAGTGACAATGATGACTATGGGAAACCTTGGAGAGGACCGCATAGGTGGGCAAACCCCCCCAGGGGAGACCGAAAGCAATGGCTGTCAAGTGGGTCTATCATGATATTGTGAAAGTCCAGTCCATAGTGGATCCAAAATAACGGTGAGAGTCCAGTCCAAAGTGCATCCAATATAGTAGCGAGAGTCCCGTACATAGTGGAGCCAGCAGGAAACTATCCCAAGCGGAGGCGGACCAGCAGTGCAGAGATCTCCCCAAACGATACACAGGTTCATCCTGGGTCCCGACTCTGGACAGCCAGTACTTCTTTCATAGCCACCAGACCTGTGTCCCCCCCCGCGACTCCCCTCCATAAGGAAGAGGGGGGCAGTGGAGAGGAAGAAAATAAAATAAACGGCAGATCAACTGGTCTTAAAAGGGGTCTATTTAAAGGCTAGAGTATACAAATGAGTTTTAAGATGAGACTTAAATGCTTCTACTGAGGTAGCATGTCGTACTTTTACCGGAAGGGCATTCCACAGTACTGCAGTCCGAATAGAAAACGCTCTATAGCCCGCAGACTTTTTTGGGGCTCTGGGAATCACTAGTAAGCCGGAGTCTTTTGAACGCAGATTTCTTGCCGGGACATATGGTACAATACAATCGGCAAGATAGGATGGAGCTAGACCGTGTAGTATTTTATACGTAAGTAGTAAAACCTTAAAGTCACATCTTAAGTGCACAGGAAGCCCGTGCATGCAGGTGAGCCAGTACAGGCGTAATGTGATCAAACTTTCTTGTTCTTGTCAAAAGTCTAGCAGCCGCATTTTGTACCAACTGTAATCTTTTAATGCTAGACATGGGGAGACCCGAAAATAATACGTTACAGTAATCGAGACGAGGCGTAACAAACGCATGAATAATGATATAAGCGTCTTTAGTGGACAGAATGGAGCGAATTTTAGCAATAATACGGAGATGAAAGAATGCCGTTTTAGTAACACTCTTAATGTGTGACTCAAACAAGAGAGTTGGGTCGAAGATAACTTGGACACACACATATATATGTACCTTTAACCATAAAAAAGCCAATAATTTCCAGGAGTTATCTCACCTTCGGAGTAGCCTCTGTTTTATTAATGTTTTCCAATGTTGTAAAAATGTGAAGAATAATTATAAAATTTCAAAATGTTTGAAGATTTGCTTCCGCCTGCAACACATATTCATTTTGATAGTAGGCCCGATTGTAGCTGAGATACGCGGCAAGGCCCCCCGCGACCCCAAAAGGGAATAAGCGGTAGTAAATGGATGGATGTCTATTATAGCTAATATAGACACTTACATCATGTGGTGCCTTTATTATAAGACTTATGTAAGGCTTTTCATTTTTTGGTCCAATGTGGCTCTTTCAACGTTTCGGTTTCCCTACCCCTGTACCTGAACCCGATAGAACACCTTTGGGATGAATTAGAACGGAGACTGAGAGCCAAGCCTTCTCGACCAACATCAGTGTGTGACCTCACCAATGCGCTTTTGGAAGAATGAAGTGAAGTGAATTATATTTATATAGCGCTTTTCTCAAGTGACTCAAAGCGCTTTACATAGTGACACCCAATATCTAAGTTACATTTAAACCAGTGTGGGTGGCACTGGGAGCAGGTGGGTAAAGTGTCTTGCCCAAGGACACAACGACAGTAACTAGGATGGCACAAGCGGGATGGAAAATTCCTACAAACACACTCCGCAACCTTGTGGACAGCCCTCCCAGAATAGCTGCAAAAGGTGGACTGACATCATATTGAACCCTATGGGTTAGGAATGGGATGGCACTTCAAGTTCATATGCGAGTCAAGGCAGGTGGATTAATACTTTTGGCAATATAGCTGTATGTAGTATATATTATATAGAAAATTGGGCCTTTTGGGCATGTCCATGTTGAATGTGTGCTAAGTTTAAAGAATACATATGTGTTTATGTATAAGTCAAATGATCGGCATTGATGAACAAACAGCAGAAGAAGACGTGAGAGGTGCGCTTCATGCTGAGATCAGTGAGTGCAATGCACGTGTTCGGGCACACAGCTGGGCCGCTGCCATGGTTACGAGGTACCGCACGAACGCGCTTATGCGTGAGCGCACCTTCAATATTTGAGCTCGATGTGCTTTGTATTTACATATGACTTCTATAAAGATTAGAAGGGCTGCTGTTTGTCGAGGACACAATGGGCTAATTATACGTTTGGTTCCAAACGGAAGGGGTTTTATCGTGTGGTAACTTTTTCGTGCCTTTCTTGTGACAGTTGAATGTGTGCAATTTATCACTTATACCTCTATAGCAGGTGGTGTCCAAAGTGTGCCCCGGGGGCCATTTGTGGCCCTTAGCGTATTGTCAAAATAAAATCAAACCAAAAAACAACAATAAACATGTAAGAAAAAGAGCAAAAATATGTAATGTAATTCGAAAAAATGTAGATGTTGATAATAATAACTACAAACACCGTTTCCATATGAGTTGGGAAATTGTGTTAGATGTAAATATAAACGGAATACAATGATTTGCTAATCATTTTCAACCCAAATTCCGTTGAATGCACTACAAAGACAAGATATTTGATGTTCAAACTCATAAACTAAAATTTTTTTCCAAATAGTAATTTACTTCAAATTTCATGGCTGCAACACGTGCCAAAGTAGTTGGGAAAGGGCATGTTCACCACTGTCTTACATCACCTTTTCTTTTAAAAACACTCAATAAACGTTTGGGAACTGAGAAAACTAATTGTTGAAGCTTTGAAAGTGGAATTCTTTCTCATTCTTGTTTTATGTAGAGCTTCAGTCGTTCAACAGTCCGAGGTCTCCGATGTCGTATTTTACGCTTCATAATGCGCCACGAATTTCCGATGGGAAGCAGGTCTGGACTGCCGGTGGGCCAGTAAAGTACCTGCACTCTTTTACTACAAAACCACGCTGTTGTAACACGTGGCTTGGCATTGTTTTGCTGAAATAAGCAGGGGCGTCCATGATAACGTTGTTTGGATGACAACATATGTTGCTCCAAAACCTGTATGGACCATTCAGCATTAATGGTGCCTTCACAGATGTGTAAGTTACCCATGCCTTGGGCACTAATACACCCCCATACCATCACAGACGCTGGCTTTTGAAATTTGCGCCTATAACAATCCGAATGGTTATTTTCCTCTTTGTTCCGGAGGACACCACGTCCACAGTTTCCAAATATAATTTGAAATGTGGACTCGTCAGACCACAGAACACTTTTCCACTTTGCATCAGTCCATCTTAGATGAGCTCAGGCCCAGCGAAGCCAGCGGCGTTCCTTGGTGTTGTTGATAAATGGGTTTTGCTTTGCATAGCAGAGTTTTAACTTGCACTTACAGATGTAGCAACCAACTGTAGTTACTGACAGTGGTTTTATGAAGTGTTCCTGAGCCCATGTGGTGATATCCTTTACACACCGATGTCGGTTTTTGATGCAGTACCGCCTGAGGTATCAAAGGTTCGTAATATCATCGCTTACGTGCAGTGATTTCTTCAGATTTTCTGAACCTTTTAAAGATTTTACGGACCGTAGATGGTAAAATCCCTAAATTCCATGCAATAGCTCGTTGAGAAATGTTGTTCTAAAACTGTTCGGCAATTTGCTTACAAAGTGGTGATCCTCACCCCATCCTTGTTTGTGAATTACTTAGCATTTCATGGAAGCTGCTTTTATACCCAATCATGGGATCCACCTGTTCCCAATTAGCCTGCACACCTGTGGGATGTTTCAAATAAGTGTATGATGAGTATTTCTCAACTTTATCAATATTTATTGCCACCTTTCTCAACTTCTTTGTCATGTGTTGATGGCATCAAATTCTAAAGATAATGATTATTTGCAATTTTTTTTTTTTTTTATCAGATTGTAGCATATTCAACTGAATATGGGTTGAAAAGGATTTGCAAATCATTGTATTCCTTTAAGTTTCTAACCATATTCTAACCAGTGGACAGGTACCGACAGGCCAAGCGGTGTGCAGCTTCAGCGGTCGCGGAGGCAAAAACTCGGACATGGGAAGAGTTCGGGGAAGCCATGGAAAACGACTTCCGGACGGCTTCGAAGCGATTCTGGACCACCGTCCGCCGCCTCAGGAAGGGGAAGCAGTGCACTATCAACACCGTGTATGGTGCGGATGGTGTTCTGCTGACCTCGACTGCGGATGTTGTGGATAGGTGGAAGGAATACTTCGAAGACCTCCTCAATCCCACCAACACGTCTTCCTATGAGGAAGCAGTGCCTGGGGAATCTGTGGTGGACTCTCCTATTTCTGGGGCTGAGGTCGCTGAGGTAGTTAAAAAGCTCCTCGGTGGCAAGGCCCCAGGGGTGGACGAGATCCGCCCGGAGTTCCTTAAGGCTCTGGATGCTGTGGGGCTGTCTTGGTTGACAAGACTTTGCAGCATCGCGTGGACATCGGGGGCGGTACCTCTGGATTGGCAGACCGGGGTGGTGGTTCCTCTCTTTAAGAAGGGGGACCGGAGGGTGTGTTCCAACTATTGTGGGATCACACTCCTCAGCCTTCCCGGTAAGGTTTATTCAGGTGTACTGGAGAGGAGGCTACGTCGGATAGTCGAACCTCGGATTCAGGAGGAACAGTGTGGTTTGCGTCCTGGTCGTGGAACTGTGGACCAGCTCTATACTCTCGGCAGGGTTCTTGAGGGTGCATGGGAGTTTGCCCAACCAGTCTACATGTGCTTTGTGGACTTGGAGAAGGCATTCGACCGTGTCCCTCGGGAAGTCCTGTGGGGAGTGCTCAGAGAGTATGGGGTATCGGACTGTCTTATTGTGGCGGTCCGTTCCCTGTACGATCAGTGCCAGAGCTTGGTTCGCATTGCCGGCAGTAAGTCGAACACATTTCCAGTGAGGGTTGGACTCCGCCAAGGCTGTCCTTTGTCACCGATTCTGTTCATAACTTTTATGGACAGAATTTCTAGGCGCAGTCAAGGCGTTGAGGGGTTCCGGTTTGGTAACCGCAGGATTAGGTCTCTGCTTTTTGCAGATGATGTGGTCCTGATGGCTTCATCTGACCGGGATCTTCAGCTCTCGCTGGATCGGTTCGCAGCCGAGTGTGAAGCGACCGGAATGAGAATCAGCACCTCCAAATCCGAGTCCATGGTTCTCGCCCGGAAAAGGGTGGAGTGCCATCTCCGGGTTGGGGAGGAGACCCTGCCCCAAGTGGAGGAGTTCAAGTACCTAGGAGTCTTGTTCACGAGTGAGGGAAGAGTGGATCGTGAGATCGACAGGCGGATCGGTGCGGCGTCTTCAGTAATGCGGACGTTGTACCGATCCGTTGTGGTGAAGAAGGAGCTGAGCCAGAAGGCAAAGCTCTCAATTTACCGGTCGATCTACGTTCCCATCCTCACCTATGGTCATGAGCTTTGGGTCATGACCGAAAGGATAAGATCACGGGTACAAGCGGCCGAAATGAGTTTCCTCCGCCGTGTGGCGGGGCTCTCCCTTAGAGATAGGATGAGAAGCTCTGCCATCCGGGAGGAACTCAAAGTAAAGCCGCTGCTCCTCCACATCGAGAGGAGCCAGATGAGGTGGTTCGGGCATCTGGTCAGGATGCCACCCGAACGCCTCCCTAGGGAGGTGTTTAGGGCACGTCCAACCGGTAGGAGGCCACGGGGAAGACCCAGGACACGTTGGGAAGACTATGTCTCCCGGCTGGCCTGGGAACGCCTCGGGATCCCCCGGGAAGAGCTAGACGAAGTGGCTGGGGAGAGGGAAGTCTGGGTTTCCCTGCTTAGGCTGTTGCCCCCGCGACCCGACCTCGGATAAGCGGAAGATGATGGATGGATGGATGGATGTATTCCTTTTATATTTACATCTAACACAATTTCCCAACTCATATGGAAACGGGGTTTGTGATAACGACATGTTTTGTCACTCATCGAGGGTTGGAATTGGGGGTTAAATCACCAAAATGATTCTCGAAAGCGGCCACCGCTGCTGCTCACTGCTCCCCTCACCTCCCATGGGGTGGAATAAGGGGATGGGTCAAATGCAGAGGGTAATTTCACCACGCCTAGTGTGTGTGTGTGACTATCAGTGGTCTATCCATCCATTTTCTACCGCTTATTCCCTTTTGGTGTTGCGGGACTATCAGTGGTACTGAACTTAACTTTAACTCTAACATGACACTGTTTGAACAAAAGCACCTTGTTTGAATATAGGACAATACAACACTGTACTTAAATGATTAATCAATCTTTCATCAATCATCAACTTTTATAACACAAAACCGACACAAAGTTTTGTTTTAAATTAATTAAACATCTTTCAGCATTTTTTTAAAGCTAAAATGGTGCCCGCTTGCTTTGACTTTTTAGTGCACCTGGGCGGCCTTTGGTGGAAAACGTTTGGGCACCCCTGCTCTATAGTAAGTAAGGTACAGTAGGATAGGCTCCTACTCTCCTGTTGTCAAGATGGGGGGGTCGCAGCTGGCTGCGGGGTCGTTCTCCCAGGAAGGCAAACGGACTTCTCGGGACATGGCGTGCAGGTAAAAACATGATTTAATATTAAACTCAGAAGCTACAAAAAAAGCACAAACAAAAGGCGCGCGCAGAGCGGAAACACAACTTAGACAAAACTATGGACAATAAACAAAACTTACTTGACAGGAAAACGAGCACGAATCTATGGCATGAAGGAGAAACATGAACTTTGAGGTGACAAAAAAAACTAGCAGTGTCACCAGCCGACTGACAGACAAAGACAGGTTTAAATAATGCCTGTGATTAGTGCTCGGGAAGCAGGTGAGCGTGTGAGCACTAATCAGAGACAGGTGAACACAATGAGTAACCACTGTGACAAAACAAACAAGGAATTGCAAACTGGAACTAATGGAGTCTTGAACAGAAAACATTAAACATGATCCAAACCACAGATCATGACACCTGTACTCAAAACAGAACCCACGGCACGGACCAATCTCTTGAGACAACTGCTCATCCCATCCATCCATCCATTTCCTACCGCTTATTCCCTTTTGGAGTCGCGGGGGGCGCCGGCGCCTATCTCAGCTACAATTGGGTGGAAGGCAGGGTACACCCTAGACAAGTCGCCACCTCTTGGCAGCAAATGCTCATCCCATCCAACTGAACAGAAATGGACAAAAACATGACATTCCCCCTTTTTTTGCTACATGAGCACAAGATGAGTGCTTGGAAGCAGGTGGACTATTACATTAGCAACATTTGCATTTCTATATATGAGAATAGTCCTGGAAAATATTTAGTTTGATGGAATGTACATCGTTTATGTTTTCAATAATTGGAGGAATTGGAGTAATTTGATGACATTAAACATTAAAGACCCGAAATGGGACAAACTAATTCTGGACGGCGTGGCGCAGTGGGAGAGTGGCCGTGCGCAACCTGAGGGTCCCTGGTTCAAATCCCACCTAGTACCAACCTCATTACGTCCGTTGTGTCCTGAGCAAGACACATCACCCTTGCTCCTGATGGGTGCTGGTTGGCGCCTTGCATGGCAGCTCCCTCCATCAGTGTGTGAATGTGTGTGTGAATGGGTAAATGTGGAAGTAGTGTCAAAGCGCTTTGAGTACCTTGAAGGTAGAAAAGCGCTATACAAGTACAACACATTTATCATTTATTTAATTCTGGTTTGGGGCCACCAACAGCCTAGATTACAATAATAACTACACAATCAGACTGGATGGTTTTGTAAGTTCTGTGATCTTCCAACATTTCCTAAAGCTTGATGTCACAGGTGTCAAACTCAAATGACACATCTTTCCCGTCCAAAGGCAAAACCCAGTAACTCAATTTTAGTCAAAACTGAGCTGATAATAATTTTGGAGTTCCTGGGTGATACGCTTTACATTAGTGTATGCGATATTGTTATTTGTTCCGTAAGTAAGCTGTTACGCGCATGGCAGGACCTAGCAACTACCACATTATTTTCGGGTCTCCCCATGTCTAGCATTAAAAGATTACAGTTGGTACAAAATGCGGCTGCTAGACTTTTGACAAGAACAAGAAAGTTTGATCACATTACGCCTGTACTGGCTCACCTGCACTGGCTTCCTGTGCACTTAAGATGTGACTTTAAGGTTTTACTACTTACGTATAAAATACTACACGGTCTAGCTCCATCCTATCTTGCCGATTGTATTGTACCGTATGTCCCGGCAAGAAATCTGCGTTCAAAAGACTCCGGCTTATTAGTGATTCCTAGAGCCCAAAAAAAGTCTGCGGGCTATAGAGCGTTTTCCGTTCGGGCTCCAGTACTCTGGAATGCCCTCCCGGTAACAGTTCGAGATGCTACCTCAGTAGAAGCATTTAAGTCTCACCTTAAAACTCATCTGTATACTCTAGCCTTTAAATAGACCTCCTTTTTAGACCAGTTGATCTGCCGCTTCTTTTCTTTCTCCTTTGTCCCCCCCTCCCTTGTTGAGGGGGTCCGGTCCGATGACCATGGATGAAGTAGTGGCTGTCCAGAGTCGAGACCCAGGATGGACCGCTCGTCGGGACCCAGGATGGACCGCTCGCCTGTATCGGTTGGGGACATCTCTATGTTGCTGATCCGCCTCCGCTTGAGATGGTCTTCTGTGGACGGGACTCTCGCTGCTGTCTTGGATCCGCTTGAACTGAACTCTCGCGGCTGTGTTGGAGCCACTATGGATTGAACTTTCACAGTATCATGTTAGACCCGCTCGACATCCATTGCTTTCGGTCCCCTAGAGGGGGGGGGGGTTGCCCACATCTGAGGTCCTCTCCAAGGTTTCTCATAGTCAGCATTGTCACTGGCGTCCCACTGGATGTGAATTCTCCCTGCCCACTGGGTGTGAGTTTTCCTTGCCCTTTTGTGGGTTCTTCCGAGGATGTTGTAGTCGTAATGATTTGTGCAGTCCTTTGAGACATTTGTGATTTGGGGCTATATAAATAAACATTGATTGATTGATTGACATAACCACGCAGATACGACAGAAAAACCTAGTATCTCAAGGGACCAATCGAAGCTTCTTTGTCAGTCGCCTTATTGTCTTTAATGAGACATTTGCACGAATGGGGGCCGACGGTCAAGCTGATTATGTGATATTATGGCACGGGGGGATATTTGGAAGATTGGCCCAGGACGTTGCAAGCACCTTCATTAAATGTATTGTTCTTGATTCTTCCCCTTGC
The DNA here is from genome assembly GCF_033978795.1 of Nerophis ophidion. Lineage (NCBI taxonomy): Eukaryota > Metazoa > Chordata > Actinopteri > Syngnathiformes > Syngnathidae > Nerophis > Nerophis ophidion. The sequence continues at coordinate 37,382,075 of NC_084622.1, forward strand.
ATACTCTTTTGGGCAGATAACTGTGGAGGTCAAAATAAAAACTGGACGCTGTACACGGCTCTTGCCCATTGTGCAAACGCGGAATGGGGCCCACCCGAGATTGTGATAAAATATCTGGAGAGAGGGCACACGTTCATGAGAGCAGATTCAATCCATGGTTCAATCGGCAAGAAAATGAAAGCTCAAGAAAACATCTACACGTTTGATGACTTTGTAGATCTTTGTAAGACAGCATCAAGATAGATTGGTTTTCCTTTGTTTTCTCAAAATCAGCTAGAAGTGAGTTACTAGGTTTTGCCTTTGGACGGGAGATCTGGCACCAATAAGGAATTTCATCTCTCTTGATTATCCATCCATCCATCCATTTTCTACCGCTTATTCCCTTTCGGGGTCGCGGGGGGCGCTGGCGCCTATCTCAGCTACAATCGGGCGGAAGGCGGGGTACACCCTGGACAAGTCGCTACCTCATAAATGTATTTAAAAAAATATGACAGGTTGATTGGCAACACTAAATGGTCCCTAGTGTGTGAATCCATCCATCCATTTTCTGACGCTTATTCCCTTTTGGGGTCGCGGGGGGCGCTGGCGCCTATCTCAGCTACAATCGGGCGGAAGGCGGGGTACACCCTGGACAAGTCGCCACCTCATCGCAGGGCCAACACAGATAGACAGACAACATTCACACTCACATTCACACACTAGGGCCAATTTAGTGTTGCCAATCAACCTATCCCCAGGTGCATGTCTTTGGAAGTGGGAGGAAGCCGGAGTACCCGGAGGGAACCCACGCATTCACGGGGAGAACATGCAAACTCCACACAGAAAGATCCCGAGCCTGGATTTGAACCCAGGACTGCAGGACCTTCGTATTGTGAGGCAGACGCACTAACCCCTCTGCCACCGTGAAGCCCTTAGTGTGTGAATGTGAGTGTGAATGTTGTCTGTCTATCTGTGTTGACCCTGTGATGAGGTGGAGACTTGTCCAGGGTGTACACCACCTTCCGCCCAAATGCAGCTGAGATAGGCTCCAGCGACCCTCCGCAACCCCGAGAGGGACAAGCAGTAAAAATGGATGGATGGATGGATCATTGGCAACACTAAATGGTCCCTAGTGTGTGAATGTGAGTGTGAATGTTGTCTGTCTATCTGTGTTGACCCTGTGATGAGGTGGAGACTTGTCCAGGGTGTACCCCGCTTTCCGCCCAAATGCAGCTGGGATAGACTCCAGCACCCCTCGTGGATGGATGCATAGATGATATAAAAGTCCATTTTTTTGAAACAAGCTATTCTAAGCTACTTTTTTTCTTTAAAACCCTTTTCCAATTAAAATTATACAATAGCCCAACTAAAATATTTACTTGTAACTTAAATGAAAATGTCAAGGATTGGCCAAAGTGTGCATGAAAATTGCAAAGTTGCGAGGCCGCACACAATTTGTGAGGATTAGTTCAATTTGTGTGAAGTGGCATGATTTCAACATCCCAAAATCCTGCAGGGACTGGAGAATATCATGAAGGGCTTCTTTAACCAGGATGAGTTTTATGTATTTTATGCACAGCACTGCTAATATTTACACAAACACTTGGCAAGAAGATCTGAGTGACCATTCAGCACTTCTATTAATTACCTCAGGAAGTGACGTGTATAATATTTGTGAATAATAATAGCGCATGTCCCACAGTGGGTTGTCAAACTCATTTATTATTGTGCGGTCACGGCTTCACACAAGAGGCCGCTTGTAAACGCAAACCCATAAAATCGCCACATGATATCATTACACAATTGCCCCTTTCATTTGAACGGCATCACATTGTATGCCAACAAACTGATGGAAAAATTGGCTTTGCAATCCTAAGTCAAGGTGACAAGCAAAGTGTGTAGAATTCATTTGTAAAAAAGGTTTCAATGCCAAACATAAAACTGCTGGGAATGGCTTTTTACATCAAATAATATTGAGTTAACAAGAACCACAGTTGCATGGGGTACCATTTTTTTCTGGCAAAATTTGAACACGTTTCTAAAAAAAAATTAATTATACATTCACTGTACAAACATACATATACACAAACTGTACATATACATGTATGCATATAATCATGTTTTATCAAACATATATCAACTTTGTTGCCCTAGGGCAGGGGTGCACACACTTTTTCTGCAGGCGAGCTACTTTTTAATTGACCAACTCGAGGGGATCTACCTCATTTATATATATCATCCGGCTTCCTCCCACCTCCAAAGACATGCACTTGGGGATAGGTTGATTGGCAACACTAAATTGGCCCTAGTGTGTGAATGTGAGTGTGAATGTTGTCTGTCTATCTGTGTTGGCCCTGCGATGAGGTGGCGACTTGTCCAGGGTGTACCCCGCCTTCCGCCCGATTGTAGCTGAGATAGGCGCCAGTGCCCACCGCATCACCCCAAAAGGGAATAAGCGGTAGAAAATGGATGGATGGATGGATATTTATGAAAGAGACATTTTTGTAAACAAGTTAAATTTGTTTAATGATAACACAAGCATGTGTAACACATATAGATGTCTTTCTTTCACAAAGACAAGAATATAAGTTGGTGCTGGGCTGTTGCCGTCTCAAGATGGCTGCTTAAAAGCAGGAAGCACCAGCGTGACCACACAATGCAGAGAAGGTAGGTACTGTGCGGGTAAAGCTATGTTGACTGGGTGAAAGAAGGAGGCACCAGTTTGACACCAGGATACAGAGAAGGTAGGTAATATGCATGTAAAGATATGTTGTCTGGGTGATGGCAGGAAGCACCAGCGTGCATGGGTGGAAGAAAGAAGCACCAGTGTGACCCCAGGATGCAGGGAAGGTAGGTAATGTGGAGGTAAAGATATGTTGAATGGGTAAAGGCAGGAAACCCATCCATCCATCCATTTTTCTACCGCTTATTCCCTTTCGGGGTCGCGGGGGGCGCTGGCGCCTATCTCAGCTACAATCGGGCGGAAGGCGGGTTACACCCTGGACAAGTCGCCACCTCATCGCAGGGCCAACACAAATAGACAGACAACATTCACACTCACATTCACACACTAGGGCCAATTTAGTGTTGCCAATCAACCTATCCCCAGGTGCATGTCTTTGGAAGTGGGAGGAAGCCGGAGTACCCGGAGGGAACCCACGCATTCACGGGGAGAACATGCAAACTCCACACAGAAAGATCCCGAGCCTGGATTTGAACCCAGGACTGCAGGAACTTCGTATTGTGAGGCAGACGCACTAACCCCTCTGCCACCGTGAAGCCCCAGGAAACACATTTACTAGGATAATTCTGGGAAATCCCTTATCTTTCTATTGTGTTGCTAGTGTTTTAGTGAGTTTAACAGTACCTGATAGTGTACGTCCACGGCCGGGTGTTGACGTGCAGTGTCTCGGGGAAGTCGACAGCACCTGTACGGTAGGCGCAAGCTCAGCTGATATCCGGTAAGTGGCAACTTTTTAACCACAATTTTCTCACCGAATCCTGCTGGTTGTCAAGTGGTCGGGATCCATGTCCGCTGTGATCCATGGTAAAGTTTCAGCTCCGGGAATTTTAAACAAGGAATCACCGTGTGTTTGTGTGGCTAAAGGCTTAAAGCTTTCTAACTCCATCTTTCTACTGTGACTTCTCCAATATTAATTGAACAAATTGCAAAAGATTCAGCAACACAGATCTCCAAAATACTGTGTAATTATGCGGTTAAAGCAAACGACTTTTAGCTGTGTGTGTGTGCGTGGCGCGTCATCATTACACGACGTTTCCAAGACGAAACTCCCGGGAAATTTAAAATTGTAATTTAGTAAACTAAAAAAGCCGTATTGGCATGTGTTGCAATGTTAATATTTCATCATTGATATATAAACTATCAGACTGCGTGGTGGGTAGTAGTGGGTTTCAGTAGGCCTTTAAAAAAAATAAATAATGCAAAGTGAAAAAGCCAACACAAAATATTTGTATTTACATTTTTAACAGTATTCGTCACGTGACACGCGGCCTGAGGCGAGACTCGATGACGTCTCAGTGGAGCAAAACAAGTCACCCGGCATGTGCTCATTTGTTTGTTGGATGAATCACATCTGAATGACTTGCAGCCTCCAGCTGTTGGCTGCAGTGACACGCGCACACGCGCGCGCGCACACGTATACACGCACTCGCGGACGCGCGCACACGCCTGCGCGCGGCGCGTGCAGCAGGTCTTAGCGGACCCTGTGTGTCGTGAGAGGACACGTGAGTGGGAAGCTGTTTCCCGGGGCTGATGCGCGCCTGCGCAGTGCGCGGCGGCTCGGCCAAGTGTCCGCGGCGTGAAGAAGTGCAGACACGCGTCAGTCTGTGACAAGACGTGGACGGCAACACACTTCAGTGTGACAAGACACGCGTGGATTTACCAACATTTACATTGAAAAGGAAAGGTGTTTTTTTTTTGTTTATGAGACAACAAACAGATGGATGAAAGGATAGAACATTTACACGACAGACACTTCATGGACCGCGCGGATTTTTTGGGGTGAGTCTTGCAAACTTTTAGGACGTCAATATTTATTATTTATGTACGCGGACGTTAATTGTGTGGTTCCACTTCAGGGTGGACTACCCTTCTCTGTACATGTGCAAACCCAAACGCGGCATCAAGCGGGAGGATGGTGGAAAGGTGCACACCATGATTTATTCTAGTCGTGGAAATCGTGAAAAACGTCCGTGGGTAACTTTTTTTCTATCGTCCTCCCCACAGGACGCGTACAAGTTACCTCATCGATTAATCGAGAAGAAGAGGAGAGATCGAATCAATGAATGCATCGGTCAGCTGAAGGATCTGCTTCCGGAACATTTGAAGCTGTCGGTAAGACGTGATTTAAAAAAAAAAAAAAAAAAAAAAAAAAAAAAAAAAAAAAATGCATTCATGATGTTGACGTGCGTGGGTATTGACGCAGACCCTGGGCCACCTGGAGAAGGCGGTCGTCCTGGAATTGACGCTGAAACACTTAAACGCGCTGACCGCGGTGACGGAGCAGCAGCACCAGAAGATCGTGGCTTTGCAGAACGGTAAGAAAAGTCCTGCTCGAGCGTGACCGCGCACGTGCTGGCGTGCGTGCGCGGTCACGTGTTGTTGTCCTCCGTGACGCAACTCCTTAAAGGCCCACTGAAACCCACTATTACCCACCACGCAGTCTGATTGCTTATAAGTGATGAAATATTAACATTGCAACACATGCCAATACGGCCTTTTTAGTTTAGTGTGTCTGCCTCACAATACGAAGGTCCTGCAGTCCTGGGTTCAAATCCAGGCTCGGGATCTTTCTGTGTGGAGTTTGCATGTTCTCCCCGTGAATGCGTGGGTTCCCTCCGGGTACTCCGGCTTCCTCCCACTTCCAAAGACATGCACCTGGGGATAGGTTGATTGGCAACACTAAATTGGCCCTAGTGTGTGAATGTGAGTGTGAATGTTGTCTGTCTGTGTTGGCCCTGCGATGAGGTGGCGACTTGTCCAGGGTGTACACTGCCTTCCGCCCGATTGTAGCTGAGATAGGCGCCAGCGCCCCCCACGACCCCGAAAGAGAATAAGCGGTAGAAAATGGATGGATGGATGGATAGTTTACTAAATTGCAATTTTGAATTTCCCGGGAGTTTCTTCTTCGAAATAATGATGACGTGTACGCAGGTTTTTAGGAAATATGAGCGCTGCACACACACACAGCTAAAAGTCGTCTGCTTTAACCGCGTAATTACACAGTATTTTGGACACCTGTGTTGCTGAATCTTTTGCAATTTGTTCAATTAATATTGGAGAAGTCACAGTAGAAAGATGGAGTTGGGAAGCTTTAGCCTTTAGCCACACAAACACACGGTGATTCCTTCTTTAAAATTCCTGGAGGTGAAACTTTCCTATGGATCAGAGCACGGTCAAGCGAACATGAATCAAGTTGGAATGTCAACCAGCAGGTTTCGGTGAGAAAATTGTGGTTAAAAAGTCAGTTTTTACCGTAGAAAAGCTGAGCTTGTGCCGTCCATAGCTGCCGTCGACTCCCCTGAGACACTGCGCGTCAAGACACCCGTGGAGACACCCTTCCGACTATCAGGTACTATTAAACTCACTAAAACACTAGCAACACAATAGAAAGATAAGGGATTTCCCAGAATTATCCTAGTAAATGTGTCTAAAAACATCAAAATCTGTCCCAATGCAATCAACTTTTTTTTTCCTAGTCCATCGCTATCAATATCCTCAAACACAAATCTTTTATCCTCGCACAAATTAATGGGGAAATTGCCGAATAGCACTTTTTGTTGTAGGCTCCCATTAAAAACAATGTGAATATGTGAAGAGCCATCACACGGGTGATGTCATCGTCTGGAACTTCCGGTAGAGGCAGGGCTTTTCTCTTAACATCGAAAGTTGCGAACGTTATCGTGGATGTTCTTTACTAAATCCTTTCAGCAAAAATATGGCAATATCGCGAAATGATCAAGTATGACACACAGAATGGACCTGCTATCCCCGTTTAAATAAGAACATTTCATTTCAGTAGGCCTTTAAAGGTGTACCTACTCCGGTGTTGATCGGTGTGGTTGTCTGCAGGGGAGAAGACGTCCGTGCACGCCGACCTGGACGCTTTTCATTCCGGCTTCCAGACGTGCGCCAAAGAGGTCCTGCAGCACCTGAGTCAGTTCGAGAACTGGACCACGCGTGAGCAGAGCTGCACGCAGCTGGTCAAGCACCTGCACAAAGTCCTGGCCCAGGTCCAGTCGGGTGCAGCAGCGGACTGCCCGAAAGTCGACAACCAGGTCCCCGTCATCCAGAGGACCCAAGGCGCGGGCGGGGACGTGACGGAGAACGACACGGACACGGACAGCGGGTACGGCGGAGAGGCGGAGAAGGGCGAGGGCAAGGAGTGCGAGGGAGGCGGCAAGAAAATCAAGCAGGAGTTCGCAGACGATCGTCCCGCCAAGAAAGCAAAGATGAACTGGTCCTTGAACGCACCGTCGGATGTGGCGTTCATGAACTCTCTGATGGGATTAAGCGGCGTAGGACAGCAGACGCCCGTTTGCATGCCTTTCTACTTCATCAACCCGTCTGCCGCCGCCTCCTACATGCCTTTTTTTGACAAGAGCACAATGGAGAAGTGCGTCTACCCCACAGCGGGCGCCCTCGCCTCGCCCTTCCCGTGGCTCTACCCCGCACAGGCCGCGGCGGCCTTCCCGGGCTTCTCCCCCCCGTGCAAGGACCCCCCGCCGTGTGGCGACGAGGCCGAGGTCAGCTCACCTGAGGAGCGCCGGGAAAGTGACGGAAGTAACGGTGACGTCAGCGGTGCGTCACAAGAAAGTCGGGGCGACCTGCATGACCAGTTTCCTGTTTCCTGTCAAAGCAGCTAACTTCTCTGGCAGACGTCGCGCGGTTTGTGGACACTTTATTGTGTGGATGCTGAGAGTCACGCACTCCACGCGTCACAGTGAGAATCACTTGTAATTATATTTTGGGTGGGCAAATAATTCAATACACATGTCTATGACAGGGGTCCTCAATAGTGATAGTAAACAAACACAAATTGCCCAAATAATGACATCATGAAGCTTTTACAAAAAAATGCTTATTATTGTAAATATATCGACAACGCTAATTTAACACACACACACACACATATACATATATATATATATATATAGGTGTGGGAAAAAAATCACAAGACTACTTCATCTCTACAGAACTGTTTCATGAGGGGTTCCCTCAATCATCAGGAGATTTCTCCTGATGATTGAGGGAACCCCTCATGAAACAGTTCTGTAGAGATGAAGTAGTCTTGTGATTTTTTTCCCGCACCTACATATTGCGCTCTACCACGGTATCGAGCACTATTCTCTGGATAATCCAATCAACACACACACACATATATATATATATATATATATATATATATATATATATATATATATATATATATATATATATATATATATATATATATATATATATATATATATATATATATATATATATATATATATATATATATATATATATATATATATATATATATACATATATACATATATACATACATACACACATACATACATACATATATATATATACATATACATATATATATATATATATACCGTATTTCCTTGAATTGCCGCCGGGGCGCTAATTAATTTAAAACCGCTTCTCACTCCTGCGCTCACCAAAGGCATGCGGTAAAAGTAAGCATGCGCTAATTATTTTAAAACCTCTTCTCACCCCGGCACTTACCAAAGGCATGCAGTAAAAATTTCAGTGTGATGTAAGCTTGGACCTTACATCCTACTGAATAGCTCTTAATCTTCTTCCCTTTATGCAATTTCAAATTACCGGTATTGAAATCAGCCTCTTCCATTTTGAAAATGATGACAGGGGAAGTGTCACTCGTGACGTCACAAGTTTGACCAGGCGGTAATACTAAGCATGCGCTAATTATTTTGGGAAGCGGGTTTGACCCGGCAGTAATTCAAGGCAGGCGCATACTATATGCCCTGCGGCAATTCAAGGAAATACGGTGTATATATATATATATATGAGGCTGTATCATCCCTACAAGCCTGTTTCGCAGGTTTTCCTGCTAGTCAGGGGATTTTAAATAAAATTGATCAAATAAAATAAAATCCTCTGACGAGCAAAGAAACCTGCGAAACAGGCTTGTAGGGATGATGTAGCCTCTGTTTTTTCCTGACCTGACGTATATTCCGCTCTACCCCAGTATTGAGCACTGTATAACAGATAAACCACAGGAAACCTTGACTATATATATTTTTGAATATTTTTCTAAATATTACTAACTAAGCATAGTCAAGCATAACAATGGCTAAATAAACTACAAATCTTTAATACTAAGCCATTAGACAAGAGCAAGCCAATCAGATTGCGTTGTTGAGGTAGCCACTGATTGACTCAGCTGCAGGCAGCATCAACTTATTGGATTAAAAGAGTGTTAAGGTGACGAAAGGGTGTTATTTTATGTCTAAAAGGCTCTCATAATGTTGAAAAATTATTTTTTTTATAGTCGAGCCGTGAAAATATTCTATTCAAAAGTAATGATTCTTACTTTGCGTGAACCAGGTAAGAGCAATTACTGAGGGACGGCCATATAGTTAGAGGTAAATGACTGATGGGTAATGATGGCACTTGCTTTCTGGACAAGGGATCAATTCCCAGTTAGGGTGAAAGATATGATTTAAAACAATACATTAAATATGTATTATAAATGCTGTCAAATTATTAGTTTTTAAAAAACAAAAACAGATAAATCACACTTCTGAATTTGCAATGACCCTTTTCAATTACAGGTTATAACTCACTTACATAAAAAAAAAAAAAACTAGAAAAAGAGTCCAATATTTACATACAATTTATTTTTTGACACACACATATATATATATATATATATATATATATATATATATATGTTTATATATGTATGTGTGTATGTATACACACACACACACATATATGTGTGTATATATATATATACATATATACACATGTGTATATATGTATGTGTATATATACATATATGTATATGTACACACATACAGTATAGACACACACATATATATATATATATGTGTGTGTGTATATATACACACATATATATGTATATATATACACACACATATATATGTACACATATACAGTATAGACACACACATATATATACATATATATATATATATACATTTATATATATATATATACAATAAATGTAATGAGGACCCCTACCCTATAGAGGGCGTACTTGCACAGCATCTGGTGAATGATACGATATGTTGTGATGCATGAGCCTGCAGCGCCTCTCAGTATTCACACACAATTAGCGATGGTGTTTCTGGTTTATTAGCGCCATCTTGACAAGCGTGTGCCTTTTGCACTTCTGCTACAGATTCCTTCATGTGAATGCTTATCGACCATGATTGGCGTAAACGTGGCGTTGCGCTGAAGTTCCTTTTCTATCCTCTTTGATAAAACATGCCAAACTTTGTGAAAGAGCGCGATACCCAAATCAGAGCAGGTTTGGAACGTCTGGACTGTAAATATTGCGAGCTGGACATGAAAGTGGCATCAATGTGGAGGTGGGTCCTCACGGAACCTCCAACATGTATTCTCTGTTGCAGAATCATCACACAGCGCTTCATATCTGTTAAAAAAGTGACAAACAAAGGTCTACTAATATTTCCACGTTGCAATGACCTCTTCACCTGCAGGAAGTAATGTAGGATAGAGCACCTTATCCATCTTTGATATTGAATGTATTTTCCAAGCTGTTTGAGTTTGTAGGAGGAACGTCCCTCTTGAAAGATGTAAAGTGCACTTTTTTCTGCTTCTACACTCCCCAGGCCCCACCTTGCCCCCTTATCCACCAAAACCAAAAGTCACATGATTTTGTTTTTGAACTTTTGTGCTGCCTTGTGAATTTAGGTGGGTTCACACATTGTGCGGTTATTACTTATTCCCCATCAGCTTTTTTCCCCCTTTCATGATGTTAAAAGAAAACAATTTGTGCAAGTTAAGTGATGTTTGGCTTTTTAAAACTTTTCACAGATGGGCTTTGTATTTTTGCAAACATCGCTTTTGGCGTTCTTTTCCTCAGCTGTTCTAGAAAGTGGCATGTATGTCTGTAAATATTATTTTGTGAATGTACTATAAAATATATTATGTCAATGTTGTAGATGTATTTGCATTTCTTTCTTTTTTTGGAGAGAGTTCTCTGAGCAGTTGTTGCTTTACGCACGTTATGCTGTCATTAATTATTGCTGATGTGTTGGAAAAAAATATTTACAAAAATCATTTAAAGGCCTACTGAAACCCACTACTACCGACCACGCAGTCTGATAGTTTATATATCAATGATGAAATATTAACATTGCAACACATGCCAATCCGGCCTTTTTAGTTTACTAAATTGCAATTTTAAATTTCCCGCGAGGTATCCTGTTGAAAACGTTGCGTGACGTCACGGACTGTCAGGAAACATTAGCTCAGCACCAGTTACGGCTAAAAGTTGTCTCTTTTCATCGCATAATTACACAGTAATTTGGACACCTGTGTTGCTGAATCTTTTGCAATGTGTTCATTTAATAATGGAGACTATAAACAACAATGCTGTTGGTGGAAAGCGGTGTATTGCAGCTGTCTTTAGCACCGAGACACAGCCGGTGTTTCTTTGTTTTTAACACAGAGCGGTCAAGCGAACATGTTTCTCTACGTCAACCAGCATGTTTTTGGATGGGAAAATTGTGATATATATCTTATCGGAGACATCATTGGATTAGTCGTCCTCCTGCAGCAGCTGTTTAAAAGGCAGCTGTGAGCTCGGCTCCTCGGCTTCTCTCTGAGACACTGCATGTTCACCGCAGCCATCCGACCTCGAGGTATGTCTTTACAATCTCACTAAAACACTATTAAAACAATAAGCAGTAAGGGATCTTCCAGAATTATCCTAGTAAATGTGTCTGATTACATCTAAATCGCTCACACTGCCAATGCCCGGAGTTGTCGCTTTTTATTTTATTATTATTATTTTTTTCTAGTCCTTCGCTATCAATATCATCATCCACGAATCTTTCATCCTCGCTCAAATTAATGGGGAAATTGTCGTTTTCTCGGTCCGAATAGCTCTTGCTGCTGGAGGCTCCCATTATAAACAATGTGAGGACGTGAGGAGCCCTCACCCTTGTGACATCATCGTCTGCGAATTCCGGTAAAGACAAGGCTTTTTTATCAGCACAGAAAATTGCGAACTTTATCGTCGATGTTCTCTACTAAATCCTTTCAGCAAAAATATAGCAAAGTCCCAAAATGATCAAGTATGACACATAGAATGGACCTACTATCCCCGTTTAAATAAGAACATCTCATTTCAGTAGGCCTTTAATATAAAACTATATCCACTAAAACGCATGTGTTTCAACAAGCCCCAAAACCTGTCAGGAATGTGAAGATTTGCAGCAATTACAAGTAAAATGTACTATACTGTTCTTTACTGCTCCAATCCGCTGACAGGTCATAACTGAGGAATGTACAGTAAGTCCAGGCTTTGAACCAAAGTCATGTGATAGCAGCATGATGGCGAGAGATTACATTCAGATGAAAAAACACACCGCCTCCAGGGTACCATTAATTTTACAGTAACATTTTAAATGTGGTCAGGAACAGTGGTTCTCAAAGTTCTCCCAAGCAACACCATAATGACCGACATTAAAATTCAGAAGCGTAGTAGGTCTAAATATTGATTAGTAACAAGGCAGAGGTTTTATTTCACATGTGTTTGGCCACTGTGCACACCGTTTGAACAGTAACAACAGGAAAATAAAAGACTGTACTTTAGTCAAGGGATTCTTTGGCGTAACACTAGATGGAGACAGAATCACTGGTCTAGTTATTGATTTATTGTGATAAATGCAGCACATGTAAGCAGTGTGGATGACAAGATGATTTGGTTATTTCATATTGAGGAACAATTGCAACCAGGATTTCACTCTAATTTCAATAAATCAATAAACTAAAAAAAGTTAATTTCAGATGATTAGTCCAGGGAGAGAAAAAAGTAGTAGTATTGACTTTTTTCCAACAACTCTCTTTTGGGAAGAATGTACTTTCTTTGTCTACAGTTTTCATCATTGTGTTAATATTATTCATCTTCTTTATTTTAAAATTGTTGTTAGAATTTTCTTATGTGGTTGAAAAAAACATTGTTGAAGTCAATATAATACCATAGCAATAACATTACACTAGTTGACATTTGACGGAATACTGCATTTGGAGTGTTATCACAAAAATCAAATATATAATTTCAAATTATTCGTGCGGCGTTGGTGTTACAATTTTAATGAGTAAATGTCTCTATCTGTCGGCCAAAGCCGGAACTGCAGTTAAAACAAGTCCAACGCTGATGCAACCAAACACTAAGCATCAATTGTGTATTTATATTTATTTAAATCATGCAGTTCATATCACCTGGAAGATTACAGCTGTACAATATTCGTTGAAAAATACTTGTATGTACAGTTGACATTGTTTATCTCCAAAACAAAACAAAAAAAATCAGTGACAGACACCCATGGGTGGCGAGTCACTACATTTTACAATTAATATTTGGAAAGTGAATTTCATTTGTACAAATTGTAGGTCATACATTGGTTATGGGATTTGAACAAAGTGACAATTGGCAGCATAAAGAATGTCTTCAATGGGTTAAATATAAATCCATTTTCAACAATAAATGATTTGGTAAAATAGTGGCGAACACTTGCCGCCACATTCAAACATTCTCAGTAAAACATGCACAGATAAAAATAAAAATAACTTGACGCTACTACAACTGCCTTCATATTTCTTACAATAGTTTCATGTTCGTCTACATTCACTGACCACTGAATACATTAAGGCACTTTTGCTGGGGTTAGCAGCTGACAATCTAATATTAATGTACATTAAAAGGCTACATAGCATGTTTTTCAACTAATTAACAATGTACTGCTCAACAAGTATATGGCTATAATAACACGGAAATAACGTGCACAGCCCTCTTTATCTTTGGCTACAAATTGGAAAACACGGGATGAAAAACAAAACTTTCATGACTTCATGAAGCAAATATGGGTACTAAGAATATGTCAAACACTAAAAATATGTCAATAACTGAAGGGTCACCTAAATATGTATGTGTAGTTTCAGATAGAGCAAGACTGGGATTAAAAAAGTTATGCTGACACGAGTGTATCCTACATAATTTAAGTAAAAATCAGGCATTAGACAGAGTAAATGTCTTCATTTCATAACTCCAACATATATACTGTAATTCATTGACTCTTAAATAAAGGCCATTGTTTGGAATCATAGTAAAGTGGAACCTCGATTTACAAACTCCTCTAGAGTGTGTGCTTTTTATTAGTTTTTTCACCTTTTGACATGTTTTGTCCGTTTTGGTAACTCAATATGAGCCCCAGAAAGACAACAGACCAGCGGGGAAAGAAGGAAAAATTTACTGTGGAGTAAAAAACAACAACAAATATTTACGAGTTATATCAATGGCGCTCCCAAGGATGGAAAAATCGTCGAAGCAGGATTTGTACCACAGGAAAGTTTAAATTGTGATAAGACCAGACATTTCTGGAAAAAATGGTAGTAATGACAATCTCAAACAAACAGAAGACGTCTGGAACTAAAGTCATAAAGACGTTTCTAAAGCGCAAAAATTATGACACTCAAATTTTTATTGACAGTTTATTTAATAAACATAGTCATTAATTTATTTTTTTGTTACAGCACAACATAATTTTATGTACATTTATTTTTTCTCAGTTATTTACGAGTCCCTTTTTTATGCAGTATATTTGATTAATAATTATTTTTCTAATCAGCCTGACCAAAGCCTAATAATGTTTGTGTGTTAAAATAATAAGCTTTGAGATTAACGCATGGTTTGATAAATTAGTAAACTAAGCAGGTTAGATGTATTGAATATGATTGAAATCAAAGAGTAAGAATACTAATTGTTACTATAATAACGTGTTAACACCTGAGTGGGCCCCGGGTCCCTCTGTACTGGAAAAGTTGGGCACCATGGTCAAAAAGGATAAGAACCTCTGATCTATGGCACTTTACCCTGTGTTCAAAGTGTACAAACCTTCACTAAAATATGGACTTTTGTCGATGCTGGAACCGATTATTCATATTCACATTGTTTCTTATGGAGAAATGTGCTTCACTATACAAACTTTTCTATTCACAAACTCTGTTCAAGAACCAATTAAATTCGTAAATTGAGGTTCCACTGTACAAGCCCAAGAGCAATGTAATCACTAAGCAGCTACCCCACCGACTAAAAGACGCTTCCGAAACAATATGAAATATTGATTATTCATGCCTTTTCTGTGTCCAAACTTCAGGGACAATAGCATGCCTTCTTTGTGTCCTAACGAGTGATGCATGCCTCCTAGACAAAGGTTCAGTGTTGTTCCTTCACTATGTCTTCATAAGCTTGTCTTAATGGACAACAGTGCATAGCTGAGGTATCCGTACAAAGATATCCAAAAATAAGGTTCAGAAGAAGAAGAAGAAGAAGGAGAAGAAGCAGAAGAATAGCACAATTGTTCAATGGAGTCTCACACATAGATGCCTTCTGGGTTCAAACTTGAGCTGAGGGGACTATTTAAGACCCGTAGATGACTTGACATTTGGTGCAAGGTCACGTGACGCTTCAGGGAGCCGGTCAGTGGAACTAAATATGAAAATAGAAGAATGTAACAGGTTAGATTAGATAGTACTTTATTTACTGTATGTATTTAGTTATGTGTTATATGTATGTATTAGTTACTGTATGTATTTAATTGTACTTCTTCCAACAAGGGTTTATGTGAGTGCTCAATAGCACCCCCTCTCAGACATGGGCTATAAATAATACGGGCTGGCACTTCAACGGCCAGTTCATTAGTGCCATGGCCCAGGTGAGTAGGGGAGCGATGCTCAATAGAAATGAACAGCCAATTAGCTACAATGCTAACGTGCCTTACTAGTCTTCACAGTGTTTACTATTCTTCATAGTGTGCTACAAAGAGCCTTACTGTACTGACAGGTGCACATTCCATTCCACATCAGGAAGTAAATGTTGTGCATGTCATCACTCAAGTCTCCTGTCCATCAATGTTACAACAAACGCAACGCAGAGTCTAGGGGGCTTGAACCACAACGATTCCAGTGTATTCAGCAGAGGAGTTATGCCAACAAGATCATTTTAAAATGGGAATTTACACATTTGTGCCACTGAGGGACAGTACTGAGACAGGAGCAGCAGTTTACTGCCTAACAGGAATGGAACCGAGTTTTTCACCTAAGTCAGCTCAACAAAGAATACATTTTGCTGTCATTGTCCCAAAGACCAAATGGAAATTTTTCTTTAAGCCTCTTTTGTGTTTCACATGCGATCAAACATAACCTCCTGTGAACCATCGTCTTCAGCAGTGGACTTTTGCTTTTTTTGCAAAAATGTTTCTGTCAATTACACATTTTGTTAACAAATATTTCTGTGTGGAGTTTGCATGTTCTCCCCGTGACTGCGTGGGTTCCCCTCAGGTACTCCGGCTTCCTCTCCCCTCCAAAAGACATGCACCTGGGAATAGGTTGGTTTGAAACATTTAATTGGCCCTAGTGTGTGAATGTGAATGTGAATTTTGTCTGTCTATCTGTGTTGACCCTGCAATGAAGTGGTGATATGTCTAGGGTGTACGCCTTCCACCCGAATGCAGCTGAAATAGGCTACAGCACCCCCGCGACCCCGACCGGGACAAGCGGTATAAAATGGATGGATGGATAATCTTGTAATGCTAGACAAAAAACATCCACTGTAAAGGACACTGGCTCTCATCAGGAAATACTGTTTTTAATAGTAAACTGTTCTGAAAGGTCGGACAAATGTTGAATTATACAAAAAAACGAATCTTATTTTTCACATAAAAATCGAATCAATCTGTTCAAAAACCCCAAAATATGGACACGACACATTTTATAGAACATTGTTCTCGTATTACTTGCAGAAAACAATGTGAAATACATATGAATGACGAATGAAATGGACAAAATAAAATGTTACTGTAACACCACTTTTTCTTTAATGGACGACTCTTGTCAACAAAGACGGCGACGACCTGAGAGGGAGGAGGGGAGATTAATACAGATTCCACCTATGTACTTTACTACCAGTTATTTCCTGGATTAAATAATGTTTTCACCTTCTTTATCAAAGTGATGGCACTTGCAACTTTGTTTGGCCCCACTGCGGATTGTTTAACAGTGGTATTCAATACATAAGAGTACAAAAACTGAGTCACCAATATGTGCGATTCTTTGTTAAGGCACTTTTATGGGCGCATAGTGACAGCAATACGAAGAGATTAAGGATTCTTATCACCATTAATTATCTTTGTGTGGAGTTTGTGTGTGTGTGTGTGTGTTTGTGAGTGTTTTCTCCAGGTAAATCGGCTTCCTCCCACAAACTAAAACATGTCCCTTGATTTATTCATTTTCTATCACTTGTTCTTTTCGATGTCGCGGGGGTGCTGGAGCCTATCCCAGCTGCACTTGGGCGGAAGGCGGGGTATATCCTGGACAAGTCGCCAGCTTCATTGCAGGGCCAACACAGACAAACAACATTCACACACTAGGGACCATTTAGTGTTGCCACTCAACCTATGCCCAGGTGCATGTCTTTGGAGGTAGGAGGAAGCTGGAGTAGACAGAGGGAACCCACCAAAATCTATCCATCCATTTTCTACCGCTTATTCCCTATGGGGTCGCGGGATGTTGGGTTGATTGGAAACTAATTCAGGGATCTCCAACCCATAGCTTGGGAGCTACCATTAGCTTGCCAGGTGATTTTGGGTAGCCCAGCAAAGTGGTCAAAATATATTTAATTTAAACCCTCAGTATTTTTTACAACTGTTCAATTCAGACCCAATAACAAATAATATATAATAATAAGAAGAGCAAAAAACACAGACCAAACTGTTTGGTTGGAGATCTGCTTTCTAAATAAAGTACAATTTAAATGTTAGCAGTCATAAATATACAAGAAAAACGTGGCTCAAATAGTGATTGCAAAACCCTGCACTAAATATAAATCTGAAATATAAAATACAGACAAACACAAGTTTTTAAATACAAAAGGTAAATTGTGTATGCCAACATTTTGTTAATGTTTTAGCAAAATAAAGCATATTCCCTTTATTTGGGTTAAAAGAGATAATAAAATAAACTTTACAAAAATGAGTAGCTCTCTGCCATTTTTTTTTTGTAAAAGTAGGTGTGAATGTCAGTGGTTGTTAGTCTATATGTGCCCTGGGATTTTCTGGCAACCAGTCTAAGGTGTACCCCCCCTCTCGGCTGAAATGGGGAAGACTCCCCGACATGTGACCTTAATAAGGATAAACGATATAGAAAATTAACATAAATTAAAGCTGACATGAAAATCTATCAGATGATCAAGATCTTACTAAAAGAAAAAAAATTTTTCTTAGTCTTATTGAATCGTATTATATACCACCAACTTTATCATCATTTGCCTAATAAACTTTATCATCATTTACCTAATTTATCTAATAAACCATCCAGTAAAGAACTTTAACACATCTTTCACTGAGCACTCCAAATTGTCCATAAAACAGTGTGACTGACTTCTGATCAGTCCTCTCACTCTCCACTAACATCAAATACATCATAACTCATATCGAAAACGGATAGACCTTCTCAATAAACAACTGTGATTCAACTGTTTTCTTCTGGAAAGTCATTGTCTTTTCTTAGTTTGATGGAACAATGGTTTATTGGATTAATGCTACTCAATGTTTTTTGTCTGCTTGTCAGCTGTTCTGCAGAATTACAGGGCTTTGGTCAGACGAGTCCTCCCCAGAAAGTGCTGAGTGTGCGATGGAGGACGTGTGTTGTGGGGGCTCAGAACAAAAACAGAGGGTGAATGAAGGACTTGAAGTCGGCTCCTCCTGCCGTTGGCATGGAGACCATATGTGCGGGGTGAATAGCTCCCACAGACCACTTTGGCTGCACTCCTGACACATGATTACACGACAATGCATCTTTTAGGTCACAACCATTCAGATGTGTCGGACTTAATTGACCCTTAAATCACTGACTACACGCCATTTTCACAATGTCTGCTCTCTGGTTGACATTTAAGTTAAGAGGGGGAAAGACACGGGCCTATATGATGCTGAAAGCACTGGTAATTCGTTCATCCTTGATGGAACATAAGTGAGTACATTATAAATGAATTTCCACCGCTTAAATGTGCAGGAGAGAAGGATATTACCTATAACGCGAGTGCTGGTTGTACTGTCGTCCTCGGCAGGTTCAGCGGGGAGCACAGTGACCCTCGAGCCAGTTTGCTTGATGAACTGCTGCAGATTTACCTGCCTGAGCTCCTTGGTCAGCTGCTCCAGCTCGTGCTGCATGTCCTGTCATCAAACAACATTGCAACAAACAAATTCAATATCATTCTTCTTATTATTATTTTATTTTGTATGTATCAGTGGTGGTTCATTTGCTAACATTCAATGTTTCAGCTTTTTTTTTTGAGGTGGAAAAAGTCACAAATGAGGTCTGTTAATTTGTGGGGATCCCAATAAGCTGTTCAACACCCCGGCCCCTACCCAAAAAAGACCTATAGAGCCAACTCTTTGAAGTAAACAAGCATCAGTTGTATGGAAAAAAATATACATGTATTCAAAATATTTTTATATATTTTTAATAGTATTTCAAAAGTTACAAAAATATTTTTTGGAACAAAAAAAAAAAATGGATTCAAAATGGAAAAATACATCACCAAATAAAACATATATTTAAAAAAAAATTGTGTAAATAAAATTTGTTTGCAAATTTTTTGTTTGGTTACAAACAGTTTTTTTGCTTGAAAATTATTTTTTCTGGTTACAACTCAACTTCAGTCCTGTGGACAGGGCTCCTCTGAACAATATGTGAGACACCTTTATATTGGTCGGTTTCAGATGATGGTTTGACCATGAGGTGGGACTGCTGACTACTTCCACCCTCAACTCATTGAAGGAAAATGCCAAAGACTAGGGATGGATGATAAAAAGGCTTCTAACACAAACACGCGCACACACGCACGCACGCACGCACACACACACACACACACACACACACACACACACACACACACACACACACACACACGTTTGTATGAAAATTTCTTATCACGGTTATTGTGACCAAAATTATTAAAGTTATCATTATTATCGCTGCTTTTTTAAATGTGCTCAGAATTTTCAAAATATATTTATACTGAAATATTTTAAGAAAGTTTTATTCAAAAAAACACAAACATCACATTCAAAATGATTTCCTTTGAAGAGGAACATTATAGTAGATGAAATCACTTGTCTGTGATGAGGTGGCGACTTGTCCTGGGTGTACCCCGCCTTCCGCCCGATTGTAGCTGAGATAGGCGCCAGTGCCCCCCGCGACCCCGAAAGGGAATAAGCGGTAGAAAATGGATGGATGGATGGATGGAAATCACTTGTGTCATGGACCTCAAATAGATATTGAATGTGCATATGAAAGCCACAAAAGAACTACTACGAACAAAGTAAGATGGCAGAAAAAATTATAACATAAATAAAATAAATTTGAAAATTGTGCAAGATAGCACTTTATGGACGTAAGAGATACAAAAATAAAAACAAATGTAAGAATTTTGAAAGATGGCAACCGATGGCCATAAGTTGTAACTACACTTTTTGTCCATATACAGTACATCGTATCTAAGAAGTCTTCAATATTCTTCTGCTTGTTAGGCTTCAACAGGTCAATATTGATGGAAATGAACCCTGATTGAAACACAATTGTAATGCGGGTTGTTTATGAGCCTTTTGTATGCTTGTTGGTTGTATCTCTCGGGCCATTCACGAATGCAGCTCTATGTGGTTTTGTGTTGATATCTATCTCTGTGCTTTGATGTTTTCTAACACGTTGGGGTTGCGGGAAAAATGTCCATCATGTTCCTTTCAATTATGTGGCTAAAAACCCAATAACCCAAAACAATGGCAATGAAAGGATCTACCAATGTGTTTACACTGTTCCAAGTTCCTCTATACAATAGGACTACTATTTTTAGGAATTTGCAGCAAATATGTTCGTCTCCCAAGTTTGATCTGAACTCAGGTGCCGCTATGGTCCCATTCCTGGGCGGATTAGGTCTTCGGGCCGCCAGTTGAATAGCACTCATTTAAGTCTATGTCCTAAATGTGTTTGATGGAATTTTGTTTAGCAAATACAAATTAAAGTGATGATGTAAATGTGTTTGTCCCACCTGCAATTTTTTGCTGCTTTGTCCAAGTGACCTGTCCACAGCCCTGCAGCTGCTTTCCAGCTGGACAGCTTGTCTTTCTTGTGCTTTCAGCTCAGCTTTAACTCGGAGCACCTGGGCTCGAGCCTCTGCCTCATTTAGCCACTCGGTCTCCTGATGCTCTCTTTGCACCCGCATCTCTTCCAGACCAGCTTCCACACCCTGATAGGGGAAAGGATACTATCACCTAAAACACTCAAAAGAAACTCAAATCAAACAATGTGAACAAAGACCTCCTGCGGAGAGCAAACCTGCACCACTGCCAGCTTGTCTTCAATCTCCTTTTCGCAGCCTTGCAAACGACCACGCAGCTCCTGCAGCCTGTCCTCCAGCTGTCTCTCACTCTCCAACTCAATCTGCAGTTCCGTGGCCCAAAACTCCTCTTCCTCCATCTCTACCTCGTTCTTCCTTAGATGCTTCTCTAGTTTAAGGATCTCCTCCATCAGGTCCTCGCACAAGTCTCCGCTGCACCCAGGCACTCGCCGCCCACGCCCCTCAGCCCAGGCTTTGAGCTCAGCTTCGTAGAACTCCATTTTCTTGTCCAGCACACCGAGTGTCTCTCTCTGTAGGCCCACCACTCGAACCAGATCCTCCATTCGACAAGCCCACAGGCCATGGCATGCAGTCCCAGTGGCTCCTACAGCATGATGGTGAGTCCCACCGTTTCCCAGGTAGAACCTCCTCTTGGTTTCTGCTTCAGTTGACCTACTTCCGCCCAGAATCTCCCTTAGACCTCGGGGCGCTCCTGTAAAGGTGAGGGACTTGCGGCGGGGCTCACGGCGCCGGAGGGAGCGTTCATTTGGATGGTGAAGCTTTGCAAGCGGGGGCAGGCTCTGGCGATGAAACCCACGTTCAGGCCCCCTGAGGGGGGGCCCTTCTGAGGGAGGCCGTTCAGTCAGGGACGGGCCTGTGCGAAGCAAGATCAGCTGGACATCGCCTGCGTATTGACCCCAGGTGTTCAGGGAGGCCACCGGGCTCTCGTGAGGGACTAAATGCCGCTCGGTGTCCCGCCATTTTTCTACCAGAGTGTATCTCCCAGTTCGACCTGTCAACAACAAAAAAAGAGCTGCTTAGAAAATATTCATGTGTTCAATAGTAAAATAAGGTTGCAGGAGACAGGAGCCTTAAATTAACTTAGTTGTTACCACCAGGACAAAATATAGTCTGGAAAAATTTGAGTTCTCAACACTACTTCACAAAGCATTTGTGTGAAAAGAAAAGGAAAATGGCAGAGGAGGGGGCTCTGCTTCGTCAACCTGGCAGGAGAGAGGAGGATGAGTCATACTTTTCCTCCTCCAACCCTATATTTGCGGGGAGTGATGTCACGACAGTCTGCCCAAGCACTCCTGTTCTTCCAAAGCTATAATAGGATAGCAAGTTATAGATTGTAAAAAAGTGCAAATGAAGCTTTCATGAAGCTTTCACTCAAGCATGGTCATGTTTTGGTGTATTTCAAACTTAGGAACATTTTTGGTTACACTTGCACAATTCGACATGCCCAAAAAAGAAAAAGAGTACCTTTTTGTTTTTTGTTTCAAAATACATTTAAAATTCTATTATGTATTGTATTTCATTCTGTTGTATGTGTGTATTTTACATGTTAATGACACTATTTTACAGTGTCAATCAGAAAATAGCAATTAAGTGGCTACATAATGTTACACAAATCCATGATTATTCTAGTTTCTTTTTGCTAGTTGAACAGCGTATCTATTCAAGGACAGAATGCAATTATTTATGTGTTACACACTCTCAACTGTAATTGTAATCTTAAATTTTTTGCAAACTTTTATCACAGTAAAATATAGGGACGGCGTGGCGCAGTGGGAGAGTGGCCGTGCGCAACCCGAGGGTCACTGGTTCAAATCCCACCTAGAACCAACCTCGTCACGTCCGTTGTGTCCTGAGCAAGACACTTCACCCTTGCTCCTGATGGGTGCTGGTTAGCGCCTTGCATGGCAGCTCCCTCCATCAGTATTTGAATGTGTGTGTGAATGGGTAAATGTGGAAGTAGTGTCAAAGCGCTTTGAGTACCTTGAAGGTAGAAAAGCGCTATACAAGTACAACCCATTTATCATTTATTTATTTAAAATGATAAATTATTTCACTAATGGACTACCTATACTTTTTGTTTCTTGGTGGTTTGGGCAAGCAGAGTATGGCAACTAGTTTGCAGAAAAGGAGATAAAATAGTAAAATAGATCAAGAAAACAAAAACAATTAACTAGAAAAATAAATGTTTTGAACGCCATAGTGTTGCGCTCTTATTGCCATATCTTAACAACTGTGTGGAAATCTGGGACGATAAAAGAACACCTTTTAAATTTTACATGATAAAAAAAGGAGCAATGAGAATAATAAACAATGTTGGGCATCTGAAACACACAAATGTACTCTTTGTATAAAAAGTGACAAATTATAAAATGTATGGATCTGGAGAAATTCAAAACAGACCAAGTAACATTTAAAGCAATGAATTCAGAGAAATGAACAATAAACGATAAATTGAAATTAAAGTAGCCTTGTGTTACCACAACTATTTTCTTTCTCTTATTAAATAGAGCACTTTTCCTCGAGAGACACAAACCGTTTTAGATTGGGAAATCAATCCATCCATACATCTTCTACCGCTTATTCCCCTCGGGTTCGTGGAGGGCGCTGGAGGCTATCTCAGCTACAATCGGGCGGAAGTCGGGGTACACCCTGGACAAGTTGCCACTTTATTGCAGGGCAAACACAGATAGACAGACAACATTCACACTCACATTCACACACTAGGGCCAATTTACAGGTAGTGTTGCCAATCAATCTATCCCCAGGTGCATGTCTATGGAGGGAACACACGCAGTCACGAGGAGGACATGCAAACTCCACACAGAAAGATCTCGAGCGAATCAAGGACCATCGTATTGTGAGGCAGATGCACAAACCCCTCTTCCACCATGTTGCCCACATTGGGAAATGTAAATCTTAAAACTACATTCAAACCAGTGTGAGTGGCACAGGGTGAAGTGGCTTGCCCAATTAGACAACAGAAGTGACTAGGATGGCGAAAGTTGGAATCAAATCTGGAACCCTCATGTTGCTGGCACGGCCGCTCTATCATCTGAGCCACGCTGCTCAAACATAAAAGTATGTTTATATTGGTTTGTGGGGTGACTCAGTAGAATTTATTAAATTAAGAAAACAAAACAAAATAAAAAACATCATTCAATTTCGAAAGAACAAGAAAAATGTACGACAAGAGGAGGAAACATAACATATCTTAAGGGTGTAATGTATTTATATGAACTATATTTGATGAAATGAGTGGACCTAATTTTGTAAGTATATGTGATCTGTATCCTGTTAATAAACTTAATATTATCAACTATCAGCTGATTATGTATTGTATTGATAATTATGATGGTAAAAGGGGAATTTACACATTTGCCTAGAGCGCGCTAACTTTTCAATGTATTTGACACAGTATATCCCTCACTCTCACGACTACTCGTACGTAATTATGTGATTATGTATTGTTTTAACACATGCACGAGCATTGGCTTTAGGTGTTGTTATCTAATAATAACAATTTGGATAGCTAGCGTTAACTGTCATTGAATGTATATTATATCACAACAACAACATGACTGCAAATTGTTTGTTGCTTCTCTTGTACTGTTTTTGTATGTGTGCATAAGTGTTGAGTGACTGCCGTAAACACCAATCATTTGTCTATATTTTATTAAATATAAACAATTGTCAAACAAATATTTTCTGTTAAGCCACTAATGGTAAAAAGCGAGCCTGAGGGGTTATTTTTATATGTTATGCTTTGAAAATTGTTACTATTAGGGTGTTGCAAACAGCACCTTTATGAATCCGATTATCTTGAGTGACGGAGCAGGACAATATCAACTTTTGCTTCTTCTGGCTCCTTTTTGGACACACCATGTTTCGCTAATTCTTTTTAAATGATCCTGTTACTATTGTTTTTGGCAGATGGATATATTGTATTGGAGATGCTTTTTTGTTTAAATTGTGTAGATGGAGCGTATTTCTGATTTGCTGTGTTAGAAGGGAATTTAGGAATTAAAAGAAGTAAGAAGGGAGCTGGCAGCAAAATGTGAAACACTGCATTCCATTAGCGTTTCACTTGGAACAGTCTGATAAGAGTTGAATTATCAGCACACTATTGCATACAAAACATCACGCAGGCTTGGAATTACAGCATATTGGTAAATTTTTTCAAGACAGATACCTTGACCACCCCCAAACTGTGAACCATCACTGTAGACACCTTTCACCTTTGATCACTAAAGACACTTTAACTACTGCTGCGACCCAAGGTCACCTTCATATTTATACTGTTGACTGTCAATCAGAATGTTACTTACTGTGCCTTGTGTATACTTTCTTATTTTTTATTTTTAGCTAAGTACCGAGTGACTTGTTGAAGGGTGGACTAGCAAAGTAAAATTTTCATTGTACGGCAAACTGTCTGTTTAACTGTGCATATGACAATAAACAATCTTGAATCATTTATGTTATTCCATGGGAAAATTGCATATCATGCTCATTACTTAACTTTGTTCTACGACTGTCATTAACTGATATTTGATTATTTCATATTTGTTCGTGATATTGTGCATCACTACACTTCTGATAGCTGGATACCATCCTGCCACGACGGACCAACACTAAAATAGATAAAGTAAGTGAGGGGGTGTGAAGTCGGGAAAATACAGCAAATATACAAGCTGTACTATCATACAAAAATTTTAATTTTGCCCCTTCAAAAACTGTAACATGGGCATTGATCCCACGCCAATGGGCTCTAAGTCAATACTTGTATTGAACCACAACATGATCAATATTCAATGCCTACGATAAGGGGCCATTTTCAATTCTCTAAGGAGCGCCGCAGGGATGAAAGGGAAAAAAAACCCAAGATATTTATGAGTGCTCAGCTCATTTGCTCATCGGGTCAGAATTTGTGTGTCAAATGGCTGCCACTCATTTGAAGTGGATAAAACAAAAACAGTGAAAACAAAGCGTTTGGGAGGATGGGGATTCGAAAGATCAGAAGTTAAAGACGTAAATTACAATTGAAATAGTGTTAAAATAATTCCAATTTTTAATACTGTATATGATTGAATATATTGCATATACAGCGTCTCTAACATGTAATTTTACAACAAACTGTTGCATAACAAAAAAAAGTTAATTGTGAGTGTTTTTGTTCAGGGCACCATTAAATATTTAGCTGCCACTGCCTATGTCTAATTTAGCAAATTTCAACTCAACCAATTAAAAAAGTGAAAGCAAATGTGACATCTTGATTTGAATAGTATGTTACCCTAAAATAAACCATTTTAAATATTAGTACTGCGATGAGTTGGCGACTTGTCCAGGATGTACCCTGTCTTTCGCCCGATTGTAGCTGAGATAGGCACCAGCGCCCCCCGCGACTCCAAAGGGGAATAAGCGGCAGAAAATGGACGGATGGATAAATATTAGTCGCGCTGCAACAACTAATCGAGTAAATCAATTACAATCGATTAGAAAAATAGTTGCCGATTAATTTAGTCATCAATTCGTTGGATGTATGCAATGCGCATGCCCGGAGGCTTAACCCCCCCCCCCCCCCAAACCTTTATTTATGAACTGCAACATTTACAAACAGCTGAAAAACAATAATCAAAATAAGTACTGAAACAGTACAAAACAGCGCCAGGGCGGCGCTGAGGCTACGTCTCATGTGGTGGCAGTGAGCCAGCCAATGATGTGTCATGTGCAGCTCACGTGACCACGCCATCTCCTTTGCTGGAAACATTCGAAAAATGGTGGCTTTTATAAAAAAAATCTAATTTTTGTAATACTTGCCTTGTTTTATTTGGCAAGTCAAAAGGACATGGTGCCAGTATGCTGTTGTTTAAAATAAAGTATCGGAAAGGATAGAAATGTAGTTTGTCTCTTTTATCCAATTATTAATCGATTAACCGAAGTAATAATCAATAGATTAATCGATCATCAAATTAATCGTTAATTGAAGCCCTAAATATTAGTAATGTGCAAGAAGTGCAGTATTTAGTCCCTAAATTAACAAAGTTCAAGAAAAATAATTACAACAGCTTGTTGGGACAGGCAAATCTTATATCTCAGATTTCTTGCAAAGCTTGATTACCTATGGCCTGTGCCAGCGCAATCACCACTTCCTGGCAGGTGGTAGCCTCAGTGACCCCACACACAACCCTCTGGACTCCATCCACCCAGACTTTGAGCTCCATTTTGGGTCAAATGTGACCAGGCATACTGCGGTGTCTTGGCCCCAACATTCCTGATGGCTCCGGGCGTGCAGGACAGCTGAAGTCTCTTTAGCTACCTTTAAAGGAGGAAACAGGAAACAGATAGTCAGGATATTCTCAATGCTAGAGTTACCTTGGAGCAGTTGTTATTTGGTATAAGGTTTCATCAAGATATCTCTATCAGTTGCTCACAGCAAATAGATATGGTCTAGTCATCGCTTTTATCAATCATGCCAGGACCATCTGCCCATAACATTGTTGTTTTGTGCTTCTCTATGAATAGGTATCATGTCAACAGGGGAGCAAGAAGATAGTGCCAGTAGAATATTCCCAGTCCCAGTTCCTGCTTTTGTGCAGACAACTACAGGGAAGCAGGAGGACTGAGGAGGAAAATTAATTGTGTAACATAACAGAGAGCGGAATAGCGTGAAAATGCTTTGTTGCAAAAAAGGAAGGTAGCCCCAGAGGGGAATCACAATACAGGGAAGTGAAAACTGCATTTGTTTTTGATGCCACTGAAAACATTTGTATGCACTCATTGAGCGGATTATTGCTCTAGTTGGTTGTTTCGGTTTTCACACTTCTCTGTGAACTCTGAACTCCAAAACGCTAATCTTAGGTATGTAGGCCTGGGACGATAACACATTTTTGTCGTTGATATTGTGAACTACAAATTATTGCTGATAAACAATATTATTGCCATTACTTTTCCGAGGCCCAATTGACCATTGATGTCATGGTAATATATAATAATAATACAAGTATAGCCTTTCAAATGCAATATTTGTATTTCTCGTACATTTTAACATTGTATTTGAAATGTAAACTGTTAAGGAAGGGGTGGGGGACTCTCAAACATACACAACCAAAACAATAAAAAAATTGCAAAATAAAATTATCGTGACCAAAATTATCAGTTATCATTATTCTTTTAGTATTGTTCAATGTGCTCATAAAGTAGTACACACACACGCTAAAATATTGTAACCAAGTTGTAAAAAAACTGCAACATTTTTCTGGCTTCATATGAGCCATATTATTTGTGTTTGAATATGTTTATCTTCTTTCATTTGTAAATGTTCTAGAATGTCTTATCCTGTCGATCTCGCGATCCACTCTTCCCTTACTCGTGCACAAGACTCCTAGGTACTTGAACTCCTCCACTTTGGGCAGGGTCTCCTCCCCAACCCGGAGATGGCATTCCACCCTATTCCGGGCGAGAACCATGGACTCGGACTTGGAGGTGCTGATTCTCATTCCGGTCGCTTCACACTCTGCTGCGAACTGATCCAGGGAGAGCTGAAGATCCCGGCCAGATGAAACCATCAGGACCACATCATCTGCAAAAAGCAGAGACCTAATCCTGCACCCACCAAACCGGAACCCCTCAACGCCTTGACTGCACCTAGACATTCTGTCCATAAAAGTTATAAACAGAATCGGTGACAAAGGACAGCCTTGGCGGAGTCCAACCATCACTGGAAACGTGTCCGATTTACTGCCGGCAATGCGGACCAAGCTCTGACACTGATCGTACAGGGACCGAACCGCTACAATCAGCCAGTTTGATACCTCATACTCTCTGAGCACTCCCCACAGGACTTCCCGAGGGACACGGTCGAATGCCTTCTTCAGGTCCACAAAGCACATTGGGCAAACTCCCATGCACCCTCAAGGAGCCTGCCAAGAGTATAGAGCTGGTCCACAGTTCCATGACCAGGACGAAAACCACACTGTTCCTCCTGAATCCAAGGTTCGACTATCCGGCGTAGCCTCCTCTCCAGTACACCTGAATAGACCTTACCGGGAAGGCTGAGGAATTTGATCCCATGATAGTTGGAATACGCCCTCTGGTTCCCCTTCTTAAAGAGAGGAACCACCACCCCGGTCTGCCAATCCAGAGGTACCGCCCCCGATGTCCACGCGATGCTGCAGATTCTTGTCAACCAAGACAGCCCCACAGCATCCGGAGCCTTAAGGAACTCCGGGCGGATCTCATCCACACCTGGGCCCTTGCCACCGAGGAGCTTTTTAACTACCTCAGCAACCTCTCCCCCAGAAATAGGAGAGGCCACCACAGATCACCCAGGCACTGCTTCCTCACAGGAAGACGTGTTGGTGGGATTGAGGAGGTCTTTAAAGTATTCCTTCCACCGATCCACAACATCCGCTGTCGAGGTCAGCAGAACACCATCCGCACCATACACGGTGCTGACAGCGCACTGCTTCCCCTTCCTGAGGCGGTGGATGGTGGTTCAGAAACGCTTAATAGCCGTTGGGAAGTTGTTTTCCATGGCTTTCCCAAACTCCTTCCATGTCCGAGTTTTTGCCTCCACGACCGCTGAAGCTACACACCGCTTGGCCTGTCGGTACGTGTCCACTGAATGTTTTTTAGAACATTTTTAAAGGAATGTAAATTGGGTGATCAGTTGTTTTACTTTCGGTTAATGTGACGTCCCGTGAGTTCACTTCCTGTTCAACGGGGTCCGTGTCCGACTTGCGCAAAAACAGGACAGCATATATGTTTAATGTGAATACTGTAGCTCAGTTGTTTAAACAGTTATGTGTTTATACAAGTTTAGATTGGGGAATGATGTTTCGTAATAGAGAAAAACGTTAATGCCTCCTGTTTACATGTTAGGATTTAAGACCGTGAGCAAGCTAACGCTAGTTGGTCTCCATAATTTTATCATTGGTTATCAATCACGGCTTTTTGAATATTTTAATTTAATAAAGTAATAAACATCTGTGGAGTTTTACTGCGGTTAACATTACTAATGTTTATTTGTAGTAGAAACACGCATAGCTGCTTAAACCGTTGCAAAAGAGTGACCGCTCTTGTAATCTGTAATCGCGCATACACATGGCGATTATGAAGGCTGGCAAATTTACAGACTTCATTTTGATTTATCGTCCGGTTAATTGTCTTGTCAAATATCGGCCCAGGTCAATCAGTATATTTACATTCACTATAACAGTCAGGTTCACAATAAAAGTTGGTTTTATCTATGTTTTAACTAGTATAGAACTTTTTAGTTTGCATGCCAGCCATCCATTTTCTACCGCGTGTCCCTCATACACTGTTTTTAATGCGATGGTGGACCAAATGCTATCTGCCTCAGATTAGCGATAGGATAGAACAAATTGCTTTGACTGACTTTTTTTATTTTTTAACTAATTTGACGCTATGCAGGGTATTATTTTAATGCATTGATAGATTATGTTGTCTAAATGGTTGTGTATGGGCATTCCAATCTTATTTTACTAAATCAAAATTATCTATCATTGGATATGTATTACAAAATTTAAGTTTTTAAATATATAGTAGGACTGCAACGATTAATCGAGTGACCTGAATACGGTAATCGGATTGAAAAAGCTTTGATTAAAATTCAGTTTCTTTGATTAATCGTTCAAAGTGTAAGACCAAAAAAAATGTATCAAATCCAAACCACATGGAGTGCACAGAACCATAAATGTGCGCGCATAGTTTACGCAAGGCTGCTTCAATTGAGCGCACATGAGCACGATGGTGTTTGGGTGCTGTGTGGCGGTGAACAGCAGTGTTTTTTGTTATTATTGCCACACGTTAAAAGTGTAATTTCCAATGTTGATGATGTGCTTTCATGAAAAATGAAAGTTATGGCAAGCAGAACAATCTTTATTTAAACTATTTTCACTAAAATATGCATTGGGGCTATAAAGTCTGTTTTAATCAATTACTCAATTAATTGAACAAACTAAAAGATAGATTACTCGATTATTCAAATATTTGATAACTGCAGCCCTAATTTTTCTTTTTTTCTTTTGGACTACCCGGTTTGATAAGCATTACTGTCACCTAATGGACTGGAGTGTTAAACAATAACATGGCAGGATAAAAAAAACAACTAGATAAAGACTTTGCCCGTGACGCACGACCATTTAAATATTTACAGTTATGACAGAACATGCAGTACCTCTGTCAAGCCTTAAAACAGAGTATAATAATATAACAATAATAATAATTTAAAGATACCGTGAAATGACAAGGGTTTACATGTACCAGTGGGATGTTTTACTGTTCATCAAGTGCATTAATAATTACTAATATTTAATTACTCTGAGCTGTGTTATTAACTTTTTTTGGTTCCTTCCCATCTTTCTACTCCAACCAACATGCATTGAATGAGCTCCTGTATTATACAGATGTCTTCCTGTGCTCACTTTGATTTCCCCTCTTCTTTACTAAGTTGTATGTTCATGTTTATTGTTTCTAATTGGAGTCAGTGTTCGGCCACAATAACAACATCCTCATTTCCCTCTACTGCAACATGAGAAGACTCCACATTAAGCAATTTACCCTTGTTGTGCCATTTATATAACTGCTGGATTACAATTGATATCCATTCTACATGACTTTATTCATTTCATACTTTGTAATGCTGCCCAACTGTCAGATGCAATGAGCTTATGAATTTCCATTCAGCTGCTTTTTATGCCCTCATCCATTTATTTCTTATCCGACTATTTGCAGATTTGCAGTGACATTCCCAACTAGTGAATATTTTTTAAAAGATTGTGTTATGTACATAAAGGTCAGCTGAGCTCCTAACAAAATGCAGTTTATAAAACATTCTGCTTCAAGGAACGAAAAGCATGTTATCATGAAGCATTGCCTATATCAGTGAGTCAATAGGTCCTTTTGTTCACTGGTCCCCCATCATGGGGGATTGAGTCATAAGGGGCAGATGTCTTTTTATTTTATTTATTAAAAAAAAGTAATTTAAGGATACATTGTCCTTTCATAAAAAAAAAATAGATGTGCTTATTTATCAAATTTATTTTCAAGTATTTACAATTTCTTATCTGCTCGAGGATATTGTGAGTGATAGCATAAATGACTTTGATTTATTCTTTTACTTTGACCTTCGGGTTTAGTTTTAAAGGGGAACTGCACTTTTTGGGGAATTGTGCCTATCGTTCACAATCATTATTAGAGACATGACGACAGATGGATAATTTTTAATGCATTCTAAATATTAAATACGTTTGATCAAAAGCCGCTTACAATGGAGCTTATGGGAGCCATTCAATTCTGCTGATACAGTACAGCCCCTGAAAACCTCCAAACACCTCAATTAGAGTTTTATATATGATGTAAGTAATATGTTATGTAGTAACTGGCACATTTATAATAACATTTAATATTTAAGTATTTTGATCTTTTTAAGCATACCCAGTGCAATAATTTCAAAAACGCTTCACGACTTTTCACAAGTATTTATAAGTGCAAATAACTGTGTAGAACAAGGGTCACCAACGCGGTGCCCGCGGGCACCAGGTAGCCCGTAAGGACCAGATGAGTAGCCCGCTGGCCTGTCCTAAAAATAGCTCAAACAAGAGCAATTACCAGTGAGCTGCCTCTATTTTTTACAT
Organism: Nerophis ophidion; assembly: GCF_033978795.1. NCBI lineage: Eukaryota > Metazoa > Chordata > Actinopteri > Syngnathiformes > Syngnathidae > Nerophis > Nerophis ophidion. The sequence continues at coordinate 37,414,680 of NC_084622.1, forward strand.
TTTATTTATTTGCAAGTAAGCTGGTCTCGCTTTGCTCGACATTTTTAATTCTAAGAGAGACAAAACTCAAATAGAATTTGAAAATCCAAGTAAATATTTTAAAGACTTGGTCTTCACTTCTTTAAATAAATTCATTTATTTTTTTTTACTTTGCTTCTTATAACTTTCAGAAAGACAATTTTAGAGAAACAATACAACCTTAAAAATGATTTTCGGATTTTTCAACACATATACCTTTTTACCTTTGAAATTCCTTTCTCTTCTTTCCTGACAATTTAAATCAATGTTCAAGTATTTTTTTTTTCTATTGTTAAGAATAATAAATACATTCATTTTAGCTTCTGTTTTTTCGACGAAGAATATTTGTGAAAAATTTCTTCAAACTCGTTACGATTAAAATTTAAAAAAATTATTCTGGCAAATCTAGAAAATCTGTAGAATCAAATTTAAATCTTATTTCAAAGTCTTTTGAATTTCTTTTAAAAATGTTGTTCTGGAAAATCTAGAAGAAATAATGATTTGTCTTTGTTAGAAATATAGCTTGGTCAGATTTGTTATATATTATAACAAAGTGCAGATTGGATTTTGACCTATTTAAAACATGTCATCAAAATTCTAAAATTAATTTTAATCAGGAAAAATTACTAATGATAATCCATAAATTCTTTCTTTAATTTTTTCAAAAAGATTCGAATTAGCTAGTTTTTCTCTTCATTTTTTTCGGTTGACTATTGAATTTTAAAGATTTGAAATTGAAGCTAAACTATGTTTCAAAATTTTATTTTCATTTTTTTTCCATTTTCTCCTCTTTTAAACCGTTCAATTAAATGTTTTTTTCATCATCTATTCTCTTAAAAAAAAACCTTCCCTAAAAAAGGCAAAAAATGTACGACAGAATGACAGACAGAAATACTCATTTATATATATGTAGATGTATTTATTAAAGTTAAATTATATATATATATATATATATATATATATATATATATATATATATATATTTATTAAAGGTAAATTGAGCAAATTGGTATTGGGCTTCACGGTGGCAGAGGGGTTAGTGCGTCTGCCTCACAATACGAAGTTCCTGCAGTACTGGGTTCAAATCCAGGCTCAGGATCTTTCTGTGTGGAGTTTGCATGTTCTCCCCGTGAATGCGTGGGTTCCCTCCGGGTACTCCGGCTTCCTCCCACCTCCAAAGACATGCACCTGAGCATAGGCCCCTCCCACCTCCAAAGACATGCACCTGGGGATAGGTTGATTGGCAACACTAAATTGGCCCTAGTGTGTGAATGTGAGTGTGAATGTTGTCTGTCTATCTGTGTTGGCCCTGCGATGAGGTGGCGACTTGTCCAGGGTGTACACTGCCTTCCGCCCGATTGTAGCTGAGATAGGCGCCAGCGCCCCCCGCGACCTCGAAAGGGAATAAGCGGTAGAAATGGATGGATGGATGGATGAGCAAATTGGCTATTTCTGGACAATTATTTAAGTGTGTATCAAACTGGTAGCCCTTCGCATTAATCAGTACTCAAGAAGTAGCTCTTGGTTTCAAAAAGGTTGGTGACCCCTGGTGTAGAACATCTAAAGTTTCAAGCAAATATTTCAAAGAATAACTTACATTGTTGTCTTTAAAGTAAGTGAGTGTTAAGTGAATTATATTTATATAGCGCTTTTCTCAAGTGACTCAAAGCGCTTTACATAGTGAAACCCAATATCTAAGTTACATTTAAACCAGTGTGGGTGGCACCGGGAGCAGGTGGGTAAAGTGTCTTGCCCAAGGACACAACGGCAGTGACTAGGATGGCAGAAGCGGGAATCGAACCTGCAACCCTCAAATTGCTGACACGGCCGCTCTACCAACCGAGCTATGCCGCCCAAATCAAATAGATAGATAAATCAAAGTAACAATGTAAACATCCAGTGTAAAAAGTGTAAAACAATAATGTACAGTTTACTGCCTGTCAAATTTTACATTATGGGAAGCAGTGTCCTCTACAGTGGTAATTTTTTATCAGTCTGGAAAATGTTGTTTTTCAGAAAAGTAAACTAACAATATAACTCTTAATAATGTAAAACACCTTACAAACTGATGTTTGGCTTCAATTATATTTTCTATGTTGCGGTTTGAGTTGGCAACTGGTCCAGCCCTGCCTTTCGCCCGAGTGCAGCTGGAATAAGATCATTCAGTCAGCACAGTGCTGCTGTTGGATACTGTGCTACTTTTTGTCCCTTTTAAGTGTTTTTAGCCTTTTTTTAACATTATGATAGTTTTGCCAGCTCAGTATGAGTCCAAAAAAATAATACATAGCCAATGTGTGGTTTGATACATTTAGAATGTATCCAGTGTTGTCGACACTGCCTTCACCTCCACCCCCTCCCTTCTGTTGGACTAAATAAGATAAATCAACAAAGTAAGCGGATTTCATTTTGTATTCTCACCTACTGCAGCGAGCTGGCTTTCGAAGTTAAGAAATTTTGTGTTTTTAACAAATGAGTGCACCAAAGGGCTAGTAACAGTGCATGTATGTGTACGGGCAGCAGATGAGGACAGTTCAGTTTTATGTTGTTTGACTTTGGTTATTGCAGTCTTTATATTTTCACTTGGAAAACCAAGACTGTATTTTACACACATTAACACAACATGTCTTCTACACCTGGAAGTAAGAGAAGAGAATACATATGGACACACTTCACCTTTGCCCCGGTAGACAAGACACGTTGTAAACCCCGGGGCTTGATTTTGTCCAGTAAAAATACAACCAACTTTAGGCGTCTGCAGGCTAATCAGGAGACTTATGGCAGTAAGTATGCCGCAGCTAATATTTTTACATTACTCTCACAGTACTGAATTACTGTTATTATTAAAGATCAGAGCAGTAGGAAGACCGCTTACTTTACCACGACTTTTGTTGTACACCGTGGCCGAGCTTTCCCGCCAATTTAGTAAGCAAGATATCTGTACAGTGCACTTTAATCAATGTCCTCGGCACACTGTTCAGCTATTAATTGCACAACTTGACAACCGACAAGACCAGATTTGTCATTTTTCAAGCTAACACAAATAAAAGACGGGTATTTTTCCGCTTGGGGATTAATAAAGTATTTCTGATTCTGTGTGATATATGTAGGTTCTAGATTTATAACACTGGTTGCCATATTTAAATGGTACTGTGGCCAAAAGTACTTTCAAACACCTCAAAGAAGTGTTATTCTTTATACTTTATATTTCAGTCAACTAAATTATACTGTGAAGTGAATTATATTTATATAGCGCTTTTCTCTAGTGACTCAAAGCACTTTTACATAGTGAAACCCAATATATAAGTTACATTTAAAGGCCTACTGAAATGCGATTTTCTTATTTAAACAGGGATAGCAGGTCCATTCTATGTGTAATACTTGATCATCTCGCGTTATTTCCATAATTTTGCTGAAAGGATTTAGTAGACAATATCGACGATAAAGTTTGAAACTTTTGGTGCTGATAAAAATGCCTTGCCTGTACCGGAAGTAGCGGACGATATGCGCGTGACTTCACGAGTTGTGGAGCTCTTCACATCTGAAGATTGTTTACAATCATGGCCACCAGCACCGAGAGCGATTTGGACCGCTAAAGCGACAATTTCCCCATTAATTTGAGCGAGGATGACAGATTCGTGGATGAGGAAAGTGAGATTGAAGGACTAGGAAAAAAAAAAAAAGAGGGACAAGAGGGCAGTGGGAGCGATTCAGATAGGGAAGATACTCTGAGAGGCGCTGTGGCAGCCGTGGGGGTGGCAGGACCACTCGGCCAGGCCCAACCGCAACAAGGGATAGAGCCATACCGCTTAGAACCCGACGCTGACGGTGACGGTCAGGAGGACGCATATTGATGCTGGAGTAGCACACGACATAGATCGCCTTCAGAATACAGAATGGTAAAATGTTTTTTATTAATACACATAATAGACTGTACTTTGTGTGTGTGGTCCAATCCAACCGTGTTCGCTTGCCCTTTCTGTTCCATAGTAAAGCTTGACTGTCATCTTTCGGGAATGTAAACAATGAAACACCGGCTGTGTTCGTGTTGCTAAAGCCGGCCGCAGTACACCGCTTCCCACCTACAGCTTTCTTCTTTGATGTCTCCATTGTTCATTGAACCAATTGCAAAAGATTCAGCAACACAAGATTCAGCAACACAGATGTCCAGAATACTGTGGAATTTTGCGATAAAAACAGACAACTTAATAGCTGGGAACGATGCTGGAACAAAATGTCCTCTAAAATCCGTGAGGTCACCGAGACGTTTCAGCAGGATCTTTCGGCGCAAAATAAAAAAATGCAATTTAGAAAACTAACCCAGCCGTATTGGCATATGTTGCAATGTTAAGATTTCGTCATTGATGTATAAACTATCAGACTGCGTGGTCCGTAGTAGTGGGTTTCAGTAGGCCTTTAAACCAGTGTGGGTGGCAGTGGGAGCAGCTGGGTAAAGTGTCTTTCCAAAGAACATAACGGCAGTGACTAGGATGGCAGAAGCTGGGATTGAACCAGGAACCCTCAAGTTGCTGGCATGGCCACTCTACCAGCCGAGCTATACCGCCCCTATATATATATATATATATATATATATATATATATATATATATATATATATATATATATATACATACAGTGATACTGTAAGTCGCCTAAAATTTTGAGGAATTTAGCAGACTAAAATTAGACTATAACGAAAAAAATTTAGATGCCTCAAACTAAAGTACATTTTCGTCAAAAGACGACTAAAAGTAAATTAAAAACTGCTGTCAAAATAACATTGCATTCAACAATACTGCATTAATAATTATAACCGGGATAATTCTAGTCACAATAACCATGATATGAAACATTCATGTCATTCCCAGTATGAGTTTAGGTCTAGTGTGTGGAGGGATTTCACACTTGCAGATCTTACTGCCAAAAATCATAAAAATGTGACTGACTGTTCGAGAAGCATTTCATGTTGACATGTTAATATTTCTCAAAAAGAAACAATAAAATCTAGGCATTTCATATTAGCATGTTTGTACATATAATGCGAAGGAGTTCACGTGGGTCTCAACATTTCCATGTTATTTTCTTTGTGACAAAACCCACTTGAGAACAACCGTACTCTACAATGGACATGCATGTTTCGCATAACTGGGCTATTTTTTTCTTTTAACTGACAAAATAAATAGTCCAAAACCAAATGTCCACTGCAGAGAGCGCTGATTCTCAAGAGGATATTTTGTGTGTTGATTTTTTAAAAACTTATCTTAGATATTTATGTGAAAAACTAACTTTTCTGAATTTTGCTCTCCAAATTAATTTAAATTGTAATTATTTAAACACAAATGTGTGTAGAGATAGCGATATTTTTTTTTAATGTGGGGACCACTTAAACTTGCCAGATTCAGAGCTTTTGTACTTCTTTGTAAGACTGCCCTAAAAAGACTTTTCGAGCTGACGGATGGAGAGGACTAGGAAAAAGGTCACATTGCAAGATTTTCCTGCAGGGACCCAAAACATGCAAAGCAGGCCTAAAGGATTAGTGATAAGGCACACTGGAGAAAAATGGTGAAAAAACACACAATCAAAAACTGCAATTGATATGTCAACACTGACTGAGAGCTTTACAGGACACGGAAAAGCCCAGCTTAATGTGTTCCCAATTTGATAAAAACAAAGAAAAAAATACCTGCTGATTTAAAGGCATTTCCTTGCAGAAACCGCACAATACATTAAAAAAAGCAGGGACACATACTGCAGAGCTAGGATTGGTCAGCTTTTGCTCAGGAGGGTCCCTGAGCACAGGAGAGCAGACTTTGTCCTTGAAATGCACAAATCCTTGTATGCGATAAAGCAACACTGATTGAACTTTTGCATGCAAACTGATATTGTGTATTTAATATCTTACTGGGCTTTAAAAATAATTACTGAATGTGTCATTTACAGCATGTTTTTTTGTTTCCAGAAGAAGTCCCACAAAGTTCGATGATCTTCTTAACGTTTATTGCCAATATGTGCTAACAACTACTTCAATTTTAACAATTTTTTTTTTTTATCTTGCAAACACGTCATTTTCTTTCACAAATAACAATTCCTCATTTTCCGTCAATCATATTTCAGACACAGTATGTTCACGAACATAGGAACTCTGAACATCAATAACATAATTAACACCAGCAGGTTGTTATAATATCTATTTAACCGTTTTGTTTATTTTCAGTTACATAGCTCTCTTGTCCCAAACCCATAACGGCAGGATAGTGATACAAATGTGCCCGTCTGCCGCGACTTGTTCACACGAGTCTATCTTCACAAATGTTTTTTCGAGTGGTTAATGAGTAAAACGTACATTTTAAATAAACTTAGGTTTTTGAATGATTAGTTCCAGTTCCATCAAAGATGTCAATTTGGTCATTGTCATTACTCACTCTTTACGAGAAAGTAAATATCTAGTCTACAACATCTGCGGTTGCTCTTTCAGGACACACTGCCTCTTAGTGTTTTGGAAGAGAATTGCAAGTCAAGCGACAGACCCAAAGAAGAACTACAACAAATCAAGACACTGTCAGAGGGGACCCAAGCTGCGTATGACAAAAGTGTATATTAGCTTTAACAACATTCCACAAACACATATCAGCTATTCCTGCACTGGATGAATATCTGACAACATCAGCACCACACAAACGGGTGAGGACTAGCACTGTCTGTTGCTATATATTGCTCTCTTTTCTCTTAATGTACAGTTCCAGGTTTTCCAATCCGAGTCCACGTATAGATCTCTGCTCTCGATGCAGATTGGGGCCATCCAGCACTACACAAACAAGCAATCTTACCATCTGTTACTGCCTTTCCCTACCACCTCTCTACCTACCCTTGGTCAATCCCAGTAAAGGTTCATGTGATTTGCCATCAACTATCCCGGTTTTCTTTCTTTCCTCTTTTTCGGTCTCCCCTTAATCCATGGACTGTTCGATAAATAAAAGAAAATCTAAATATATTACATATATTTTCATTAAAGCATCCAAAAAAAAAAAAACCTGAGGATGGTGGAGAGCATTGCAGGGCAGAGTGCCATCTTGAACTCTGCACGCTCGATTCCTCTGGTCCGTCAAAGCTACACACGATCTGGGGAGATGCCCACTCCCTGATTTGTGGAGCTCATCTTATGCCAGAGAAGCATTTCATGCGAAAGAAGACGACTTAACATCCTCTGATTTTAACATTTTATATATATATACATATATATATACATATATATATATATATATATATATATATATATATATATACACACATATGTATATATATATAGTATATATTAATATATATATAATATAATATATATACACACACATATATATTCACACATGTATATACACACGCATATATATACACACATATATATCTATATGTGTATAAGTATATATATACATAAATGTATATATATATATATATCCTTTGATTTAACATTATATATATATATATACACATGTATATATAGACATATATGTATATATACATATATAGACATATATGTATATATATATATATATATATATATATATATATATATATATATATATATATATATATATATATATATATATATATATATACATATATGTCTATATATACATGTACACACACACACACGACGAGTTGAGTTTATACCAAAATGGATACATGGATGATACAGTAGAGGATTGGGAGAATGTCATGTGGTCAGAGGAAACCAAAATAGAACTTTTTGGTACAAACTCAACTCGTCGTGTTTGGAGGAAGAAGAATACTGAGTTGCATACCAAGAACACCATACCTACTGTGAAGCATAGGGGTGGAAACATCATGCTTTGGGGCTGTTTTTCTGCTAAGGGGACAGGACGATTGATCCGTGTTAAGGAAAGAATGAATGGGGCCATGTATCGTGAGATTTTGAGCCAAAACCTCCTTCCAACAGTGAGAATTTTCTACCGCTTACTCCCTTTGGGTTCGCGGGGGGCGCTTGTGCCTATCTCAGCTACAATCGGGCGGAAGGCGGTGTACACCCCGGACAAGTGGCCATCTCGTCGCAGGGCTATATATATATATATATATAAATATCAGGGCTGTCAAAGTTAAGGCGATGACACACTCACGGAGTTTCTAATTGGTCCAACGGTAGAGGGCGGATCATCAAAATGAAAACAGTAAAAATATTTCAAGGCTGTAAATCTAATCTTGAAATTAGCATATCCTGGCTGCACTACTGTTATCAGTTATAGAGGTATCCAAAAAGCACATGGTTTATTAATGCCTTTTGACATGTCATGGACATTTAATGATGACTTCACATGCAATTATTACATATGGCTCCTTTAACTTTAGCGATATGAATACATCATTTGGCGAGCCTCTGGATCGATTTATATATAGTATGGATCAGTCGAATTATGCCAGTTGGAAACTCATGAATCGGTTGCTGGCAGATCTGCTATGAAATATGGCTGCTCTCATCTTGCGAGATTTCTGTGATGACGTAATATGAGTACCGTTCTCGAACAACTTTTCAGACAGCACTAAAAGACTTCATAAAACAATTAAATCTAAAGTGTACAACTACTCTGAGCACCAACTTGTCGTGATGGCATGAAGCCAGCAAAAAGGGAGCTAGGATGCTGATGCAAGCAGAGCTACAACTGGTTAGACAAAATCACTGATTTGAAAGATTTCCAGCCCCAATTTAGCCACAACTCTTCCATGTAATCACACCAACTACGAGTACACGTTTCTAATTGGGTCGGTCCTCGTGGACCGTGAAGATTCTGGACGAATGATACGGTTTCTGGTATTTTTTTTTTGTATCCATCAGCCCATAATAATTACAAATAACAAGCAACACCACACAAAAGTTTGTAACACAACAATTTATCCTCAAAAGTCTCTCAAAGTCACACACACTAACAAGTTATACAGTTTTAGGTAAAAGATACTTAGAGGGGAACTGCACTATTTTGGAATGTTGCCAAAGATTCACAATCATTATGAAAGACATGTCGATGGTTGTATGTTTTTTAATGCATTTGAAACAGTAAATAATTAAACAAACTATTTAAGCTTCTACACTGAAGCTACTGTTTAGTTTACATGATGGCACTTAATTGTATCTTGCACGTGTTACTGTGGTGTTATAACACCTCTATTTGAGTAGCTTGCTATCTTTCTTTCTCTGTATTTATTGTTGCTACCTGAGCAAACAACAGTAATACCTGGTAGCTTTTCCAAAAATGTTTTGCTTACATCTTCTGTTCTTTACGTCTTTGGATTGCAATGCCTTGAAGTTGATAGTTCTACTATTGGCTGTTTTGTTTGTGTCTATTTAAAAAATAAACACATGACATTGTTCTGACATGATACATAATATGTTTAATTTTCAAAGTTTCCATCCGCATTGAATTGTATCAAATCGTATCGCATCGAATCGTAATGTTTTAAAAAGTATTGTTAAAAAATCGTATCATAACCCATGTACCGATATTCATATTGAATCACCATTATCTTTCTATTTAAGGTAGAGAGGCGATTATTTTTTTTCTTCTTCTTTCTATCCCTTCTGCTCTGTTCTGGCTAGGCCAAACACTAAATATATCCAGACATTTAATAAAGTCAAATTTGTTGTTGACCCAAGATGAATTACGCTAAAGAACAGTAAGGTAAGTGTGTGGACGGCCATGACTAACCTTCAAGCTAAGTTGGCCAGGAAAACACTTCAGCTGGCTACTTGCATAAATAACCTACCATATGCTTGCGTGGGTGTTTCTTCATGGCTACCATGCTGCTGTAATTTAGTGTAGGAGCTTAACACTGGAACTGCGTCTTCTAGGGATTTACAGCAAATCAAACATCACGAATCCGCCTGACTGGAGTGCAGTTTAATAGATTTGTGCTCTCTGAGGGTTGTATTATCTGAGCTGAACAAGATGAGAATTCAGGATATTAACACAAAACCAAGAATGTCATTAACATGGGAAAATACAAGCAATGATCTCAACAAAGACATCTGAAGTTCTGTGAAAAAAGCTGAATACAGTCTTGGTCCTGGACAATTTTAAGAGTTATGTTTCCCTCAAAGAGATTTAATTTTATGAGCTTCTTTTCTGACCATAGATAACTGTTTTACACTGCTGACAGTTTAATTCATACTCTGATGTTGTAGTGCTTGCTGAGAGCTTTCATTCCACTTTTGCTTCCAAAAATGCAAATTGTAATGAAATGGCTAACAAATAGAAAGGGATATACACCATTTAGCTCATGTAAAAGGAAGAAAGTAGCAGCCAATTAAATTGCTGAACTTTAACGGACTGCCATAGAAATAAGAACAGGAAATAATTAGGACACACAAAAAAATAGTAGGGGCTATTTTGAACAAAGAAGCAATGTTTGCTGTAAATATTGGAATATCGCACACAGTTCCTTTAACCCACAATGTTTGAACCTCAATAAACTACTCAGGCTGGTAAACTCAACATGTCTACATAACCAATACTATGTTGTCAGTTGCTCATACATTGGCTGCAGCTCCCAGTTCACCTCTGAATATGTTGAAATGTTCATATCTCAGCAGCAAAGACACAAATGTAGCTAATTAATTTGGTTACAGTTGGCTAGTGCATTTCAATGTCATTTTAATGTTCCATTATCATTTTTTCCCCCCATTTTGTTCAAACAGGTTTTTAAATGCCTTTTCTTTGATATTCTCAGATACAACATATAAGCACTGAATTAATTCATTTTTCACATTGATTGACCAAAGGAATTCGTTCTTTCTTTTCCTGTCATAAACCATGGCGGAAAAGCCACTGTTTAAAAAAGTGGGAAAACTTGTTGTAATAAATGTTTTGTCTTTTGTCTTTTATCTCTTATCTTCATGAAATGATTAGAGAAGTTCTCATCAACAAATATGCCAGGAGTGCCTGTTTAGAGTGCCATCTGTAAAAAGCAAACAATGGAACGCAGGGAAAAGACTGTAGCCAAAAACAGTCCTTGATCCTAAAACAACCAACACTGATAACATCCATACATTCCTAGGATGTGAGAATGCAATGACCCATGACGAGAAGATAAGGACGCTATGGGAAACGGTTTTCTGTGATTTTGGTGGTTATGTAGTAACTTATTAAATAACAAATCATTTAAACTGCAGATTCTTACTAAATATTTTCACTGTAAACTTGAATCTCTTAGTGTTTCCCCAACCATTTATACTAGGCCTAGGGGCTGCCTTGCACCCTCAACGACACCCAAGAAGGTCAAGTTAATTTGATCTCATTTTATTTTGTATACGCCGCCCAGCCACAACCAAAGTAACAGTGCAAGCATGTAATAACCGTCTCTACATGGTCACACGTTTACAAGAGTGGTCGCAATGTACTCATGGCAGTGAAAATAATGTGGATTTTGATTTCATAAATGATATTGTAATCTTTCAATTGTGTTGATACAATTTTCAAAAAGGGTGTTTTATTTTTAAAGGAACAATCATATTATAGTGAGGAGGATGTTTACAACTTGCTCAAAGTTACATTTTTAAACCGGCAAGCTCATCTTACCATCATCAGTGGTTTGGACTTTTTCATCGATCCATTTTCCATTGAAATGTGTATATTTTTTATTTGGTATATTTACTCTATCAATTAAAAATTGCTCGTTGGCTAATTTTTCAAACATATCGTACGAACATAGTGTACATACCTACATACACAAAAACAGTCCCAGGGAAGCAACTAATAATTTTCAGTCATCTTGTTGTGATAGGCTATATCAGGGGTAAGAGACCTATGGCTCACCAACCAGATGTCTCTTTTGATGACTGCTAAATCTTGACACCTAAAATAATCACATGCATCTGAATCCATCCATTCATCCTCTACCACTTGAGTTCCGGCCAGGGTTTGGATCCAGCTACCAGCAAGGCTTGCGCCAATTTACAGCTACACGTGTTATGAGGTCAAGAAGTAAACACCCGCCTTTCAATCAAATATCCAGCCTGATAGTTTATGTGGCTAAAACCCCTTTGAAAAAAAGATAAAGAGTACTATACATTTCGGAACGAATGGCCCGAGGAATTGGTCTTTGGGGAGAGAGCAGGTTTTCTCATTTGCAATAATAGCATTTTCTCAATGAAACGTAAAACTGGAGGCGACACTTCGACACACGTCTCATGTAAAAAGTAAGAAGTAATTGATTTATTCTTGGTTCGCGTCAGTATAACAAATATCTTCTGAAAAATGAAGTTAGAGTTAATATACTTTGACATTGTTTGTCTTGAAAATGCACACCATTAATTGTATTAAGTAGGAGTGTAACGGTACACAAAAAAACAGGTTCGGTACGTACCTCGGTTCAGAGGTCAAGGTTCGGTTCATTTTCGGTACAGTAAGAAAACAACAAAATATAAATTTTTTGATTATTCATTTAACAAATTTGCTTAGTGTAATATTTGATGTGAAGTAATTGGAAACTTGGATAGGTCAATAATTCATAGTAACATTGATTTTTAATTCAATATTATGTTTTGAGCAATAACAGTTTGAAAGAAAAAAAAAACAGCTTTGTTTTATTAGTCAACGTTGCAACTTTTTCTAAATTACATTTAGCCTTTAAGCTTTTTTATTTAACTTTTGTTTATGTTTTTGTTTATTTTAATAGTATTTTTAGAATGTGCAGTGGGCCTTTAAAACATTAGCTGTGGGCCGCAAATGGCCTCCGGGGCACACTTTTGACACCTCTGCTATAGAAAAAATAAAATAAAATCTGATAAATCTATGGGTAAAAAGCAGAGCCTGGCGACGCATGCGCATTTATCATAACTCTCTCGCTCTCTCTGTCTCTACCGCTCACGGATGTTGCTGCGCGTACCACTTTTAAAAAATTTTTTTTAACCCTTTCTTAACCCTGAATGTACATTGAAAATACACGCAACCCTAACTTAAAATGCCGGACATTCGAGGCATTTAAGAAACTCCACCTGGACAGCTCCGCAAAGAGGACATATCCCGTGAAAAGAGGAGGTGTGGTCAGTCTATCATAGCCCAGTCGTTGCTGGCAGGCCGTGTGTTGTTGTTTTTTTGATAGATTGAAACTTTTATTAGTAGATTGCACAGTACAGTACATTTTCCGTACAATTGACCACTAAATGGTAACACCCGAATAAGTTTTTCAACTTGTTTAAGTTGGGGTCCACGTAAATCAATTCATGGTACCTCGGTGTGCATTGTTTACACAATGTGCGGTGCGCTACTTAATGTGTCCGTGTCGTTTCGAACCTCCGAACCGAACCGAAACCCCCGTACCCAAACGGTTCAATACAAATACAAGTACCGTTACACCCCTAGTATTAAGTGTTAAAAAATATTATATGGCTCTGAAGGAAAGACATTTTTATTTTGATTTCATGGCTCTCTCAGCCAAAAAGGTTCCTGAAACCTGGAATATACATTCAAAGGTGGCTAACATTAGTAGTAAAATTTTGCCAAATTGCTATCATTAGCTGACAACAAACAAAGCTAATTTAGTGATACATGGTGCTTGTTACGTGCCAGAAGAGGGCAGCATATAATGCTTACAACACTTTGGAAAGTTTGCGCTCTCTAGGCAGCCGTGTAAAGGTTGCAAACAGTCCCTTTAACTAGTGACTAGAGGGGCGCTCACACTTTGCGGGTGTCGATGGCAGTTCATGACAGTTTTCACACGTTTTCAACACAGCGCTAAACCCTTTAAAAAGTGGAGAATAGTAACAACCCTAAAAGGTTCACAACATCGTTTAAAGGGATGGCGGGGTGACTGCAAAGAAGCATAAACCACGCTTAAAAGTGAGAACTAAGGCTAACACAACAGCATTGAAAAAGTTTGAAACGTTTTTTCCTCTGTTTTACAACAGTTTTTTTGTGGGGCTCTTTTCTGATAATTGGGGTGTTAGAGGTTTTAAACCCTTTATGTCCCTTTGCCTCCATAGCTTGTTACTATTAACAACTATTAGGCTCTGAAGCAGCCTCCCCCTACTTAAGATAACAGCACTGGCAGAGGGTGAAACATCTGGATGGCATATTCAGCCAGGCAATAATGCTGCCTTTGTTTCTGTGCCATAAGCACTGCTCTATGGTCAGTATTGAAGGGGCTGCAGGGGAGTGGAGAGCAGCAAGAGGTCTCTGCAAAGGCTTAAAATCAGGGGCGTCCAAACTTTGTCCAAACACATGCAAAAATATTGGACCACACCAATCCATTTTGTACAATAAAGATACTCTAACCAACAGAATGTAGATCAGTAATCCAAAGAGTTTCATTAGGTCTTAAAAAATTATGCAATTTTATTATTCTTATAGCCAGACCTATTAGCCAGGTACGGAAATAACCACAGGTCCGGTTATAAGAATAACAAAATCGCATAATGTAGATCAACTTATACTAAACCATCTGAACAAACAAATCCACATCTTAGCTTTGTGTTATAGGTCACAAAGTAAATTAGTGTAAAATCTAATTTAGCCATTTAGATATTGAATTTCTTGTTTTTTCTTACTATTCTTTACTAATAATATTATTCAGCCAACTGAAACCTTTTTATGAATATTGGCACGCTCTAAAACTTACCATATTTTACAAAACAATTGTCCAAGTTTACGCATGGAAACCATCGAGGAGCATTTATAGTGCTCTAGACACAGGTCGTCGGCCATTTTGGGTTTAAGGTCGCAATTTAGGGGAAATTTGCACCAACTCCATTTTTTTGGCAAGAACTTTGTACCCGTTTATTAGGACAAGTCACATGGAAAGCATCGAAGACCCTACACAAGGCACACAGGTCGAGGGACATTTTTAGAGTTTTAAAGTCACTGTTTTTTTTTCGCAATTTGCGCCAATTCTATCTTTTAAGGGAGTAGGTCGGGGGAGATTATTTGGGTAGTTTTCAAATCCGGGACATGTTTATTTTGTCTGTAGAATGTGTCACAGACCAAAGGCATACCAGCTTCAGACAATGTCTACACTAAGCTGTATAACCCCCTAAAGAAATAATTATTTAGCTAAGCCCCGTTTCAGCCACACTAAACTATCGTTTAAGGTCCCTCTCCTTGAAATTGTTTTTACACGGGTATGTGCACCAAGTATTTCTTGAATCTCAGGCTCTTATCTTTGTATGGACTCATTGATCGATTACAAACTGAGTTCGGAGAGTCAGTGACACCAAAAAGACCGCGCACCACACAGGAAGTGACGTCAGAAAGAACGCGCCACAGCCTGCTTCATAGTAGAGCGGTTTTGTAACTCAGAGCTAACCACTGGAAATATGGAGGTGAGTCATCCAGACATGCCCGTGTTTCTCCTTCCGTCTGTAAAGACGCTTGTGGAAATCACACATGAATACCTTTAGAGAAAGTGACTGCAGCTATTTCAGATACTACACAAGAGAACTCTCGATTGTCCGGGTCAACTGTGATTCTACTTACCGAAAAACTTTGTCCATTAGTCGAAAGAGAGACAACGAGAATGCAGGCTCCTGTGACTGTGATAAAAAAAGGTAGCATGTGCTTTGTATAACCTGGTCGTCGAGGGAGGACCACAGAAAACGGCGAATGCTTTTGGACTGGCAAAGCAGACTGTATCAGTTATTGTCCGCCATGTATGTCACAGACTCAACGTCTAGGTCCAGAGTATATAAAGTCACCAAAAACGGAGGGACAATAAAGTGAAGAATGTCCTGACCAGATATCTACATCCCAAGATTGATTGTTGTAAAATGTTCTTTGACACTTTGTGTACTGCCATGTGTTTATTAAAGATTTGATTAATTTATGATGGCTCAGGTGTGATTCACTACAATCAGGGATGGGAATGAAGATTTACAAAATCGGCGTGTGCACTACGACGTCTGCTAGGGGGGTCGGGGGACATGCCCCCGCAGAACATTTTTGAAATATATGTTAGCTTAGGATGCATTTCCTGCTATTTTGAGTCAAAATCTAACAATATTCTCCTGACCAAAATTTCCCATTTATTAGCAAGTATTTTTTTTATAAAAATGTATTATGTGATGATATGTATGTATACAAGTTCACACATATATCTAATTCTTGCATACTTTTGGATTATAGACAAAAATAGGCCTACAAATGGATTAACCAGAATTCTTCTCCGTAAACTCACTTTACTTAGACGCCTTGCCGATTTCGCGTGGTAAAAGAGTGCCACCTTTCCCCGAGATCCGTAGTTCTCAATGTCCTTGCAATATAAGCACTGAGCACGTCCCGGTTCATCACATTTTGCAATGAAATCGTTGATAAGTTCGTCTACTTCTACGATATTGTTGTTAATCTTCACCTTCAGTTTGATAGATATATCGAGCCATGCCCAGTTCCACTTGTTTCTCACGCCCTTATCGATATCTTTCGCTAATGAAGCATTCCTATCTTGAATAAGCTTAACCATATCTCAAACTGTTTTGTCAATAAAGAAACGTGTTAATTGAGAGCTACTGTGTTTTCTTTCCAGATTAGTCGCCGATAAACACAACCAATATAAAAAGAATACGAGTTAAGAAACGCTCACAATAATTGAGGATCAGGGACTAGATTTTGTCGGCAAACAACGCGTGCAGACGTCTATAACGGGCAATATCATTGGTTGATATTGTCAGCTGATAATAGAGCTAGCCAATCTGGTGCCTTCACACATTGGCATTATATTTTTCGCGGGAATTCTCTGCCTTGTACTGATAACTAGGTCAACGCAGAGACAAAAACCATGAGTACCTAACCCCCCCTATAATTTTCTCCCCGGATTTAAACGATGTTTCACAGAAATGACCCTGGCGGCGCCAAAATCGGCGGAATTCCGCGGATCCGCGGAACATTCCCATCCCTGTACAATAGGGCCCCACAGCACACTGGATTCCAGTTAATTGAAATACCACAACACTGGATATTGTTCAGATGAAGTTAAATTTAAGACTCTATGACGTGCGCATTTTCCGCGTATGCTTATTAGGTCACGTTGCGCCCGTGGACGGAAGAAGGAGGTGGTCTTAAACGGTGGCATTGTTGTGTGTGGACACAGAAAAGGTTAGGTGGGATTTACCCTGGATAACCTTATCCGGCTTAGTGTAAACATTAGACACCAGTACCGTATTTCCTTGAATTGCCGCAGGGCATATAGTAAACGCCTGCCTTGAATTACTCCTGGGTCAATCTCGCTTCCCAAAATGATTAGCGCATGCTTAGTATTACCGCCTGGTCAAATTCGTGACGTCACGAGGGACACTTACCCTGTCATCATTTTCAAAATGGAGGAGGCTGATTTCAATACCGGTAATTTGAAATCGCATAAAGGGAAGAAGATTAAGAGCTATTCAGTAGGATTTAAGGTCCAAGCTTACATCACACTCAAATTTTTACTGCATATCTTTGCTAAGTGCCGAAGTGAGAAGAGGTGTTTAAATAATTAGTGCATGCTTACTTTTACCACATGCCTTTGGTAAACGCAGGAGTGAGAAGACGTTTTAAATTAATTAGCGCTCCGGCGGCAATTCAAGGAAATATGGTTTCAATGCTACAGTACTTCCATCCATCCATCCATTTTGTTACCGCTTGTCCCTTTTCGTCAAACATAATCTGGGGTTAAAACGCACACTGATAATACGTAGTTATTTCATAGCAGTAGTCAAAGTTTCATTGAAAATATATATTTACTAAACGTGCACAATTTAACGACAGATGAACGCAGTTAAAGTAAAAATGGGAGGAGCAAAATACTCCACAGGTTGGCTTCTTTAAATCTTTTTTTTTAACCCCCCTTCTTATAGTATTAGAAGTAAGAGGGACTTACTAGTACCTTTTGAGTAAATTAAAGTTGGTACGAACCCAACACGCTGAATAAGAGTAGAGTTTGTTGGGAAAGGTGTGGTTTATTCAGTGGTAGGAAGACATGTAACGGTATTCCCTTGATATGTCTGGAAACACTGGAGTCGCTTTAAAACCTTCCCAATCACAAATGCTGAGACAATTCCGCCTTTTTAACAGCAGTATACACAATTGAAACGTCATATAACGTTCTTACCTTTAAGGGAAGAGAACGCAGTTCGGTTAAACCTACGAAGTTTGGAGACACAACATTCGTCCTCGGGAGAATAAGCCAAAGAAAAATATAGGTCCTATCTTCTTCTTCGCTCCTGCCCCCCAGCGAACTGCGACAAAGTGATGTTTGTCTTCTTAGAGGGTGAAAATACGACATAAAGGCAGGAAAAGACAATGGCGTTTGAGCGCGTTACACCAAAGTTTGCCTCCGTCCGTCCACTCGCCGTGCTTTTATTTTGCTCTCTCGCCAGTAAGCTGCGGGGGAAAAAAGCCCCTCACTCCTCCTCTCACAGCCTTTCCTCCAGCAGCTCACTCAGCTTTGGAAGTGGGGCACCGCAAGGCATTGTGGACCCTTTAAAGAGAGAGGCCACTACCACAACCTCCGCATCCAGGACATCTCTTTTACGAGGGAAGTAGTCTACTGGACATTAATCAAACCCATCAAAATAATGTACAAAAAATAAGTACAGTGGTACCTCAACTTAAGAGTGTTTTGAGATAAGAGTTGTCTCAATCAATCAATCAATCAATGTTTACTTATATAGCCCTAAATCTGTCTCAAAGGGCTGCAAAAACCACTACGACATCCTCGGGCGAGGAAAACTCACACCCAGTGGGACATCGGTGACAATAATGACTATGAGAACGTGATATTGTGATACTGATGATACTGATGACTATGAGAACATATGAGAACATGATACTGTGAAAGATCAATCCATAATGGATCCAACACAGTCGCGAGAGTCCAGTCCAAAGCGGATCCAACACAGCAGCGAGAGTCCCGTTCACAGCGGAGCCAGCAGGAAACCATCCCAAGCGGAGGCTGATCAGCAGCGCAGAGATGTCCCCAGCCGATACACAGGCGAGCAGTACATGGCCACCGGATCGGACCGGACTCCCTCCACAAAGGAGAGTGGGACATAGAAGAAAAAGAAAAGAAACGGCAGATCAACTGGTCTAAAAAGGGAGTCTATTTAAAGGCTAGAGTATACAAATGAGTTTTAAGGTGAGACTTAAATGCTTCTACTGAGGTAGCATCTCGAACTGTTACCGGGAGGGCATTCCAGAGTACTGGAGCCCGAAATGAAAGAGCTCTACAGCCCGCAGACTTTTTTTGGGCTTTTGGGATCACTAATAAGCCGGAGTCCTTTGAACGCAGATTTCTTGCCGGGACATATGGTACAATACAATCGGCAAGATAGGATGGAGCTAGACCGTGTAGTATTTTATACGTAAGTAGTAAAACCTTAAAGTCACATCTTAAGTGCACAGGAAGCCAGTGCAGGTGAGCCAGTATTGTCTGTCACCTTTTTTATTTTTCTCCTTCTTTTCCTGTCCAGCTTATCAGACAAATCATATAGTTCAGTGGTTCTCAACCTTTTTTTCAGTGAACATTTTTTAAATTTTTGACAAGAACAAGAAAGTTTGATCATATTACGCCTGTACTGGCTCACCTGCATGCACGGGCTTCCTGTGCACTTAAGATGTGACTTTACGGTTTTACTACTTACGTATAAAATACTACACGGTCTAGCTCCAGCCTATCTTGCTGATTGTATTGTACCATATGTCCCGGCAAGAAATCTGAATTCAAAGGACTCCGGCTTATTAGTGATTCCCAGAGCCCAAAAAAAGTCTGCGGGCTATAGAGCGTTTTCCGTTCGGGCTCCAGTACTCTGGAATGCCCTCCCGGAAACACTTCGAGATGCTACCTCAGTAGAAGCATTTAAGTCTCACCTTAAAACTCATTTGTATACTCCAGCCTTTAAATAGACTCCCTTTTTAGACCAGTTGATCTGCCGTTTCTTTTCTTTTTCTCCTCTGTCCCACTGGAGGGGGTCCGGTCCGGTGGCCATGGATGAGGTGCTGGCTGTCCTGAGTCGGGACCCAGGATGGACCGTTCGCCTGTGTATCGGCTGGGACATCTCTGCGCTGCTGATCCGCCTCCGCTTGGGGTGGTTTCCTGCTGGCTCCACCGTGGACGAGACTCTCTTTGCTGTGTTGGATCCACTTTCGACTGGACTCTCACGGTTGTGTTGGATCCATTATGGATTGAACTTTCACAGTATCATGTTAGACCCGCTCGACATCCATTGCTTTCGGTTCCCCTAGAGGGGGGGGTTGCCCACATATGCGGTCCTCTCCAAGGTTTTTCATAGTCATCATTGTCACCGACGTCCCACTGGGTGTGAGTTTTCCTTGCCCTTATGTGGGCTCTACCGAGGATGTCGTTGTGGTTTGTGCAGCCCTTTGAGACATTAGTGATTTAGGGCTATATAAATAATCATTGATTGATTGATTGATTGAGAATTCAAGTACTCCCTAATCAGAGCAAAGCATTTTTGGTTGGAAAAAAAAAGAGATAAAGAAGTAAAATACAGCACTATGTCATCAGTTTCTTATTTATTAAATTATATAAAAGTGAAAAATATTGCTCATTTGTAGTGGTCTTTCTTGAACTATTTGGAAAAAAATATATAAAAATAACAAAAAACGTGTTAAAAAATAAACAAGTGATTCAATTATAAATAGTGAAGTGAATTATATTTATATAGCGCTTTTCTCAAGTGACTCAAAGCGCTTTACATAGTGACACCCAATATCTAAGTTACATTTAAACCAGTGTGGGTGGCACTGGGAGCAGGTGGGTAAAGTGTCTTGCCCAAGGACACAACGGCAGTAACTAGGATGGCACAAGCGGGAATCGAACCTGCAACCCTCAAGTTGCAGGCACGGCCACTCTACCAACCGAGCTATGCCAATAAAGATTTCTACACATAGAAGTAATTATCAACTTAAAGTGCCCTCTTTGGGGATTGTAATAGAGATCCATCTGGATTCATGAACTTAATTCTAAACATTTATTTACAAAAAAGACATCTTTAACATCAATATTTATGGAACATGTCCACAAAAAATCTAGCTGTCAACACTGAATATTGCATTGTTGACTTTTTTTCACAGTTCATGAACTTACATTCATATTTTGTTGAAGTATTATTCAATAAATATATTTATAAAGGATTTTTGAATTGTTGCTATTTTTAGAATATTAAAAAAAAATATCTCATGTACCCCTTGGCATACCTTTGAGTACCCCTAAGGGTACCCCCATTTGAGAACCACTGATATAGTTGTTGTAGATGCCCATATCGGCTGTTCAGATTTACTTTACAAAAGAGAAGTGTAGGATACTTCTCTTGTTGCCTTATTTGAATTTGACTTTATTAAATGTATTTATATTATCATTTGGTGCAGCCGAGCCGTAGCAGGAGGGGATAAAAAGAGAAAAAAAGGAAGACAGAGGGGGGAATTGTGGGGATAAGAGGGGGATTGGACAGAGAGACAAAAATAACAACAGCAAACACAACAATAACAACAAAAACAACAAAAATAGAACATCACCAGCACATACGATATGTACAAATATGATCGGAAAAGTGATAGCAAAGAAGCAGTTAGCGAAATAAATAATAATATAGAAATGACAATAAGCATTTTTACACTACAACTGGAGCAATACAACGACCAATAGAAAAAGCGCTATTGATCATGAGCAATACCAATAGTTTACCTCTATTATCAACAATACAGTTGTTCAAATGCAACAATACATGCATATACATAATGATAACTACAGATGAAAAAAAAAGGAATACCGAAAAATGAAGGGGAAGAGAGAGAGGCAACCTATATTAATCTTGTAGATTGTTATAGTAACAATGGGTTAAGCTTTGTCAGTCTGCCATGTGTTACCCAGTTTCCCCTAAGGCAACAACGTTAATATATGTTTGATGAAACGTGATTATGTGTATGTATGTATATGTACTTGTATATGTACAGAATGTGTTAATGAATGTTTGTACAGTAAATGTGTGTTTGTACCGTGAATGTGCGTGTAGATGGATGAACTTGGAGTATGTAGATAGATAGATAGATAGATAGATAGATAGATAGATAGATAGATAGATAGATAGATAGATAGATAGATAGATAGATAGATAGATAGTACTTTATTGATTCCTTCAGGAGAGTTCCTTCAAGAAAATTAAAATTCCAGCAGCAGTGTACAGAGTTGAGATCAATTTAAAGAAAAAAGTAAAAAGTAAATAATGGGGGTTTAAAAGGAAACAAAATAGAGAAATATTACAAAAAGAATAAAAACAATGGGAATAACAATATAACAGTAAAATAAGAATATAACAAGACAAAGTAGGCAGTAGTGACCATGTTATGAAAACGTATTGCACTGTTATTGTTTTGCATCCCCTGTCATCCTAGTACCCCCCGTCCCCCGTCCCAGAGAGGAGTTGTACAGTCTAATGGCGTGTGGGACAAAGGAGTTCTTGAGTCTATTAGTCCTGCACTTGGGATGAAGCAGTCTAGCACTGAACATGCTCCTCTGGCTACTGATAACGCTATGCAGAGGGTGACTGGCATCATCCAGGATGCTCACTAGTTTGTCCACAGTCCTCTTCTCTGCCACCGTCACCAGTGAGTCCAGTTTCATTCCCATTGTAGAACCGGCCCGCCTGATCAGTTTCTCAAGTCTGGAGCTGTCCTTCTTAGATGTACTGCCCCCCCAGCACACTACCATGTAGAACAGAACACTGGCAACCACAGACTGGTAGTACATCCACAGGAGTTTTCTACAAAAGTTGAAGGAGTGCAGTCTCCTGAGGAAGTGCAGCCTGCTCTGTCCTTTCTTGTACTGGTGGTCCGTGTTAACAGTCCAGTCCAGTTTATTGTCCACCCAAACCCCGAGGTACTTGAATGAGTCCACGGTCTGTACCTCAACTCCCTCGATCACAATAGGTTGTGACCGTGGACTCGACCTCCCAAAGTCAATGACCAGCTCCTTGGTCTTTGACGGATTGAGCTGCAAGATGTTCGTGTGGCACCAGACAACAAAGTCCCTCACCAGGTTCCGAAACTCCTCCTCTCTGCCGTCCCTGATGCACCCGACGATGGCTGTGTCATCCGCGTACTTCTGGATGTGACACAGCTCTGAGTTGTAGCAGAAGTCAGCGGTGTACAGGGGGAAGAGAAGAGGGGCCAGTACATGTAGGTATGTACTGTATTTGTGTATGTATGTGGAAGTGTTGGTACCTATGTATGTATGTTTGTATGTATGAATAACGGTGTGTGTGTAAGTATATGTGTGTTTGTACAATATATTTGACTCCCAGTATGCGTGGGAGCCAGAGTTGTCTGTCATCTAATTTAGTGGTTCTCAAACTTTTTTCGGTGATGTACCCCCTGTGAACATTTTTTTAAATCAAGTACCCCCAAAGCATTTTTGGTTGAAAAAAAGAGATAAAGAAGTCAAATACTGCACTATGTCATCAGTTTCTGATTTATTAAATTGTATAACAGTGCAAAATATTGCTCATTTGTAGTGGTCTTTCTTGAACTATTTGGATAAAAAAAGATATAAAAATAACTGAAAACTTGTTGAAAAATAAAGTGATTCAATTATAAAGATTTCTACACATAGAAGTAATCATCAAATTAAAGTGCCGTCTTTGGGGATTGTAATAGAGATCCATCTGAATTCATGAACTTAATTCTAAACATTTCTTCACAAAAAAACAAATATTTAACATCAATAATTGTGGAACATTTCCACAAAAAATCTTGCTGTCAACACTGAATATTGCATTGTTGCATTTCTTTTCACAGCTTAAGAACTTACATTCATATTTTGTTGAAGTATTATTTAGTAAATATATTTATAAAGGATTTTGAATTGCTGCTATACTTAGAATATTTAAAAAAAAATCTCACGTATCCCTTGGCATACCTTCAAGTACTCCCAGGGGTACGCTTACCCCCATTTGAGAACCACTGATTTAATGTGTCCCACTATCAAACCCATCAAAATTATGTACAAAAAAAACAAGTACTGGTAACTCAACTCAAGAGTGCTTTGAGATAAGAGTTATCTGTCATCTAATTTTTAGGTTTTAAGTGACAGGCAAAAATTTGGATAACAAGCGTCACCTTTATTAATTGGAGTATCAAAAATGTCATAGTAAGTAACGTAGTATCTGCCTAGAACAGTAATTTTCAACCTTTTTTAAGCCAAGGCACATTTTGAAATGTGCCTTGGCTGGCAGCTCACCACCAGCAAAAATCATGAAAAAACAAAACTCAGCTGACAGTAAAAAAATCATTGTCACAATTGTTGGATATGAATTTAAACCATAACCAGCCATGCATTTTTTGGTGTTTTCCTGTGTGTAGTGTAGGGCTGGGCGATATGTCCTTTTTTAATATCCCAATATTTTTAAGCCATATCGCAATACACGATATATATCTCATTATTTTGCCTTAGCCTTGATACATATATATATATATATATATATATATATATACATATATACACACACACACACACACCAGCACCCCTGGTGACCCCAAAGGGAATAAGTGGTAAGAAATGGATGGATATATATATATATATATATATATATATATATATATATATATATATATATATATGTATGTATGTATGTATATATATCCATCCATTTCCTACCACTTATTCCCTTTGGGGTCGCGGGGGGCACTGGTGCCTATCTCAGCTACAATCGGGCGGGAGGCGGTGTACACCCTGGACAAGTCGCCACCTCATCGCATATATATATACATATATATATATATATATATATATATATATATATATATATATATATATGTATATATATATATTTTTTTTAATACCTCAAAAAAGTATGGGGTATTGTCTATAGAATTTTGAGGACAAAAATGAAATTATTCCATTTTGGAATAAGGCTTTAACAAAACAAAATGTGGGAAAAGTGAGTATTTTCCGGAATGCACAGTACAAGTGTTTTGAGTTAGGAGCTACTGTACATCACAGAACCAACTAAGCTTATAAGTTAAGGTACAACTGTGTATAGAAAGTGAAGAGTGCAGACTTAAACACTATTATTTGAGCACCAGCCTTTGATTGGAAGACTGAATGCAGTAATGCAATAACAAAAGGGGCTTCAACAAAAATAGACTATGCACACAAATGCATATCAATTATTATATTTTGAAAATATATTTAAAAGTCATGTAATGTGACTCGAGCGGGGTTGAAAATACACACAGAAGGAACAAAGTAATAATAACCAACAATGGTGCAAGTCTGGATAACTAAAAGCACCCCAAAGAAGGAAAACAAACTAGGTGCACAACATTAGGTACACTTGCACACCTTGATTAATAGAGTGATGCATAAAAAAAAAAATGCTTTTAGCAGCATTTATGTCACTGCATGTTACACATCAGTTTTATTCACATGGCAAGACTAGAAGAAAATAATACCTTATCTTACCTTCTCTTGTGTTTCCTCAAAACAAGTCGTAATGTCACGATTTTGCTGCCTTTTTGCTCCGTAGTTTAGCAGCTAATCCAATTTCATAGTGAATATTTATTTCTTGACATAGACAGACCAGGAGCGCATGAAACGAGAAATAATATACAGAAGTGGCATCAGTCCCAGTTGGTTGGATGAGTAAAAAGGGAAGACGATTGCTGAGACAACATGTCAAGGAATGACCACAAATGTACCTCGGTCAATGTGTGATGTCACAGACTCCCCACTGTTAAATAATACTTTAGAACACAGCATTCAGAGGTATTCAACACTGCTTGCAGGATCACGTCCTAAAGCATGAACCTTGTGATTTGACACTTTGGCATTGTTTAACACAAGTATCCATCATTACAATAACATTTAAACACCAGAAAAGATTACATTAATCTTAGGTCCTCTTATAAGTGAGTTTTTGGAAAAAAAATTATACTAGAGAAGTTTTAATTCCACATATAGAACAATTTACTTTTACTTAAGTATTTTTGTGAAGAAAAAACACCACTTCTACTACATTACATTGAGTTTTACTCTGCGCATTGCATCTATTATTATCTATTGATTGTTGCTTGCAAACAGGTATAGTGTTTTGACTTGTCAGAGAGATTTATTCCAGTGGGCATGAACGTATTCAAAAATAAATGATAAATAAATGATAAATGGGTTGTACTTGTATAGCGCTTTTCTACCTTCAAGGTACTCAAAGCGCTTTGACACTACTTCCACATTTACCCATTCACACACACATTCACACACTGATGGAGGGAGCTGCCATGCAAGGCGCTAACCAGCACCCATCAGGAGCAAGGGTGAAGTGTCTTGCTCAGGACACAACGGACGTGACGAGGTTGGTACTAGGTGGGGATTGAACCAGGGACCCTCGGGTTGGGCACGATTAATATATTTTATTTGTAAAAAGCACTTTACATTGAGCAAAGAACCTCAAAGTGCTACAGTGTATTAAAATAAAATAAAATAAAAAACAACAACAATAATAATAATAATAAAATGAGAATACAAATAAATAAAAATAAAAACTAGAACAGCCTAATAGCCAGAACTAGTATGCACATATCTATAAAAAGGCTTTTTTTTAAAAAAAAAAAAGAAAGGTTTTTAAGCCTTTTTAAAAAGCATCCACAGTCTGTGGTGCCCTCAGGTGGTAAGGGAGAGCGTTCCACAAACTGGGAGCGGCGGAGCAGAAAGCCCAGTGTCCCATAGTTTGTAGCTTTGTCCTCAAAGGTTATACACTTTAGAGTGTTGGGAGCAGCAGATTATTTCATAGATAATAAAAATAAGACTTTTTTTTAACAAAATAAACTTTGCTTGACATATTTAGGTTACCTATTGAAAGAAAAATATGAATGTTACAACATAAATGATTGTGTGTCAAAAACAATAATTCTACAAATGAGATGATTTGCAAAACGAATCGACATTGTTGTTTCACAGATTCCAGCATTTTGTCAATGACGTATTGGCGGACCCACTGTAAAATGTGACATATACCGTATTTCCTTGAATTGCCGCCAGGGCTTTAATCAATTTAAAACCTCTTCTCACTCCTGCGCTTACCAAAGGTATGCGGTAAAAGTAAGCATGCGCTAATTATTTTAAAAACTCTTCTCACTCTGGCACTTACCAAAGGTATGCAGTAAAAATTTGAGTGTGATGTAAGCTTGGACCTTAAATCGTACTGAATAGCTCTTAATCTTCTTCCCTTTATGCGATTTCAAATGACCGGTATTGAAAGCAGCCTCCTCCATTTTGAAAATGATGACAGGAGAAGTGACACTCGTGACGTCACGAGTTTGACCAGGCAGTAATACTGAGCATGTGCTAATTATTTTGGGAATTGCGGCAATTCAAAGAAATACTGAATTTACATTGCAGGTCCACAGCAATGAAGAACGCGTCGATCGTAGTCAGAAGAGGCAGCACACCTCTTCAATGTTTACCTTACAAACTAATAAAAAGAAAAGCAATATCATGCTCTGTCATCTGTGTCAGTAGAAGTGTTTACATTTTCAGCCAACAAGAATTCCATTTCCAACTCGAGTCAAAACATGTTGCGGTTGGCTTAAGATGTTTTTTATGTTTTAGTTCAAAGACTTCAAAGTCGGCTTCACGGTGGAAGAGGGGTTAGTGCGTCTGCCTCACAATACGAAGGTCCTGCAGTCCTGGGTTCAATCCCAGGCTCGGGATCTTTCTCTGTGGAGTTTGCATGTTCTCCCCATGAATGCGTGGGTTCCCTCCGGGTACTTCGGCTTCCTCCCACTTCCAAAGACATGCACCTGGGGATAGGTTGATTGGCAACACTAAATTGGCCCTAGTGTGTGAATGTGTGTGTGAATGTTGTCCGTCTATCTGTGTTGGCCCTGTGATGAGGTGGCGACTTGTCCAGGGTGTACATCGCCTTCCGCCCGATTGTAGCTGAGATAGGCACCAGCGCCCCCTGCAACCCCAAAAGGGAATACGCGGTAGAAAATTGATGGATGGATGGACTCCAAAGGCGCATATGCCATTAGCACTGTTACAATGTCATAGGTGACTGTAAAATGTGCATATATCCTATCCATCCATCCATTTTCCATCGCTTGTCCCTCTCGGGGTTGCGGGGGGTGCTGGAGCCTATCCCAGCTGCACTCGGACTGCTGCAGGTCCAACACAGGTAGACAGACAACATTCACACTGATATTTTCTAATTAAAACCAAATGTACGTTTTTTTACATCGTGAATTCAGCACACTCAAACCAGCAAATATAGACTATTTAAGAGTTAAGTGCACCAGTGTTGGGCAATGAGCTGAAATCCTATCAACATTACGGGTGCTCAAAAACACTATTTACATCTAAACCCCGATTTTTATTTGTTAAGATTCCAAATTGATTCATAATTTTTTAGACTTTTTTGCTTTTTCGTTTTTAAGAATCAATTTTTGGAATAAAAACATTAAACAACTGTCTGTATTGGCCCTGTGTGTACACCCCCTTCCGCCCAAATGCAGCTGGGACAGGTTCCAGCCACCCCCGCCATCCACCTGTGGATGGATGGAAGTATTGATTTCTTTGTCTCAATTGCTTGGTAAATTTATATCCTAATTCTGGGATTTTTGTAAATTGAAATGAAAAATTACAATTCTAAAAAACAAATGACGCGCATAAAAATTGTGCGTCAAAGGCCAAGAGAAGAGCTTGTAACCTGTAACCCGTTTTGAAAAAGTGTTTTTATAATTTACATTCCCACCTTTAATCATCATACTACAGCCACACAGCCACACTATTTGGCAAGGACGATATTGTGACATCAGAGGTGTGGGATTAACAAAAAAAAAACAGGCAGAAAAAACACCCATCATGTTAAAATCTTACAGTAGAAATGACTCTTGAATCTAGTTAATCACAGTTTAGCAAAAAAAGGCAGAGCCAATCAATGAGCTTGTGGGCGGTCTGAAGGAAAACAGGCTTAAAGGACTCCGGCTTGTTAGTGATTCCCAAAGCCCAAAAAAAGTCTGCGGGCTATAGAGCGTTTTCCGTTCGGGCTCCAGTACTCTGGA
This sequence comes from Nerophis ophidion, assembly GCF_033978795.1. Lineage (NCBI taxonomy): Eukaryota > Metazoa > Chordata > Actinopteri > Syngnathiformes > Syngnathidae > Nerophis > Nerophis ophidion. The sequence goes on from NC_084622.1 coordinate 37,443,737, forward strand.
ATGCCCTCCCGGTAACAGTTCGAGATGCCACCTCAGTAGAAGCATTTAAGTCTCACCTTAAAACTCATTTGTATACTGTAGCCTTTAAATAGACTCCCTTTTTAGACCAGTTGATCTGCTGTTTCTTTTCTTTTTCTTCTATGTCCCACTCTCCCCTGTGGAGGGGGTCCAGTCCGATCCGGTGGCCATGTACTGCTTGCCTGTGTATCGGCTGGGGACATCTCTGCGCTGCTGATCCGCCTCCGCTTGGGATGGTTTCCTGCTGGCTCCGCTGTGAACGGGACTCTCGCTGCTGTGTTGGATCCGCTTTGGACTGGACTCTCGCGACTGTGTTGGATCCATTGTGGATTGAACTTTCACAGTATCATGTTAGACCCGCTCGACATCCATTGCTTTCCTCCTCTCTAAGGTTCTCATAGTCATTATTGTCACCGATGTCCCACTGGGTGTGAGTTTTCCTTGCCCTTATGTGGGCCTACCGAGGATGTCGTGGTGGTTTGTGCAGCCCTTTGAGACACTAGTGATTTAGGGCTATAAAAGTAAACACTGATTGATTGATTGATTGATTAAGTTTCAGCCACCCTTTTTGCTTGGTTCTAGTGCTTGATATTTTTCCTGAGCAGTAGTTGTGTATTGCTGCAGGTGGAGAAAACTATAAAACCCAGAAGTAAAGGCAAGATGCTTATCAGATGAGCTGAGGAAAGATATTGTGCCCGTCACATCTGTGAGTGTTTGTGGGGGGTTTTCTCCATCATAAATTCCAAACTGTGCTAGCTAGGCTTCACGACTGTCAAGATAACCTCTTGTAGTGTACATACTGGACCATTAAATTGCTTTTCACAGTGCAGTGATGACAAAGTCTTTGAAGACTTGGCAGTATTCACAAATCAGAAAGAGTGACAGATGAGGGGTGTCACCCTTAATGCAAAACAAATGAGGCACTACTTTGGCATGTCAAGCCTCATGGTCGCCTTCCCAGAATCAACATATTTTGGGCCAGCAAAACCAACGTGCGTATAGTATCCCAGAACATGACAAGTAACATGTTCTTCAAGTTATGGAACGCACTGGTTCTGCTTAATAACCTGGATGTACAGTAACAGGGAATACAGAGAAAAACAACTTTGGAGAGTCAAGGCTCTTCTCGCAAACAAGCCAAGGCTGATTTAGTCTGTCGAAACTAGGAAAAGTCTTCATCGTTGAGCAAATTATCTCTTTTATTGCCGCTGTACTATTAAATGGTAAATAAATGGTAATGGTTGTACTTGTATAGTGCTTTTCTACCCCTTTTTAAGGAACCCAAAACGCTTTGACAGTATTTCCACATTCACCTATTCACACACTGATGGCGGGACTTGCCATGCAAGGCACTAACCACGACCCATCAGGAGCAAGGGTGAATGTCTTGCTCAAGGACACAACGAACGTGACTAGGATGGTAGAAGGTGGGGATTGAACCAGTAACCCTCAGATTGCTGACACGGCCACTCTCCCAACTTCGCCACGCCGTCCCCTGTAGGCAATTTGTTCCACGCAAGCCATACCTTACAGGTCTAAAAGTAGTTGTCCTTGCTTCGGCAGATGGTGAACTTTGAGGAGCATCAGAATCAGAATCAGAAATATTTTAATAATCCCCGAGAGGAAATTAACATTTTCAGCACAATCCCATTCAAGAGCGGATAAACATTACAGGGAGACAGAACAGGATCGCTGACAGGTCTGTCAACTTCCGGTGCCCCTTACAAAAAAATGGTGGGGCAAATTCAGTCTTTGCCTGGGCCCCTTGAATGGGGGTCCAGACTGAGGCCAAGGAAGAAGAAAAAAAACTCTTAGCCATAGCACACAAAAACATGTGTGTAAGGGGGAAACATCAAAGCACACAAAGGACATCAAAGACAATAAAAGAACAGAGCTTATGCAACAAGCCACTTCTACAACAAAAAAACATAAACACTGTGGTGGCCTCTGCGGTGTTCCGCGCCATCGTTTGCTGGGGTGGAGGGAGCATGGCCAGAGACAGGAGCAGACCCAACAAAGCAAACAAGAGAGCCGACTCCACCCTCGGCCGCCCACAAACTCTCAGCTAGTCCGCATGGATGAGCGAAGATGCGTCTAAGGAGACCGAAGTGTCCGATACCTGCTCATTAAGCCAAGACACCGTGAAGCCCGTCCGTCCCGGCGCTCACCGCCAGTTCCGTAGCCCTGTCTCTTCCTCCACGTTTCCTCCAGTCTCTCCAAACGGACACTGGTGTGGCACAGACCCAGCAGCTGGTCTCCATGGTCAAAAGGCTCCCGGGAGGCAGATCCAGAAGTTCACAAAAAAAGCACAGCAGAAGTCACAAACGTGCCACTCCTTGTCACACTGTCCCAAAGCGTCCCAAACCAAAATTAAAAAAAAAAAAAACACATTAAAACAAGAGGGAAACACAAAAGGATGACACAAGAGCACAGAGCTCCTGCCAACAGCAGTCACTACAGCGGGACCATCTTGGGGAAAAAAAGCAGGTAGAGATACATTTGCTAATAACAGGTTGGGAATCGGGGGCTGTCCTGAGCATCGTTGAAACTGTTCACACAAAAATTCACATGTACAAAAAACTTTGTCTGTTACTTCCAGAGGTGGGTAGTAACGCGCTACATTTACTCCGTTACATCTACTTGAGTAACTTTTGGGATAAATTGTACTTCTAAGAGTAGTTTTTATGCAAAATACTTTTACTTTTACTTGAGTATATTTATAGAGAAGAAATGCTACTTTTACTCCGCTCCATTTATCTGCAATCAGGTCGCTACTCGCTACTTTTTTTTTTTATCGATCTGTTGATGCACGCTTTGTTTGTTTTGATTTTGTCAGACACGCATTCAAAGTAGGAACTACGCATGCCTGCGTTACACCAATCACATGCAGTCATTGGTGACGTTGGACCAATCAAGCAGAGCCAGGTGGTCACGTGACCGTCACACGTAGAACCCGACATGTTGAAAAACTTATTGGGGTGTTACCATTTAGTGGTCAATTGTACGGAATATGTACCGTACTGCAATCTACTAATACAAGTTTCAATCAATCAATCAATCAATCAATCAATGCCTACTGAGCCTATGGTGCTGTTAAGTTATTGTGGCTCAATTTGCCTTAATTTTTTTTTATTTTAATGTATTATTATTTAATATATAATATTGTTTTAGTTGCTTAAGAGATATTCCTGGCTCTGAATTTGCTCATTGCTATTTTTTTGTTTTTGTGCATTATTTGTTGCCGTAATCATTTAACGAACAGGTTACTCATCAGTTACTCAGTACTTGAGTAGTTTTTTCACAACATACTTTTTACTTTTACTCAAGTAAATATTTGGGTGACTACTCCTTACTTTTACTAGAGTAATAAATCTCTAAAGTAACAGTACTCTTACTTGAGTACAATTTCTGGCTACTCTACCCACCTCTGGTTACTTCACATGAACTAAACCTGTTGGATGAATTACCAGCCAAGAACCTTCCAGCAACTGGTACTAAAACAAAAAAACTCAAAAAGTCTCAAACGCATGTTTGTTGTCTGATGATGCACAATTGAAAAGGCATAAGCAATGGTCGTCAGGACAAGTCCTATGTTAGTCATCAGGAAAAGGTATGACAACAAGCCAATGATGATGGCTTCTACTGCACACAGGAAAGATCCTGAAGGTGTACGCACCAACTGGTCAAAGAAAGACAAAGTCCATGTGGAGGTGAGAAAACCCACAGTCCGACTACATGGGTGGTGGACCTCATTGACTGCATACTAAGCTTCTATCCCTTCAGAAGCAAAACCAAGAAATGAACCTACTGAGGCGTGTAATTGCTCAATTCTTTGATGTTTCCAACACATATTCCTGCTTGACAGACATTACTCCCCACAATGCATCATTATTGAGGTCAAGCAGACTAAATGCATTGATTACTGGGATCATGTCCAGCGGCCTAAAGAGACCAAGATCAGACGTGTCACAAGTGTGTGGCAAAAACCTGGTGAAGAATACGAAGACAAGCCTACAGTTAGTGGTGGGAGTGCCATGGTCTGAGGGTACATGAGTGCTGCCGGTGTTCTGAAAAAATACGCAGCTCCATAAAAAAAAATGCAACCAGTTGCATAATCAGATAGTTATACACAAGTAATGAACGAATTGGATGACATTTTCAGAAAATGTCCGAAATAGGTCCTGGTACAAGTGCTTTTGGAGTTGTTGTCTTTTTATTTTACATATGAGCTTGTCAAAATACTTATTGTTGACATTCATTCTGTCACCATACAGTATAGAAAAACTACCAGCCGTGCATTTTACGTTAATCGAGGTTTATAATGTTTTTGTTTTGGTTTGTTACTTGGTATGTAAAAAAATGCTAAAAATTAAAACATTAATTGCTCTGATTGATTGATTGAATCTTTTATTAGTAGACTGCACAGTTCAGGACATATTCCATACAATTGACCACTAAATGGTAACACCCGAATAAGCTTTTCAACTTCTGTAAGCCGGGGTCCACGTTATCCAATCCATGGTAAAATTCTTGCTATGGTTGTTTTGTTGGAGGCAAGCTATAGCGTTTATGCACATGCTAAGTAGCAATGGGTAGCAATTTCTTACGGGTAGCACATTTTCTCAGTACACCCGCACTGGTGAGCTACAGTTCATTGAGGGGAAACATGAATGGCAATATGAACTGAAGCAGACCGTGATTCTCTCATTCGGGAAACTAAGCAGCAAACATTCTAACACACATTCAAGAGGACTATTGCCTTCATAAAAAAGTTGAGGCTAATGGTGAGAGATAGTCGGCGTGGCGCAGTGGTAGAGTGGCTGTGTGCAACCCAAGGGTCCCTGGTTCAAATCCCACCTAGTATCAACCTCGTCACGTCCGTTGTGTCCTGAGCAAGACACTTCACCCTTGCTCCTGATGGGTGCTGGTTGGCGCCTTGCATGGCAGCTCCCTCCATCAGTGTGTGAATGTGTGTGTGAATGGGTAAATGTGGAAGTAGTGTCAAAGCGCTTTGAGTACCTTGAAGGTAGAAAAGCACTATACAAGTACAACCCATTTATCATTTATGTTATATTATAGTCAAGCATATCTTCAGATCCAAACATATATTGTGGGGAAACAGTGAAACGGAAGGTGGAGAAGCGCAGGGTCTCTACTGTCCACCAACTCTGTGAAGTTGTCATTTAGAGGTGAAATAGATTTACAGAGAAACCTGTGAAGTTGTCGTTGACTTAATGCCAAGAGAGTTGAGGCAGTGCCGCAAAATATTGGTTTAGCCAAACAAAATATTGACATTTTGTTGCCAGCTGTTTCGTCAACTAAATTGTTTTGGGGGCCACGTACCAAAGGGTTTTACAAATAACCCCATTGATCATTCACTCCATGTTCTCACCTAGGTGGTGGTAAAATATTTAAGTTACCTTTGTAGTTAGGCGGCAGAAACATTCATTGATGAGGGCAAATTGGGTAAAGTATCTTTCCTAAGGGGCTTCACGGTGGAAGAGCGGTTAGTTTGTCTGCCTCACAATACGAAGGTCCTGCAGTCCTGGGTTCAAATCCAGGCTCGGGATCTTTCTGTGTGGAGTTTGCATGTTCTCCCCGTGAATGCGTGGGTTCCCTCCGGGTACTCCGGCTTCCTCCCACTTCCAAAGACATGCACCTGGGGATAGGTTGATTGGCAACACTAAATTGGCCCTAGTGTGTGAATGTGAGTGTGAATGTTGTCTGTCTATCTGTGTTGGCCCTGCGATGGGGTGGCCACTTGTCCAGGGTGTACCCTGTCTTCTGCCCGATTGTAGCTGAGATAGGCGCCAGCGCCCCCCGCGACCCCAAAAGGGAATAAGCGGTAGAAAATGGATGGGATGGATCTTCCCTAAGAACACAACAGCAGTGACTGGGATGGAGAACGCGATTCGAACAAACATACATACCATGAATTGATTAACGTGGACTTAAACAAGTTGAAAAACTTATTCGGGTGTAACCATTTAGTGGTCTATTGTACGGAATATGTACAGTAGTGTGCAATGTACTAATAAAAGTTTCAATCAATCAATCAGTTTAGTTTGTTTTTAGTTTAGGTGTAACTGGGTTTTTAACATAATTGGTAATATATTTGAATAGAAATGTGTTTACGTTTCAATATCTAACTCTAGTATTGGTGTCATTCCGTAAGGAAAAGGATCAAAAGACCCTCAGGGGTCTGTTGGCTGTAGGTTTGGGGGGTGTATAAACTATATAGCAATAGCCAAATTTAGTTAGGGTGTATCATTAAAAAGTGCATAACTATCAATCAATCAATCAATCAATGTTTACTTATATAGCCCTAAATCACTAGTGTCTCAAAGGGCTGCACAAACCACTACGACATCCTCCGTAGGCCACATAAGGGCAAGGAAAACTCACACCCAGTGGGACGTCGGTGACAATGATGACTATGAGAACCTTGGAGAGGAGGAAAGCAATGGATGTCGAGCGGGTCTAACATGATACTGTGAAAGTTCAATCCATAATGGATCCAACACAGTCGCGAGAATCCAGTCCAAAGCGGATCCAACACAGCAGCGAGAGTCCCGTTCATAGCGGAGCCAGCAGGAAACCATCCCAAGCGGAGGCGGATCAGCAGCGCAGAGATGTCCCCAGCCGATACACAGGCAAGCAGTACATGGCCACCGGATCGGACCGGACCCCCTCCACAAGGGAGAGTGGGACATAGAAGAAAAAGAAAAGAAACGGCAGATCAACTGGTCTAAAAAGGGAGTCTATTTAAAGGCTAGAGTATACAAATGAGTTTTAAGGTGGGACTTAAATGCTTCTACTGATTAAATTTTGATACATACATACTATGTCTCCCGGCTGGCCTGGGAACGCCTCGGGATCCCCCGGGAAGAGCTAGACGAAGTGGCTGGGGAAAGGGAAGTCTGGGTTTCCCTGCTTATGCTGTTGCCCCCGCGACCCGACCTCGGATAAGCGGAAGAAGATGGATGGATGGACATACATATCCTTTAAATCTGACTTTGAAACATCATTACAAAATAATTGTATTTCTAACTGGAGACAATGTTGATGTCTAACGTTGGATCCACTTTGTTGTTTGAGAAATGACCAAATTTCGATGATCAAATCAACATCACAACCTGACATTGAATAAACGTCGTCAAAAATCATGTGGTTTCAACGTTGTATTTGTGTTGTAGGATATTGGTTGTGAAAGAACCAAATTTCAATGGTCGTATCAACTTCACAACCCAACATTGATTGAATGTCGTCAAAAAGCATGTTGTTCTAAAGTTAGGGTTGAGTTGCCGTGGGGGCGCTAATTAATTTAAAACCTCTTCTCACTCCTGCGCTAACCAAAGGCATGCGGTAAAAGTAAGCATGCGCTAATTATTTTAAAACCTCTTCTCACTTCGGCACTTACCAAAGGTATGCAGTAAAAAATTTGAGTGTGATGTAAGCTTGGACCTTAAATCCTACTGAATAACTCTTAATCTTCTTCCCTTTATGCGATTTCAAATTACCGGTATTGAAATCAGCCTCCTCCATTTTGAAAATGATGACAGAGGAAGTGTCACTCGTGACGTCACGAGTTTGACCAGGCGGTAATACTAAGCATGCGCTAATTATTTTGGGAAGCGAATTTGACCCGGCAATAATTCAAAGCAGGCGCATGCTATATGCCCTGCGGCAATTCAGGGAAATACGGTAATTCAACAAGTTCTCAACATTGTTTTAATGTCTTAACTTGATGATTCAGCTTGTTAGCTTCCTTTGTTGCTAACAAACAATGGTAACTAAGGAGGGATATTGAAACAGGTGAGCACATTACAATACTTACATTGCAAACAAAGAAGGCATTTTTGCAAAGGTCATGCACCTGGGGATAGGTTGATTGGCAACACTAAATTGGCCCTCGTGTGTGAATGTGAGTGTGAATGTTGTCTGTCTATCTGTGTTAGCCTTGCGATGAGGTGGCGACTTGTCCAGGGTGTACGCCACCTTCCGCCCGATTGTAGCTGACATAGGCACCAGCACCCCCTGCAACCCCAAAGAGAATAAGCGGTAGAAAAATGGATGGATGGATGGGTAGCATGCCTCATGACTGAATCACATGAACACAGGACAAGTACTAAAAGCCAACAAATTACAGCCTTTGCTGCGTCGCTGGCAGGATGGGGACGTGACAATACCTTAAAGGAAAGCTGTATATGTAGCATTAACTTTAATATCTTGATCAAATAGGTTTTGTGGCTCTAATTGGATTTGGATCTGGTTAAAACGGGCCCAAGTGGTTCTTTTGATGCAAAGGGTTGCTGACACCTGGCCTACAGCCTTACTTTTATTAACATAATACACTGGATAGGGAAACTTTTAATAACCCTATAAAAGTGGATTTTTACTGCCCCCCGGTGACAAATTTGAAGCACAACAGACACCTTTGTTAGTTGACAATGCTCTACCGGGAATTAAAAAACTGTAATAAATATACAGCACTTATCATGTTTGTATGAATTTAAATGGCCTGACTATCATGCGAGAAGTGTTTTTTTTATTCGAGACAAATCTCTGGGAGCTATTCAGCAAAATATATTCTCATCTGTCAATGGGGAAATGTTGAGCTTCCTCCTTTCGGTGAGAGACAGCAATGACGCAGCAATATTTAAGTTTTGATGTCAGTAAAAAATATCAGCTGACAATTTTTAATGGATGTTGCAACAGTCATCTGTGGAGAATATGACATTTTTTTTTTTAATTGAAAAAAGAAAGGCTGAACAAATAATACAAAAAGAACAATCAATCCACCTAGAAACAACACAAACAAAAATATAAGTAATAAAAGCAATTTTGGCTAATCCAATTTAATCAAGATAATAACTTTGGGGCTTTTGTATCATTTAAAAGTATAGGATTTGCTTCTCTGCAATGAGGTGGCGACTTGTCCAAGGTGTACGCCGCCTGCCGCCTGAATGCCAGCGACCCCATAAGGGACAAGCGGTAGAAAATGGATGGATGGGTGGATTTGCTTCTTCCTGCTCCTTTTTGTACGCACAAAATAAATATATATATACATTTATTATACTACTGTTTTTTTTTTAATATATACACAAATGACAAATTGTATATTCCTTGAATTGTTTAGATGAAGGGTATTTATGGTTTGTTGGGTCCAAAATAAATAAATCATTGCTCCAATGAGAAAAATAGGGTTTCACTTTTTCGTTTCTTTTTTTTTTAACTTTCGTGTATAAAAACAAATCTTAGCAAATTATCTATTTTAGGTTGCTGTCTTTTATAAATATGCCAAATTGAATATGTTCTGTATTATTGTGGACATCTCTATATGTTTGGCTTGTAGCCAACTTCTTAACTCCTCCCAAAATACATGTAAATACTGTGTCATATTCTAAAAATCAATTATTTGCATTTTCTGTCTTATAATTACAAAAGGAACAGTTGTCAAATATAGGATAATATGACAAGTGTAAGATGACTAGATTTTGTTTTTGTGTGGTACACATCGTTTTAAATTTGATTTACAGTAGTACCTCAACTTACAAGCAAGCTTGGGTCTGTGACAGAGCTCTTAACTTAAAAAACTTGTATTTCAAATCAATGTCTCCCAACTAAATTAATTCAAATCAATTTAATTGGTCCTTTGCCCCCTAAAAACAGCACAATTTCAACATATCTTTGAAAAAGAAAAACTAACTTTACATAGGAAATATTGTAAAAAAAAACAATTCAAAAAATGTACTACTAATAACTACAGTATATATATATATATATATATATATATATATATATATATATATATATACACACATACAAACCCTTTTTCCATATAAATAAATAAATGGGTTGTACTTGTATAGCGCTTTTCTACCTTCAAGGTACTCAAAGCGCTTTGACACTACTTCCACATTTACCCATTCACACACACATTCACACACTGATGGAGGGAGCTGCCATGCAAGGCGCCAACCAGCACCCATCAGGAGCAAGGGTGAAGTGTCTTGCTCAGGACACAACGGACGTGACGAGGTTGGTACTAGGTGGGATTTGAACCAGGGACTCTCGGGTTGTGCACGGCCACTCTCCCACTGCGCCACGCCGTCCCCATATGAGTTGGGAAATTGTGTTAGATGTAAATATAAACGGAATAGAATGATTTGCTAATCATTTCAACCCATATTCAGTTGAATATGCTACAAAGACAACATATTTGATGTTCAAACTGATAAACATTTTTTTTTTGCAAACAAACATTAACTTTAGAATGTTTATGCCAGCAACACGTGACAAAGAAGTCGGGAAAGCTGGCAATAAATACTGATAAAGTTGAGGAATGCTCATAAAACACTTGATTTGAACATCCCACAGGTGCGCAGTCTAGTTGGGAACAGGTGGGTGCCATGATTGGGTATAAAAACAGCTTCCCAAAAAATGCTCAGTCTTTCACAAGAAAGGATGGGGCGAGGTACACCCCTTTGTCAACAACTGCGTGAGCAAATAGTCAAACAGTTTAAGAACAACGTTTCTCAAAGTGCAATTGCAAGAAATTGAGGGATTTCAACATCTACGGTCCATAATATCATCAAAAGGTTCAGAGAATCTGGAGAAATCACTCCACGTAAGCGGCATGGCCGGAAACCAACATTGAATGACCATGACCTTCGCTCCCTCAGACGGCACTGTATCAAAAACCGACATCAATGTCCAAAGGATATCACCACATGGGCTCAGGAAAACTTCAGAAAACCACTCTCACTAAATACAGTTTGGCGCTACATCTGTAAGTGCAAGTTAAAGCTCTACTATGCAAAGCAAGAGCCTTCTATCAACAACATCCAGAAACGCTGCCGGCTTCTCTGGGCCAGAGATCATCTAAAATGCACAGCAGAGTGGAAAAGTGTTCTGTGGTCTGACGAGTCCACATTTCAAATTGTTTTTGGAAATATTTGAAAGGGGAAGCGAACCATCCAGACTGTTATCGACGCAAAGTTCAAAAGCCAGCATCTGTGATGGTATGGGGGTGCATTAGTGCCCAAGGCATGGGTAACTTACACATCTGTGAAGGCACCATTAATGCTGAAAGGTACATACAGGTTTTGGAACAACATATGCTGCAATCTAAGCGCCGTCTTTTTCATGGACACCCCTGTTTATTTCAGCAAGACAATGCCAAGCCACATTCAGTACGTGTTACAACAGCGTGGCGTCGTAACAAAGAGTGCGGGTACTTTCCTGGCCCGCTTGCAGTCCAGACCTGTCTCCCATCGAAAATGTGTGGCGCATTATGAAGCGTAAAATACGACAGCGGAGACTCCGGACTGTTGAACGACTGAAGCTCTACATAAAACAAGAATGGGAAAGAATTCCACTTTCAAAGCTTCAACAATCAGTTTCCTCAGTTCCAAAACGTTTATTGAGTGTTGTTAAAAGAAAAGGTGATGTTACACAGTAGTGAACATGCCCTTTCCCAACTACTTTGGCACATGTTGCAGCCATGAAATTTTAAGTTGACTATCATTTGCAAAAAAAAATATGTTTATGAGTTTGAACATCAAATATCTTGTCTTTGTAGTGCATTCAATTGAATATGGGTTGAAAAGGATTTGCAAATCATTGAATTCCGTTTGTATTTACATCTAACACAATTTTCCAACTTATATGGAAACAGGGTTTGTATATATATATATATATATATATATTGTGACAATCTGTCACTTCATTTCTGTTAGTTTTTCGTGTTTTTGTATTTACTTCCTTTTCAGTGCTCTTATTTTGTTGTATTTCCTGTTTTATTCACGGAGCACTGTTGTTTTTCTGTTTTCGTTGATTGGCAGCGGTTCACACCTGCTGTCAATCACACTAGTGTCTATTTATGTTTCACTCGAGCACTCCTCAGTGCTCGATGATAAAATCTATGTTGGAGAATTTTTTTATGCAAGACTGCTTCATTTTTATTTCTGTTTCTTATGAGTATTAAATTATTTTCTTACCTTCACTCAACTCTCCAGGATTCTTGCATCATCGGGGACACACAACTGCAGCCATGCGAGTTCCCAACAGTATCATCGAGCCAGAAAGTGTCCTCGCGAGAATCCCTGTCGGCAATCCTCAGCCGACGTTCTGGACTGCACAATTCCTAGCGGACTTGAAGGCCAGGTTTGTGCGGTCCCAGCCAACAGACGCGGACCCTCTCCCCACACTTCAACGCCACCGGCTTCGGCTCTCCGACCGGCGCATCCCCCGCCGCCATCTTTCCTCTCGGCTCGACGGCTGGGTACGGCTCTCCGACCAGCACGTCCGCCACTTCTTGCATGCCTCGCGGCTCCCGCGGCAACGCTACCGGCTAAGGCTCACCGACCGGCGCGTCCTCCGCCGCCATCCTTCCTCTCGGCAAAGCTGCCGGCTACGGCTCACCGACCGGCGCGCCCGCCTCCTCCTTCACGTCTCGCGGCTCCGTCGCCGACTGCGGCTCTCCGACCGGAACGTCCGCCGCCGCCATCCTTCCCGTCGTCTGCTGAGCTGCTTCTCCCTGCTCCTACGCAGCTTCCAGCGGCTGCTCCCTGGCTGCTCTTTTTGCCAGCTCCCGCTCTCTTTTTTGGTTCGCCGAGAGCTCCAGTGGAGCCCACAGTGAGGTCGCTTTTGTCCTCCTGCTGGGACTCGGCGCAGGACGTGTCTTCATCCCTCTTCCTGGCCCCCTCCCGCCCATCCCTGGTTTTCGCACCGGGGGACTCCGACGAGCAGGCATGTCTTCCTGCAAGTGTGGACGGCGTCTGGCAGCCGCCTAGTGGAGGGGGGCCCACAATACACCGCGGTGCAGCCAGGCACACACCGCTGTCATCTTCGCAAGCGTCTCCTTCCACGGAGACATCTACGTGCCTGGCGGGCTTTCGCACAGCTCCAACACCGGCTCCACGCCTAGCCCCAACGCCGGCTCCACGCCTAGCCCCAACGCCGGCTCCACGCCGAGTACCAACGCCGGCTCCACGCCGAGCTCCAACCCCGGCACTACGCACAGCTGCAACGCTGACATCAGCAGCACCAAGCCGGCCTCCAACGCCGGCACTACGCACGGCTCCAACGCCGCCAAGACCAGCACCACGCCGGGCTTCATCACCGCTGGCATCCGCTACTCCTCGGCCGGCATTTGCTGCTCCTCGCCCGGCGTCTTCATCTGGCGCTTTCACGACGCCGATGACAGCTGCCACTACTCGTGGCGGTGCAGCCGAGCACACGCCGCTATCAGCTTCCACTCCACCGATGACGTCTGCCGCTTTCACGCCGCTGTCATCCACGCCATCGTTCTCTCCCACGGGGACGTCCTCGTCGCCGATGGGACTTTGCAACTACACCGCCATCATCATTGTCGTCATCGTCGCCGCCTGCTCCAACGCCGGCATATGCTGCGCCTTGGCCGGCATTTGCTTCCCCTCGCCCGTCGTCTTCATCTGCCGCTTTCACACCGCCGATGAAGCCTGCAGTTTTTACGCCGCCGATGACGCCTGCGTTTTCCACGACGGCGATTACGTCTGCTGCTTCCCGGCCTGCTTCAGCGCGCCCACTTCTACGTCGGCCGTGGATGTGACCGTGCCCTGCGCGTTCTCCTCGCGGGACACACTCTCCTCTTTTTCGGCCGCCCACCTCGCCAGTTCCAGCGGCGCTCTACGTGCCGCCGCCACCTGACTTTCGCTGGCTGCGGGGACACGAGGTTTGGCGACCCTCCACCAATTCCTCCCTCCCTTACAATGTGGACTTTTTTCCATTTTTCTTTTTCCAGGGAACATCTGGTATCTGTTCCTTGAGGGGGAGGTCCTGTGACAATCTGTCACTTCATTTCTGTTAGTTTTTCGTGTTTTTGTATTTACTTCCTGTTCAGTGCTCTTATTTTGTTGTATTTCCTGTTTTATTCACGGAGCACTGTTGTTTTTCTGTTTTCGTAGATTGGCAGCGGTTCACACCTGCTGTCAATCACACTAGTGTCTACGTTTCACTCGAGCACTCCTCAGTGCTCGATGATAAAATCTATGTTGGAGAATTTACTATGCAAGACTGCTTCATGTTTATTTCAGTTTCTTATGAGTATTAAATTATTTTCTTAACTTCACTCAACTCTCCTGGATTCTTGCATCATCGGGGACACACAACTGCAGCCATGCGAGTTCCCAACATATATATATATATATATATATATATATATATATATATATATATATATATATATATATATATATACACACACACACATTATGTTATATTAGTATATCCATCCATCCATTTACCCCTTGTCAATTTTGGGGTCACAGTGTATATCAATATAATAGATATATAATTAATATAATTGACTATCAAGAGAATGCACAAATTCAACTCCTAAATGATTTACTTCTGTGACAACTTCTTTAAAATTTTGTATTCACTCAGAAATATGAAGCAGCTAAAATGTGACAAACAAGTGTGGAGAGTGTTTTGCATTTACCCCACAATGCATTGTTGTGGGTTTAAATGTGTGTAATTTTGAAGTATAAATGGTATTTTAACATGTTTAAAAAAAAGTAATTTTTTACAAAGTGCAGTGCTCAGGTTGATTTATGTGTGACCATGTGTGTTGACTTTTTTTTCCTTTGCACCACGGGTGGTAAAGGTTGTTTTGATTGGGTCATATCAGTAAATGGTCTGCTGTACACTCTTCAGAGTAAAAGATGATGTTAACTGATTCATAGTTTTACCTTTGTCCATAAGATAGTGGCAAGTCAGCAATCAAATTAGAGTTTCCTTTTGGAACTGAAGCCCTGTTTACACTAAGCTTGATAAGGTTATCCAGGGTGAATCCCACCTAATCTTATCAGTCTCCACACACCCAATGCCAGCGTTTAAGACCCCTTCCCCCCTACGTCCGCCGGCGTATGCGCGTAAAATGTGCACGTCACAGTCACCTCCAGTGTTGGTTTATGTGCAAGTTCTTAAAATAAACTTATCTGAACAATATCCAGTCTTGTGATATTTCAATTAACTGGAATCCGGTGTGTTGTGGGGCCTTTTTGTAGTGAATCACAACTGAGCCATCATAAATCAATCAAATCTTTATTGGACACGTAAACAATGTGATAAAGAACATTTTACAACAAGCAATCTAGGGATCTAGATAGCTGGTCAGGACACATCTCACTCTTTTGCCTTCACCTTTATTGTCCATTCGTTTTTGGTGACTGTATTCTGGACCTAGACATTAATTCCGCGACATACATGGCGGACAATAACTGATACAGTCTGCTTTAACGGGCCAAAGGCATTTTCTGTTTTCCGTAGTCTTCCCTCGATGGCCAGGTAATACAAAGCACACGCTACCTTTTTTTTAAATCACATCCATGGGAGCCCGCAATCTCGTTGTCTTTCGTTCGACAAATGGACAAAGTTTTTCGGAAAGTAGAATCACAGCTGACCTGGACATTTGAAAGTTCTCTTGTCGTCTGAGAAGTGCTGTATCCAAAATAGCTGCAATCACTTTCTCTTAAGGTATTCATGTGTGGTTTCCACAAACATCTGTAAACACGGAAGGAGAAACACGGGCATGTCTGGATGACTCGCCTCCATCTTTCCAGTGGTTCCCCCTGAGTTACGATACCGCTTTCTGACGTCACTTCCTGTATGGGGCGCTGTCTTTCTGGCGTCAGTTTGTAAACGATCAATGAGTCCACACAAAACTAAAAGCCGGAGATTCAAGAAATACACGGCGGACTTAAACGTGTAGAAATTTGTCCGAGGAAGGGAACCTTAAACAATGGTTTAGCGTGGCTGAAAGGGAGCTTAGGCTAAATATCTTTTTGTTTAAGGGGTTACCCGGGCTAGTGTATACATAGCCTGAGTCCATATTAATCTCATGACGTCCATCCATCCATCTATCTTCTTCTGCTTATCCGAGGTCGGGTCACGGGTACAGCAGCCTAAGCAGGGAAGCCCAGACTTCTCTCTCCCCAGCCACTTCGTCCAGCTCTTCCCGGGGGATCCCGAGGCGTTCCCAGACCAGCCGGGAGACATAGTCTTCCCAACGTCTCCTTGGTCTTCCCTGTGGCCTCCTAGCGGTCGGACGTGCCCTAAACACCTCCCTAGGGAGGCGTTAGGGTGGCATCCTGACCAGATGCCCAAACCACCTCATCTGGCTCCTCTCCATGTGGAGGAGCAGCGGTTTTACTTTGAGCTCCTCTCGGATGACAGAGCTTCTCACCCTATCTCTAAGGGAGAGCCCCGCCACCCGGTGGAGGAAACTAATTTTGGCCGCTTGCAATGGAGATCTTGTCCTTTCGGTCATATCCCCAAGCTCATGACCATAGGTGAAGATGGGAACGTAAATCGACCGGTAAATTGAGAGCTGTGCCTTCCGGCTCAGCTCCTTCTTCACCACAACGGATCGATACAGCATCCACATGACTGAAGACACCGCACTGATCCGCCTGTCGATCCCACGAACCACTCTTCCCTCACTCGTGAACAAGACTCCGAAGTACTAACTCTATAGCCCGCAGACTTTTTTTGGGCTTTAGGAATCACTAATAACCCGGAGTCCTTTGAACGCAAATTTCTTGCCGGGACAAGAAGGACTTAAGATGTGACTTTAAAGTTTTACTACTTACGTATAAAATACTACACGGTCTAGCTCCATCCTATCTTGCAGATTGTATTGTACCATATGTCCCGGCAAGAAATCTGCGTTCAAAAGACTCCGGCTTATTAGTGATTCCTAAACCCCCAAAAAAGTCTGCGGGCTTTAGTGCGTTTTCCATTCGGGCTCCAGTACTCTGGAATGCCCTCTCGGTAACAGTTCGAGATGCTATCTAAGTAGAAGCATTTAAGTCTCACCTTAAAACTCATTTGTATACTCTAGTCCAGGGGTAGGGAACCTATGGCTCTAGAGCCAGATGCGGCTCTTTTGATGACTGCATCTGGCTCTCAGATAAATCTTAGCTGACATTGCTTAACATGGTAAGTAACTAACAATTCCGCTGGTAATCACATTGTTAAAAATAACGTTCAAATTATAAAACATTCTCATGCATTTTAATCCAACCATTCGTTTTCTATCACACCTGTCCAATATGTCGCATTAATGGTAAGAAGTATCATATTTATTATTGGTTAACTTTTAGAATAACAATGTTATTAAAAAGAAGAAGAGACTTATTATACTCAAAAAATGTTGGTCTTACTTAAAAATGCACTCATTTAGTTGTACTCAGCGTTAAAAAAATATTATATGGCTCTCACAGAAATACATTTTGAAATATTTGGCTTTCATGGCTCTCTTAGCCAAAAAGGTTCCCGTCCCCTGCTCTAGCCTTTAAATAGACCTCCTTTTTAGACCAGTTGATCTGCCGCTTCTTTTCTTTTTCTCCTCTGTCCCCCCTTCCCTTGTGGAGGGGGTCCGGTCCGATGACCATGGATAAAGTACTGGCTGTCCAGAGTCGAGACCCAGGATGGACCGCTCGCCTGTGTATCGGTTGGGGACATCTCTACGCTGCTGATCCGCCTCCGCTTGGGATGGTTTCCTGTGGACCGGACTCTCGCTGCTGTCTTGGATCCGCTTTGAACTGAACTCTCGCGGCTGGGTTGGAGTCACTATGGATTGAACTTTCACAGTATCATGTTAGACCCGCTCGACATCCATTGCTTTCGGTCCCCTGTGGGGGGGTGCCCACATTTGAGGTCCTCTCCAAGGTTTCTCATAGTCATCATTGTCACTGACGTCCCACTGGGTGTGAGTTTTCCTTGCCCTTATGTGGGTTCTTCCGAGGATGTCGTAGTCGTAGTGGTTTGTACAGTCCTTTGAAACATTTGTGATTTAGGGCTATATAAATAAACATTGATTGATTGATTGATTGACATATGGTACAATACAATCGGCAAGATAGGATGGAGCTAGACCGTGTAGTATTTTATACGTAAGTAGTAAAAGTCACATCTTAAGTGCACAGGAAGCCAGTGCAGGTGAGCCAGTATAGGCGTAATATGATGAATCAATCAATCAATCAATGTTTACTTATATAGCCCTAAATCACTAGTGTCTCAAAGGGCTGCACAAACTAGTGTCTCAAAGGGCTGCACAAACCACTACGACATCCTCGGTAGGCCCACATAAGGGCAAGGAAAACTCAAACCCAGCGGGACATCGGTGACAATAATGACCCAGTGGGACGTCGGTGACAATGATGACTATGAGAACCTTGGAGAGGAGGAAAGCAATGGATGTCGAGCGGGTCTAACATGATACAGTGAAAGTTCAATCCATAATGGATCCAACACAGTCGCGAGAGTCCAGTCCAAAGCGGATCCAACACAGCAGCGAGAGTCCCGTTCACAGCGGAGCCAGCAGGAAACCATCCCAAGCGAAGGCGGATCAGCAGCGCAGAGATGTCCCCAGCAGATACACAGGCAAGCAGTACATGGCCACCGGATCAGACCGGACTCCCTCCACAAAGGAGAGTGGGACATAGAAGAAAAAGAAAAGAAACGGCAGATCAACTGGTCTAAAAAGGGAGTCTATTTAAAGGCTAGAGTATACAAATGAGTTTTAAGGTGACACTTAAATGCTTCTACTGTTCAAACTTTCTTGTTCTTGTCAAAAGTCTAGCAGCCGCATTTTGTACCAACTGTAATCGTTTAATGCTAGACATGGGGAGACCCGAAAATAATACGTTACAGTAGTCGAGACGAGACGTAACAAACGCATGGATAATGATATATGAAACTGGTGGGGTTCGGTACCTCCAACAAGGTTAAGAACTACTGCTCTAAAAGCTATAAAAAAAAAACCCTAAAAAAAACAGTGTGTATGCGCATCCAGTGCGCAAGAGTAAACCTTTCGACCAAGTTGGAAAACTGACAAGGGATTGCCAAATCACTTCCCTGCCTTGGAATGACGTCCAACCGGGACATTCCAGTTATATTTAGAGCCTATATATACTGGAGTCGCCCCCTAGCCTATGTTGACTCTACGGCAGCCAGCAGAACAGAATACTGCTCTGAAACCTACATCACGTGACCTACATACTTACGCTATACTTTGCATAATACACTAATACACACACGTCACCCCCCCCCAAAAAAAATAAAAAAAGCACAGTGGAAGTAATAAATGACGTCATGTCTGTGTGATTAACATCAAATATAAATAAAATCGAGCCAAAGGTGCGCGAAAGTGTGTTTGACGAGGTTATGGCGGTGGAATAGTCATAAAATGACACGGCCTAGAGTGGACTCTCCAGCTAGGCTTTGTGGGTAAAGTGCGTTCAGGGTATCCGCCCATATTTCGCCAAAGAGGAGGCCAGAAAACTCAGCAGCGAGACCGGACGCTGGGACAAATGGAAAGTTCAATCTATTGATTTGTTGACTTAGTTCGGCGCATTGTGGTTCGAGGCAGACAGCTTTGATGCGGGCCTTTAGTAGCGGAGCGGGAAATGCAGACATCATCGTGTGAGGCGAGAGGAAGATCAGCTTGACTCGTTTCAGACGCGGAACTGCATTCGTTTAAAGGTAACACATAAGTGCACGGTTCACATATTTGTACGTTTCATTCAAGCATGTGTTCTTATGTCATTGTTTTTAAAGCACTGTCTTGTTTTCATTGTAAATGCAAAACGACGCCCAGTTGCGGAGCGAATGTCGGCCCTAGGCTGCAGTTTCTTTTGCTAGCTTGTCAATGGCGGCTTCAAACTTGGCACTTTGTAACCCTTTAATTGAACGAATAGCACAGGTGTTCATTCATACCAGGTGAACAATGTTGCGTCGATGAATTATTTCTGTTAATGACGTGACGGATAAGCTTTGGTTTACTTTTTAAAGTCGCGGTTAGCACCAATGCTAACTTAGCTTCTAGCACACTGCAGCCTGGTTGTGTTCAGAGGTTTTCACCCCGCCGCCTGGCAACCCAGCAGGCTTCCCAGCATATATTTCCAGAGTTCTTTTCAACCTCCACACCAGAATTAGGATTTTAGTGTGAGTTTTGACGCTTTACACAGGCGTTAATCTAAAGAAGTGAGACTTTTTAGATGTTACAACATGATTTTACAGATAGTCAAGCACTTCCAGTGTAAATACTTAGGCCGGTGGTTCTCAAATGGGGGTACTTGAAGGTGTTGTAAGCACAATACCAATGGGCGCAAAATGCGAGGTGGCGACTTGTCCAGGGTGTACTCCGCCTTCCGCCCGATTGTAGCTGAGATAGGCGCCAGCGACCCCAAAAGGGAATAAGCGGTAGAAAATGGCGTCTTCAGTAATGCGGACGTTGTACCGATCTGTTGTGGTGAAGAAGGAGCTGAGCCGGAAGGCAAAGCTCTCAATTTACCGGTCGATCTATGTTCTCATCCTCACCTATGGTCATGAGCTTTGGGTCATGACCGAAAGGATAAGATCACGGGTACAAGCGGCCGAAATGAGTTTCCTCCGCCGTGTGGCGGGGCTCTCCCTTAGAGATAGGGTGAGAAGCTCTGCCATCCGGGAGGAACTCAAAGTAAAGCCGCTGCTCCTCCACATCGAGAGGAGCCAGATGAGGTGGTTCGGGCACCTGGTCAGGATGCCACCCGAACGCCTCCCAAGGGAGGTGTTTAGGGCACGTCCAACCGGTAGGAGGCCACGGGGAAGACCCAGGACACGTTGGGAAGACTATGTCTCCCGGCTGGTCTGGGAACGCCTCGGGATCCCCCGGGAAGAGCTAGACGAAGTGGCTGGGGCAAGGGAAGTCTGGGCTTCCCTGCTTAGGCTGCTGCCCCCGCGACCCGACCTCGGATGAGCGGAAGATGGATGGATGGATGGAAAATGGATGGATGGATGGCAAGCGCTTTTTGCAAATTTTATCTCCAATCAAAGTCAAATCAAATGTTTATTGGATTCATCACTATACAGTAAGGCTGTGAATCTTTGGGTGTCCCACGATTCGATTCAATATCGATTCTTGGGGTCACGATTCGATAATACATAGATTTTTTCGATTCGATTCTCGATTCAAAAACGATATTTTTCCGATTCAAAACGATTCTGTATTCATTCAATACATAGGATTTCTGCAGGATCTACCCGTCTGCTGACATGTTAGCAGAGTAGTAGATTTTTTTTAAAAAGCTTTTATGATTATAAAGGACAATGTTTTATCAACTGATTGCAATAATGTACATTTGTTTTAACTATTAAACAAACTAAAAATATGACTTATTTTATTTTTGTGAAAATATTGGACACAGTGTGTTGTCAAGCTTATGAGATGCGATGCAAGTGTAAGCCACTGTGACACTATTGTTCTTTTTTTTTTTTTTTTTACAAATGTCTAATGATAATGTCAATGAGGGAATTTTAATCACTGCTATGCTGAAATGATAACTAATATTGATACTGTTGTTGATAATGTTCATTTTTGTTTCACTACTTTTGGTTTGTTCTGTGTCGTGTTTGTGTTTCCTCTCAATTGCTCTGTTATTGCAGTTCTGAGTGTTGGTGGGTCAGGTTTGGTTTTGGAATTGGATTGCATTGTTATGGTATTGCCGTTTAGAGGTTTGTTGAATCGATTTAAAAAAAACATTTTTTTTTTTTTAATTAAAAAAAAACAATTTTTTTTTTTTTTTAATAAAAAAAAAAAAAGAATAGATTTTTAAAAAATTAAAATTGAGTCCGAATCCCACAACATAAACGATTCGATTCGTATTCGAATCGATTTTCCCCCCACGCCCCTACTATACAGTGTACATCCACGACTAAACTACTGACTAAACTACTACCACAACGTGGTTTACTATTTATAAAATATAATAATGTAGGGTTACATGGAACTTGAAATAGGCCACCCGGCCTGAATCCACACTTCCCTCGCCAAACACCTTCGTTTCCCAACCCTCACGCTGGGATAAATAGGTCTTGATGCCATCTACGCAGTGTTTGGGAGACTGTTTTGCTGTTAGATTCCGTCCAAATTTGCAAAGTGCGCAAGATTGGGGTACGTGAGATATTTTTAAAAATATTCTAAAAATAGCAACAATTAAAAAATATTTTATAAAAATATTTATTGAATAATACTTCAACAAAATATGAATGTAAGTTCATAAACTGTGAAAAAAAAATACAACAATGCAATATTAACTGTTGACATCTAGATTTTTTTGTGAGTAAGTTCCATAAATATTGATGTTAAAGATTTCTTCTTTTGTGAAGAAATGTTTAGAATTAAAGGCCTACTGAAACCCACTACTACCGACCACACAGTCCGATAGTTGAGTGGTTCTCAACCTTTTTTCAGTGATGTACCCCCTGTGAACATTTTTTTTAACTCAAGTACCCTCTAATCAGAGCAAAGCATTTTTGGTTGAAAAAATAAATGATAAAGAAGTAAAATACAGCCCTATGTCGTCAGTTTGATTTATTACATTTTATAACAGTGCGAAATATTGCTCATTTGTAGTGAAGTGAAGTGAATTATATTTATATAGCGCTTTTTCTCTAGTGACTCAAAGCGCTTTACATAGTGAAACCCAATATCAAATTTTTACATTTAAACCAGTGTGGGTGGCACTGAGAGCAGGTGGGTAAAGTGTCTTGCCCAAGGACACAACGGCAGTGACTAAGATGGCGGAAGCGGGGATCGAACCTGCAACCCTCAAGTTGCTGGCACGGCCGCTCTACCAACGGAGCTATACCGCCCCAGTTAGTGGTCTTTCTTGAACTATTCGGGAAAAAAAAGATATAAAAATAACTAAAAACTTGCTGAAAAATAAACAACTGATTCAATTATAAATAAAGATTTCTACACATAGAAGTAATCATCAACCTAAAGTGCCCTCTGTGGGGGATTGTAATAGCGATCCATCTGGATTCATCAACTTAATTGTAAACATTTCTTGACAAAAAAAGCAATATTTAACATCAATATTTATGGTACACGTCAACAAAAAAAATCTAGCTGTCAACACTGAATATTGCATTTCTTTTCACAGTTTATGAACTTACATTCATATTTTGTTGAAGTATTATTCAATAAATATATTCATAAAGCATTTTTTAATTGTTGCTATTTCTTAGAATATTTTTAAAGAATCACATACCCCTTGGCATACTTTCAAGTACCCCCAGGGGTACGCGTACCCCCCATTTGAGAACCTCTGACTTAGACTATAGGTGTTCCAAGGTGTTATCGGTATTGTCATATTTGTAGTATTAAAAAAGGTGAGCATGTACAATTATGTAACGCAAAATTCATGCCTTGAAGAAAGATACATTTTAAGTTTTCTTTTGACATTGTCTGATAGTGTTTATTATTGTAGTTGTAACCTACAAGTGAGTGTTGCTGTAAGAATGCAGCTCATCCTAGGGCTGGGCAATATGGCCTTTTTTTTAAAAATATCTCTATTTTAAGGCCATATCACGATACACGATATGTATCTCGATATTTTGCCTTAGCCTTGAATTAACTCTTGATACATATAATCACAGCAGTACTGTGATTCTATGTGTCTACATTAAAACATTCTTGCTCATACTGCATTTATATATGCTCATTTTAAACTTTCATGCAGAGAAGGAAATCACAACTAAGTCCATTGACTTAAACTGTATTTATTAAACAGTTATTAGCAGGTGACTTTTCATATGATGCTACATATTAGCAGTAATCCTACTTTTGGTAGCAACGCTTGTGCCCTACACTTGACAAATTAAAGTTGTCCATTCGACATCGTCCCGCTGAAGCCTAACCACCGCCACACAATGGACCCCGTGCTGTTTTTCTTGGGAATTAATTCTTCCTTCATTTGTTTCCAGATTTGCACCTTCTTTCTCTCGTATTACCACCCGCAACACTGCGCTAGCATGACAGCTGATGTTAGCCACGCTGCTACCTCTCTGCTCCGTGAGGGCGTATAGTATGTGACGTATGACGTGACAGTATTTGACGTATGCAAGTGTGTGTGCTTGCTGTCTGTGAGAAGGAGAGACAAAAATGAGTGGGAAGAGCCTGTAGTATAATGCCCGCAGCTAAAATCAACTGCGTGAGAACATCCATCCATCCATCCATTTACTACCGCTTATTCCCTTTGGGGGCGCTGGTGCCTATCTCTGCTACAATCGGGCGGAAGGTAGGGTACACCCTGGACAAGTCGCCACCTCATCGCAGGGCCAACACAGATAGACAGACAACATTCACACTCAAATTCACACACTAGGGCCAATTTAGTGTAGCCAATCAACCTATCCCCAGGTGCATGTCTTTGGAGGTGGGAGGAAGTATACTCGAATATTACGATATGGTCATTTTCTATATCGCACAGAGACAAACTCGTGATATATCGATATATCGCCCAGCCCTAGCTCAAACATTAAAAGAGCCAACTTTATTTACTACTTTTTTTTTTTTAGAGCCCAGCAAAACCTTAAATCTGGGTTTTTACATTTATCCTGTTCATTTATTAATGTATTATACCCCATATGATGATTCTGGTTACTTTTAAGAGCTTCTTAATAGTATTAAAATGTTTTCCCCAATAGTGTTCAGCAAACTGGTAAAATATTGTCATAGAGAATTATAATGATAAAGAACAGATTGCACTCAGAAACAATTTGTCAAGAATGTGTCTGGTTGAGTCATTAAAATAGTTGACAGCGTATAAACTAGTAAGCATGTTCTTGTCGACTTATAATTAAGGATTTTTCTCTTTTCGCAACTGGTAGGTCCCTTTACCTAAAATGATGACAGTCTCCATTAGGCAGCCTACTAGTAAACGTACAGCCAGAAATGTGTGTGTAAACACATTTTTACTTCACATTGCATAGTGCATGGAGAAACTGATGTTGAATTAATGGTTTTCAGTGTCCAACAATGTGCTTCCCTTTGGTGCCACAGGTTAATCATGACAGAATATAAGCTGGTTGTGGTGGGAGCTGGTGGCGTTGGCAAGAGCGCACTTACAATTCAACTTATCCAGAACCACTTTGTGGACGAATATGACCCCACCATTGAGGTATGTGTGTGTACATCCATGTAAATATCTTGATTCTTCCTGTCTCCATAATGTGATGTGTATTTTAGTATGGGGTCAGAGATTCCTGTGTAAGAGTGGTTCTAACGCATTCTTCAAGTTTAAGTGTAGAGACATCAAACAGGTTTTAATTTCCTTGTCTGCTTGTCTTTGAACTTTACCATGTATAGAGAGAACATAGTTACTGAGACGCAAGTTAATTATTCATGTTTTGTGGATTAGATGTGCACATTTAATAAGATGGCTGACTCAGAGGCACTCATCAAATAATTATTCTTGTATGATGTGTGGCCCTACAACCAGTGTATTAAGTGTTGCCTAATAAAACATGTTATCAA
This sequence comes from Nerophis ophidion, assembly GCF_033978795.1. NCBI lineage: Eukaryota > Metazoa > Chordata > Actinopteri > Syngnathiformes > Syngnathidae > Nerophis > Nerophis ophidion. The sequence continues at coordinate 37,469,106 of NC_084622.1, forward strand.
TACTATTTTACCTTTGTGCACACATGGAAAAAAGTCCATAGAACCAATAAGGCCAGGAGAACGAGAGCTGGGTGAAACACCACCATACTTATTTATTCACATTGGTGTAATGATATACTGTAAATTGGGAGGGGGAAACCTACTGTAACCATTCCCAACTGTCTTCTTTTTGGTACTTTTGCAGCTACTATTTGGACACACTCCTGATACCTCTTCTGGTTTTCTGTTGCAGGACTCGTACAGAAAACAAGTGGTGATAGATGGAGAGACATGTCTGCTGGACATCCTGGACACTGCAGGTCAGGAGGAGTACAGCGCTATGAGAGATCAGTATATGAGAACAGGGGAGGGATTCCTCTGTGTTTTTGCCATCAACAACACCAAGTCCTTTGAGGACATTCACAACTACAGGTAAGTTAGGAGGTGACCCCTATACAAATCTAGATTGTTACACACCTCCAAAACATTTCGCTTTACTTGTTATTGCACCATGTCTTAGTTGAAGTCTAAATTCTATGTATGTCAATGTACAGAGAACAGATAAAGCGGGTGAAAGACTCTGAGGATGTCCCCATGGTGCTGGTGGGTAACAAGTGTGACCTCCCGTCCCGAACAGTGGACACCAAACAGGCTCAGGACTTAGCACGTAGCTATGGCATTCCCTTCATTGAGACATCAGCCAAAACCAGACAGGTACGTGTCCAGCCAGAGTCACACACTGACACTGTCTACTCTCAGCGCTTCACTTTGGCATGTTAAACTCTACACGTCTTCTTGTGTCATGTGTGGTGTTCCGTCTTTGTGTAACTTTTTTCCAACACTTTTCACTGGGAGTTATATCAGTCCACTCTGGTTAATTGGTATTTCTTAGGGGGTACTCTAATTATTGCATGCCTTTGTGTCATGAATATGTGAGATTACTTCTTCTGGGTTTCCTATTTTATTAATAATCTGCATATCTGTAATTGTGATTGAAAACTACCAGTAATTATTCTAGGGTGAGGATTGGGATTGTTGATTGTGGTTACCATGATTGTGTTTGGGATATTGTCTGTGGTCTTTTCGGTCTTATATAGTGATGTGGTGAGTGTTGTCATCAGGGCCTTCTGCGGCTGTCGAGCTGGTGCAGCTTGGTCAACACTTCTTTGTTTGGTCTCTCTGCCATGTTGCTTGATCCAGTGTGGTGAAATAATCATTGCCATGATTTAGGGCTGGGCGATATGGACCAAAACTGATATCGCAATACACAATATTTATCGGTATTTTGAACAAAACAAAAGTGTTTAGTTTCAACTCAACACCACATTACTATTACCACCAGTGATCTGAAAATTACTTTAAAAAAATTATAGTTACGTGTTACTTAAATAAAAAACGTAAGTTAACTACGTATGGAATTACTCCTTAATAAATGTAATTAATTACTGGGGAAAGTAATTCATGCGTTACTTAAAAAAACTTTAAATACATGTAGTTGAGAAAAGTTAATGAGAGCAGGGTGGACGTGGGTGTGCCTTTTTTTTAAAAGACGGTGTCGGTCAACAAGCGACGTGACGTCAGCGAGAGTTTCAGCTGAACTGTATTTGTTAGCTTCAGCAGTTGGCGGCGGCAGTTTGTTGGCTCTGAAAGGTGCTCTGTTGAATTTTTTCACAGGCTTGTGTGACCTCTGGTTAATAAGCCATGTCGGGCGAAGGTAAATGTGGTCGGTGTCTGCAATGCGCAGTAGCAACTCCTGGCATATGACAGACCCTTCCTCAGCTACCACTATAACAAAGACACATCAAAAGATACTTGTATGCCGGTATTGTCTCAAATGTATATATCTTTCTAAAATAATGCCGATATATCGCCCAGCCCTACCATGATTCAATTTTCCCACCAGAATAACCTGTTTTTACCCAAGTGTATCGGTGCTCTTCCTCCTACAAGGTGCTGCTGTTTAACTTTTGATGCGTCAGTTTTACAATATTTTGTACAGCCAAATGACTTAACAAGAATTGCATAATACGTTGAAATTTGATGATTAAATTGAATACTATATCTTTAAAAAAACTACTTTGTAGACAGTGTTTTCTACAGGACTACAATCAATCTGTCGGGGGGCGTTTAGATAACACCATTGTCTAATTTGCATATATGGTTGACCGAACTCAATACTATCTCTTTTCCGCTTTAAGACTAAAACACTATCAGTGAAGCATAAGAAACACAAATAAAGGCAAAATACTGTGTTTTTTTAAATGTTTATTTTAGTTATTTAAAAAAGTTAATTGGTCAAAATATTTAATATATGTACTTTGAAGTGAAATTGGCCAGTGAGCACACCAGTCTCTTCACTCATCTTTGAATGTCTATTTGTTTTAGTTTTTAAAAAAAGCAACTTGGTCAGAAGACTTCAGTGTGTGTTTAAGTACTTTTTGAGCACATTCAACAATACCGCAACCATAATAACCATGATAGTTTTGGTGAAAATAGCTGTGATGTAAAATTTTCATATCATTACATTTCTAAGCAGTACTAATTACAATTGAAACGATGGAATGTGGAGTGTGTTTTGCGTCTTGCATTTATTCGCTATTAAATTACAAGCGGTCATGAAAGGAAGAGTATAAGGTTATAGAACACTGCTGTTTTTTTGAATGTATAGTTACCTCTTGGCAGCTGATACTGCAATTTACCTTCTGCCAAGACATGTGAATGCATTTTTTTAACGAGGCTTAAAATATTCACATTTAGACACGTCTGAGTAATTTCAGCTCGTTACATTGCGCATTTTGGCTTTTTTTTTTTTTTTTTTTTTCAAATGTTTGTGGCTTTGTTTATGGTCATAATTTCTTCAAACTAGTTAAAGGCTGGGCTTTCCCCTTAATGAAAGTGCTGTGCACACTTCCAACCTTGCTTTTCACGGCCGTGGTAATGCACAGTCCCCGGTCGCCACAGCAAGTACTTAAACTTTCGTGACCGCTTGTATTTGAATACTGGGTAAAATGTATGACAATTGAAACATGTCCTGGCTTTTACATTTAGTGCGTACTGCGTGGGAATTTTGTACATCTCTCTACCCAAAAAATCAGAACATTAATATTTAGTTGCAGTGGACGGGTCTGAATACTCGCTAAATATGACGACAAAATTGCTCAGTTGGCCACACTGATCCCTCATAACTAACTTTTTTGTTTTTTACCTTTTGCGTGGTGTTATGTGACCAGCTGCCTCTGTGTCTGTCACCTTAAAAACGCTCAAGACGAAAGTATTGCTTTGCAGAACGCAGACTTACCTCCGCCAAAGAGGTTATGTTTTCGCCAAAGTTAGTTTTTTAGCTACATAACGCAAATTGTTGTGGATAGATTTGATTTAAATTTTTACAGGAAATTTCCCCAAAAACAATTCCTCTCATCGAATACAAACACACTTTACTTCCTGCTTATGGCGCTCCACACTACGCAGAAGATTCTGGGAGATGTAGTTTATTTTTTAGACCCGGCCAACGCTAAAGCGCTGAAAAAAACTACACTGCAAGTCTTGTGCAAGTGGTGCTGAATTTCCCCCCGGGATCAATAAAGTACTTTCTATTCTATTGTTTTATACCGTCAGGCGTAGAGAAATACTAAGGGCAGAAGCTGTTTTGCTAGGCGCTAACCACGACCCATCACATTGCATTGTGTCAAAAGGTTTGATGATTGCACAGAATGTGTCTAGTTCAACACAGCCCAGAAAAATCACTTGGAAATTTCCCCAGGAGGTAAGTTGGTGACCGTAAAGACTAATATGGCAGAACTTGAGTTGGTGTTTGAGTCAGCAGACCAGTTATTTGCTGGTCAAGCCACCTGAGCCCAAACGTGTGTGTGTGTGTGTGTGTGTAATTTGTATGCAAACTGTGTGACATGCGGCCCAACTATTGTGTTCCCCACCACTGAGGGAAGTTGTGTCTTGCTGCAGAGAGTGGAAGATGCCTTTTACACCCTGGTACGGGTGATCAGGCAGTACCGCCTCAATAAGCTCTGCAAGGAGGAAAAGACGCCACGCTGTGTCAAGCTTAAAAAGTGTGTTGTGATGTGAAAGGGGTAAGTGTATGCACCCTTGGTCCCACCACCGACTCTGTTTTACATATGCTCAAACTGGACTGTGGAGACTAAAGCAAGGGACAAAGGGTGTGTTGGCTTCTCCAAGCTAACCTGCTGGGGCTGTGGTGAGGCGCTAACGGGACTCAACGGATGATTTGTGCCTGCTTCTGTGTGTCTTTTGTGATGGTTGGTCGTAATCTCTGACTGGTACCGTTGATTTTATTTGCTCATTTAACTGCTTTTCTTTCACGCTCGTTTACTCTTGGTCCAATCTGGGGTAAACAAGGTTTCCACCCTGTGAACTCACTGCCTAAAACTTTAGGTGCCAGTCCTGATCTAATGATATCTAACCAGAGCTGCATATAATATATCAACATTTACAGGGATTATTATTGACCCTGACAGCAGTATTAATTCCTCAATACAGGCGGTCCTAAAGTCCCTATAACACGTAGGTGGAAATTTAGTGTAAATTGGAACTCATACCTAAATTTACACTTGTAGGGCCCTATTAAATCTATTTAGATGTTTCTCATATCCTGTTTTTTTAATTTATTTTTTATTTTTTTACAATTTACACCAGGTGTATCCAAACATTTGTCACTGAAGGCTGAAAAATACTGAAAAATTAAAGAATGCAGGGGGCCACTTTGATACATTTTGGAAACTGAAGATCTTAAAACCAGTTCAGTGTACGTCAGAATACTTGAAGAAAAACATCTAAGCTGATGTGTTTTGCATGACACAAATAGTCGTTGGTGTTTTAGAATAAGATGGACCTTTTATTCATTCCACAATGGGGAAATTGTATAGTTGCAGTGCAGATTTTTACATACAGTCATAAAAGTAAAATGTATTGAATTAAAATGTATAATATATACTTAATTAAAATTATTTTAAAATGGCCGTTGGGCAGCACTCTTTGGGCACCTCTGATTTATTTTACCAACATAGGGCATTTTCTTTTGTATCAGTGATTTAAATGTGTAATTAAATGCCGTGATTCTTACACTTATTGACACAATATGTTATTGGGCAAATTTTCCCAGTATTTCAAGTCAAAGCATATTAATGTAACATAACGTAACTGCTTTAAATTTACATACTTTTAAAGTAAGAGAAAGCACACACATGAATGCATCAGTTATTTTAGCATTCATGTTCAATCAATAGTATTTGAAGCCGTCAAGTTAGTATTCTAGAAAGAAGGATGTTCAAGATGCGACCATCTGTAGCATCGGTGCCGCATTAACAAAAGCTGGATAACGTTAGCGTTAGCACAGTGTTTTTCACACGGCTTTTGGGCGACAATTAGTAAGACCTGGGCTGATATTAAGTCCATTAATTAAACAATAAATTACAATTAACTGAATTTTGCCCGCATCAATAAACTGCCATGGTTGTGTTTTACTTTGTTCTTTGCTTTCAAACAGGCTAAAAGAGGGTTCACGCTTACTCTGTGCATCGCTCTCAGCACCCAAGCATGTAGAATGAAATGAATGTCGTGAACACTCTTGTCAGTCATCCACAATCTTTGTCTATATGAGTGAAGGTGGGACTGGTGGCTTAAACACGACTCGCTTTTAAGTAACCAGAAAGTAACAAAAAATAGGAAGAGAAAATATGATTGCAAAGCAAATGTCTCGTTTTTGGAATATTTCAGCTTGAATGACAGGATCAGTCTATCAACACGGTCAAACATGTCAGTATGGCAAATTTACAGGGGCAAAAAATCATTCAACTGGTGAAAAAAATGCACTTCATTATGCAAAATTTTGCTAACAGATTGAGAATCCATTTTATTTTTATTTATTTAGGATAATCAAAAGTTGCTGACCGTCCGTATGGAAGACTAGATACGTTAGAACTGTAGTAGCCCGATAACTGAAAAAGCTAATAAAAGTCCTTACAAGGCGAGCAGGCATCTTTTTTGTGCCTTTTAAAACCACCGAACGTTCAGACACCTTGGCCAAAGTTGCCATAAACTTAATCGTGCCACATTTTAGAACCCTCAGTATAATTTTATTTAACATCCATACGTAAATACTTGATGTTCATATATTCGTCCATTGATTCATGAATTGCCCACGTTGCAGACTTTATGCATCGGAGAATCGATCATTTTTCCCACCTCTACAGACAGGTAGATCGACAAGTAGGGCTGGGCGATTATATGATCGTTGATTGCGATTCATTTGAATTAGATCACGGTGATCAACTGTTGCATATTTCCTCGATCAATCATGGCAAAGCTGTCTGTTAGAAGTTATCGCAGTAGGGAAGCAACGATGCTTGGTATAATCTTGCACGGAATGATCCACCTTTAGTGATCGTGATCCCGTGTGTGTGTGCGCGACCTCCCCTTCCATATTTGCAAAAGTAAGGCTCGTCACTACGTAATTGTTTAAACAGCAGTGTGCCTCTTCCCCCTCACACAGCTTAAAGTACAGACAAGAAGAATAAAATAAAGAAATATGACTAACACTAGCACAGAAGTTGAAACAACATTTCAGAGCAGCAACTTCCCTGTCAGACTTCAGTCCCACTAAATGCGGACTCACAGGCATTCTCATGTCTTTATGACTGAACTATACTCCTTTAGACACGACTGTGAGAATAAACACTCTTACTAGTTTTATCAGAAAAAGGCATTTTTATATATAAGTATTTTCTAATTAGACTTTGTGTGTCTGCAATGCAAAGATTCAACTCCTCAGATATAACATGTACTGAAAAACACTTTTTGTTCTAATCATTTGTTAATTAAAAATAATGTTGTTCCTGAAATGATCATTGAACTTGTTTTGTGTTTGTACACATTATTTTACAGTACCTCAAATTCAAACTGCGCTTTCATGTAATTTTATTTAATATAAGCTACTGTAGTTGCATTTAAAAAAACAAAAAACTTTATCTGTCACTGCTTGCCCTTTGCCAAAACACTGGTGAGAAGCACTGATGTATACAAGTAATCATAGAACACAAATAATAATTTACAATTTGAAAGCGTTATTTGGCAAACGTTAACTTGAAATAAAAGTATTATAATATTCAGTACACTGCTGATAAGTTTATTTACTGCAGAATGTTTGTGATGATAAGCAAAAAAACAAAATAACTTTAAGCGGTATAAACATTATTTTTCTTTACCCCCACAAAACACTAACCTGACTCTCACCAGATCCTTGTAGTTTGCTGAGCTCCACAAAAGGATCTGGGACTTTTCAATAGATGTATTTCCGAAGGCGGGGCCTTGTAAAAAAATCATTGTATGTGATTGGATAAACCACTTGTCCGTTAGCTTGAATGACATGCTACTTCAACCACTCACATCCAAATCAACTTGTGACGCTGATGAGAGCGACTGTGGAAAATCCAAAACAGAACAGCCGACATATTGGATAACGACAGAGTGAAAAGTTCTCTGTGCATCTTTTAAATAATTAATATTCGATAGATTCGACTAAACAATTGCCATAGCAGAATCAATGTCAGCACACGACTCCACGCTGCGTGCCGCCATTGCTGTTTGAATCAAATAGTTGCTTCGGCACTATGTCCCATCTATGAAATCCCACCCGGCGATCCTGATCGGTTAATTATTTTTTGCTATCTTGAAGGAGTTTGCATTGCCCTCAAGCACAGATCCTTATGTGGAGCTCAGCAAGCTACACGGATCTGGCGAGAGTCGGGTTAACAAAAACGCATCAAAAAGAAGCAACACCGTAGCCCTAAAACCAGGTACGGAATGTAGCGTCTGATTCCTGTAAGGTTGCACCTCTAGTAAACACCATTAAAAATATGAACAAAATGACAGTTGTCAGCTGTTATATTGCCTCTATCAAACATGAAAGAGTTGTTTGTAAGAAGGTACAACAATAGTAAACAGGGATGCAACGGTACTCGCTATAATCCCTTAACAAAAAAAACAATAAATTGTGATACTAATCGAGTTCAGATGTGAAGTGAAGTGAATTATATTTATATAGCGCTTTTCTCTAGTGACTCAAAGCGCTTTACATAGTGAAACCCAATATCTAAGTTACATTTAAACCAGTGTGGGTGGCACTGGGAGCACGTGGGTAAAGTGTCTTGCCCAAGGACACAACGGCAGTGACTAGGATGGCGGAAGCGGGAATCGAACCTGCAACCCTCAAGTTGCTGGCACGGCCACTCTACCAACCGAGCTATACCGCATGAAAAAAATAATTGTGATAATTTTTTTGCTATATCGCCCAGCTCTACCGACAAGAATGCAGGGCAGTCGGGGCTACGGTGCTGGCGCCATTGTCTGTGAGGAGGTGCAGATAAACATACCTTCTTTTCACAATGACAGCATTTCACTCATCATACCTACTCAGTGGCCTGGTGGTTAGAGATCGGTAGGTGGTGAGTTCAAACCCCGGCCGAGTCCTACCAAAAACTATAAAAATGGGATCCATTACTTCCCTGCTTGGCACTCCGCATCAAGGGTTGGAATTGGGGGTTAAATCACCAAAAAATGATTCCCAGGCGCGTGCACCGTTGCAGCTCACTGCTCCCCTCACCTCCCAGGGGGTGATCAAGGGTGATTGATCAAATGCAGAGAATAATTTTGCCACATCTCGTGTGTGTGACTATCGTTGCTACTTTTACTTTTAACATTCTGCCAATTTAATAGTAGATTGTATTCATTGGCCACTTCTGGGATTCTTTTTTGCTATAAAATCATCGAGCCCAACTGTATGTTCACCACAAATTATTTACACATCTCCGAGTAGGATGCAGTTCATTTGGACAAGCTCAGTGTGAGGATTTTTCCAAGAAAACTTATGTGTTGGTTCCGGTTAGATGTGTGCCTGATACATGAACATACTACAGATGAAGGGAAGGGCAGTGCTATGATCTAGTCCAGAAAGTATTTTTGTTCAGGCACTGCATAAATATGTTTTGCATTAATAGTACAAAGCAGCAATTCTTTAAAATAATACATTTATTGAAGCCCATAAGTAATTATTGATGTATTATTTTAGGTTTCAGCCCTGGTTAAAATGCAAGCATTTTGGAACACAAAGCACAGTGGCTCTCCTTCTACCCCCAGCTTGTGGCCGAGGTTGCAGCGTAAAAGTATGTCAGTCTGCTGGAATGAACACGCTCAAAGGTGTTGGGGCTCGTGAGCCAACCTGGGTGATTAATGGAGATCATACTCAATTTGGGACTTAATCGCTGGCTGTGACGTGGCTATGATGAGAATTTGGCAGACGTACTGTAGATGTTAAGTCTGTTTTGTGTGACTTCTCCCTTCTGACACAAATTCCTCTTTGTAATTCCTGTTCTTTCTCTTCTGTGGTGCATTCAAGGACACTTTTACTGGAATATTCCTTCTGTAAAGTAGCTGCATTTACACTGGCGTTGTGTCGTCTTTGTTGAAAAGCAAGCAGTTCAAGTCGATGCAGCTTCTTTCTGGAATGGTGTTTTTGACCCAGCACATCTTTAATCCACATTTCATTCTGTTGTTTTTCCAGGGAGTGGACGATGCCTTTTACACGTTAGTTCGAGAAATCCGCAAGCATAAGGAGAAGATGAGCAAGGAGGGCAAAAAAAAGAAAAAGAAGTCCAAGACAAAGTGTACACTCCTGTGAAAAATCAGTCCTTATCCAGACAGACTTAAAAAAAAAAGAAACTATGTTGAACAGATCAAGTAAAAGATTTTGTACATTACACTAAATTATTAGCTTTTTTCTCAACACCCTCTGTAACCAATACTTAACTCGACCCACTTTGTCTGCCTTCTTATTTGCTACTTGGACAACAATAAGCTTTATTTTCTGTGCCAGTTGCTCACATGCATTTTGGTTTGTTCCGATTTTGTTGGGTGGTGATTTTTTTTTTCTTCTTCCCCAAGTTGTTTGCAATCTACATCACAACTCCCGGACACTTAGTTCTGTGAAGGTCCTTTGGCTACAGGTTACATCATGGCCTGGGATGCCAAAGAAAAAGTACTCATCTAGTGTAAATTACTCTCCAAGGAGAAATGTTTATGTATGCATGGCATCCTTTAACTGTTTTTAACAACTTTAAATAGCTATTCATTCATTCATTTGTCATTTCTTTGTATGGTGTGGGGAGCGATCACATCGCCTTCTTTAAGTTCTTGTTTTTGTGGCGACATGCATGGTGTCCTGTGTGTGTGTTCATCAGCTGCCTTGTTGATGAGGCGTGCAGCGACAGTCCAGTTGATCGGGTCTTCAGTAATTCACCTTTGCCTTGTGAGAGCCAAACCTGCCATTGTTAGTAAGACTAAGGCACATCCACACAAGAACACAGCCCTTCCTTTATACTTAAATGCTCTTCTCACAACACGTCAACAGATTTGTCTGATAGAGATTATTTTTAGGGTCGAATTCCTTCATCTGTTGCAATGATGTAGAAAACTGCCTTTTGGTGTCGAAACGATTCAGCAGAATAATTGACAGTTATTGTTATGAGGCACAATTTTGATTGATTCATTTGATTGGGTGATGTACATTAATTATCAAACTGTACTTTTTTTTTCTTTCTTATCAATAGAGAACGGTTTTAAATACACTACACTTTCCTATTCAAGTGTTTTTGCTGGTGAAGTGTGAGTTGTGAACACCAGGGGTCGCCCTCGACAAGATTTTGAAGAGACGTTTCCTTTACCGATCCTGTGTTTTAGAACGTTTTAATTCCCATCCCTAATGCGTGCCAACAGTTGATTTCCCCCGAATCACTTAAACCGTGATCCTACTTTAACACATTTTGTATAGTTGTCGTACTGAAAGGTGCATATTTTGTAGGTTGTGCTTCATTTCATTAATGTGTGTTGCAGAATGTTTCTCAAATGGAGTGTTCCTATTGCGTGTGCCTGACTGCGTGCGTGTGCGTGCGTGCGTGTGTGTGTGTGTGTGTTTTCAAGGGTTAGGGACGTGAATGAAAGGCCACTTTGCAATATGTTCAGTCGTGATCTGATCTTAATTGCATCTTTTTGTCTTTTTTCTTTTTGCCAAGAATCCCACCACTCCTATTTAATGTGTATTAAAGAACATAAAAAGGAAGCTGGCTCAGTCTCATGTTTAAAAAAAAAACTACTGGAAAGCCTGGCTCAGGTTTTCACATCAAAAATAGATTGATATTTTTTCAGCAGAAATATGGGGAAACAACTACATTTGTGCACTTTATTCACTAACTGTTACAAAAAAGATCAATTAGAATAAAACCTTAGAAATTCAATAGTGTCCTCTGTCCCGAAAGGACATCGGTCCCTAATACTACATAATGTTGGATATAGAGAATATTCAAAGCTGTTATTTATTAAATCACAATTATTGAAATTAAACGATTCGGTGCATTTGTAAACAGCTCAAAATATATATAAAGCAAACTATAACCTGCTACCCAAGAATGTACAACAACTCTTCTCAACAAAAGAGGAGAAATATAAAACATTTGTATGCTCGTACAACACTTAAAACCTTAGGCATATCAGTATGTGGAATTTTATTACAGCATGGATTAACCAAATAAATCAAAGCACCAATATGATTAATTTCAAGAGACTGTTCAAACTACAAGTGTTCACAAAGTACACAGAACAATAATGAACATCTTGAACCCTTTTTTAAAATTCAGACAAAGATTATAAGTATTTGTTTGCATACTATGGTATATTATTTAAAGGCCTACTGAAACCCACTACTACCGACCACGCAATCTGATAGTTTATACATCAATGATGAAATATTAACATTGCAACACAGGCCAAAACGGCTTTTTTAGTTTACAAAATTACAATTTTAAATTTCCCGCGGAGTTTCCTGTTGAAAACGTCGCGGAATGATGATGCGTATGATGATGTGTGTTTGTGACGTTATTGGTTGGAGGGGACAAATTAGCGCAGCCCCACTTACGGCTAAAAGTCTTCTCTTTTCATCGCGCAATTACACAGTAATTTGGACATCTGTGTTGCTGAATCTTTTGCAATCTGTTCAATTAATAATGGAGACATCAAAGAAGAATGCTGTTGGTGGAAAGCAGTGTATTGCAGCTGTTTTTATCACCGAAACACAGCCGGTGTTTCTTTATTTGTTGTGAAGCTTTAACACAGAGCAGTCAAGCGAACATGTTTCTCTACGTCAACCAGCAAGTTTTTGGATGGGAAATTGTGATATTAAGTCGGCTCTTACTGGAAACTTGAGTGGATTACGCGACTTCATCCTGCAGCTCAAAAAGGCAGCTGTGATCTTGGCTCGTGAATGCGTGGGTTCCCTCCGGGTACTCCGGCTTCCTCCCACTTCCAAAGACATGCACCTGGGGATAGGTTGATTGGCAACACTAAATTGGCCCGAGTGTGTGAATGTGAGTGTGAATGTTGTCTGTCTATCTGTGTTGGCCCTGCAATGAGGTGGCGACTTATCCAGGGTGTACGCGGCCTTCCGCCCGATTGTAGCTGAGATAGGCGCCAGCGACTCCAAAGGGGAATAAGCGGTAGAAAATGGATGGATGGATGGGATCTTGGCTCCTCGGCTTCTTTCAGAGACACTGCCGTTCACCGCAGCCATCCGACTTTCAGGTATGACTTTGTAATCTCACTAAAATACTATTAACACAATAAGCAGATAAGGGATTTTTCAGAATTATCCAAGTAAATGTGTCTAATTACATCTGAAACTCTCCCACTGCCGCCGCCTGAAGCCGTCGCCTTTTATTTCTTTTTTAATTTTTTTTATTAGTGCTTCACTCAAACTTTCCTCATCCACGAATCTTTCATCCTCGCTCAAATTAATGGGGAAATCGTCGCTTTCTCGGTCCGAATTGCTCTTACTGCTGGTGGCTCACATTATAAATAATGTGAGGATGTGAGGAGCCCTCACTCCGGTGATGTCACACGCACATCGACTGCCACTTCCGGTTTTTTATTAGCGACCAAAAGTTGCGAACTTTATCGTGGATGTTCTCTAGTAAATCCTTTCAGCAAAAATAATGGCAATATCGTGAAATGATCAAGTATGACACATAGAATGGACCTGCTATCCCCGTTTAAATAAGAAAAATCTCATTTCAGTAGGCCTTTAACAAAGAAATTGGATAAAGTTGCTATGGTATGAAAAGGGGTAGGATTAAATAAGCTCTTCTTCTTCCTACTCCCTTTCGGACGTGCTGTAATGAACCAACTGAAAATGTATGCATGTTCGAAATCAACTGAAATGAGTACTTGTTGCCTTTTAATATAATATTAAAGCTTGATTATCCAACTATCCTTTTTTTTTTGCTTATTTACAAGTCTACAAAGAACAACGTAGACCACAGTGGAACTGTTTTTAGACGTGACGTTAGGATGTACTTTATTCATCCCACAATGGGGAAATGATGTTAGAACAGGGAAACAAACAACATAAAATACATTAAAAGCACTGATCTGATACAACCTGCTGACACTTAAGCGGCACCGTTTCTTACAGTTACCACACTTGGCCACCAGGGGACGCTGTCTACGCATGCCTTCCCGCAAACGGTCCAACTTGTTTTTAGTCAACCTTGATCTTTACAGAACGTCAAAAAGAAAATCTCTATATATATTTTTTAACCATCAATGCTGATGTATACTGAGGTTAGGTATTTGCATTATATTGTATTAGACATACAAAGGATGGAAAGAGTTATGCATGTATTAAAAATTAGACTAAAAATGTACCATAGTAGCAATATAAAATATAACATATGTAATATTTACATAATCTATATACAGTATATAATATATACTCCATCCATCCAATTTTCTACCGCTTATTCCCTTGTGGGGTCGCAGGGGGCGCTGGTGCCTATCTCAGCTACAATCGGGCGGAAGGCGGGGTACACCCTGGACAAGTCGCCACCTCATCGCAGGGCCAACACAGATAGACAGACAACATTCACACACACATTCACACACCAGGGCCAATTTAGTGTTGCCAATCAACCTATCTGATATATTATAATTTTATAAAATATAATATCCATCCATCCATTTTCTACCACTTATTCCCTTTTGGAGTCGCGGGGGGCGCTGGCGCCTATCTCAGCTACAATCGGGCGGAAGGCAGGGTACACCCTGGAGAAGTCGCCACCTCATCGCAGGGCCAACACAGATAGACAGACAATATAATATATAAAATATAATTTATAACAAATCCCAATTACCATGTTCAATACTGCAGTATATTTAACAGCTGCAGCAAAAATAAAATAAAAGGACAGCGTGAAATATAGATTATAAACAAAGAGAGGTAGCTAACATAGAAGGTGTCAGGTAATAGACAGTTATCATCTATTGCGGTATGTGGATTGATTTTTAAAACTGGATGGAGTGCGGAATGAAGGAGTTTTTGAATCGAACACAGTGGGAACGAAGCTGAAGGAGCCTGTTGGAGTATGAGCTCCGCTAGTTTGGCCGGCTTTCCAGATCAGTTTGTCAATCTGGTTTAAGTCCATTCTGCTGGTGCAGCTCCCCCAACAAACCACTGCAAAGTACAGGGCACTTTTAAGTGCACTATTAAGGGGTATTGCAATACCTTTTTTTTTTTTTTTTTTTTTTTTTTTTTTTTTCCCAAGATGGCGCTGCTGTAGTGGCTGCTGTAGGCAGGAGCTCTGTGCTCTTGTGTCATCCTTTTGTGTTTCCCTCTTGTTTTCATGTGTATTTATATTTTTTTGCATTTTGGTCCGGGACCCTTTGGGACTGTTTGACAAGGGGTGGCACTTTCGTGACCTCTGTGGTGCTTTTTTTTTTTTTTTTTTTGTGGACTTCTGGACCTGCCTCCCGGGAGCCTTTTGGCCATGGAGACCAGCTGCAGGGTCTCTGCTACACCGGAGTCTGTTTGGAGGGACTGGAGGAGATGCGGATGAGGGGACAGGACTGCGGAGCTAGCACTGAGCTACTGGGACGGAGAGGCTTCGTGAGCAGGTGTCGGACACCTCAGTCACCTTGGACGTATCCTCGCTCATCCATGCGGACTGGACACTGGCCGAGAGTGGAGTCGGCTGTCCTGGTTGCTTTGTTGGGTCTGCTTCTGTCTCTGGCCATGCTCCCTCCACCCCAGCGGACGATGGCGTGGAACACCGCAGAGGCCACCACAGTGGATATGTTTATTTTACTTTTTATTCATAGCTGTATGTAGAAGTGTCTGGTTGTATCTGCTGCTTTAATGTCTTTAATGTCCTCTGTGTTCTTTGATGTTTGATGTTTCCCTCTTACACACACGTAAGAGGGATGTGTACTATGGCTATGAGTTTTTTTTTTTTTTTTTCCCTTGGCCTCAGTCTGCACCCCCACTCCAGGGCCAAGGCTAAGACCGATTTTTAAAATTTTATTTTAATCTTCTATTCTTCCCCCACCCCCCTTGTTTACCTGTATATCATCTTTTTTGTAAGGGGCGCTGGAAGCCGGCAGACCCGTCAGCGATCCTGTTCTGTCTCCCTGTAATGTTTGTCTGATCTTGAATGGGATTGTGCTGAAAATTGTAATTTTCCTGAAGGAACTCTCCTGATGGAATAAATAAAGTACTATCTAATCTAATCTAATCTAGTAGACCAATTTTAACAGTCTATTTGGAGTATAAGTTTTCAAATGGTATTTACAAACCAGGAGGTGTCCAATCTTCATTCATACTGACAAAAAACAATGTTTGTACTAACCCTGTTTCCATATGAGTTGGGAAATTGTGTTAGATGTAAATATAAACGGAATAGAATGACTTGCAAATCCTTTTCAAGCCATATTCAATTGAATGCACTACAAAGACAAGATATTTGATGTTTAAACTCATAAAATTTTTTTTTTTTTGCAGATAATAATCAACTTAGAATTTCATGGCTGCAATACGTGCCAAAGTAGTTGGGAAAGGGCATGTTCATCCCTGTGTTACATCACCTTTTCTTTTAACAACACTCAATGAACATTTGGGAACTGAGGAAACTAATTGTTGAAGCTTTGAAAGTGGAATTCTTTCCCATTCTTGTTTTATGTAGAGCTTCAGTCGTTCAACAGTCCGGAGTCTCGGCTGTCGTATTTTACGCTTCATAATGCGCCACACATTTTCCATGGGAGACATGTCAGGCAGGCGGGCCAGGAAAGTACCTGCACTCTTTTTTTAAGAAGCCACGCTGTTCTAACACGTGCTGAATGTGGCTTGGCATTGTCTTGCTGAAATAAGCAGGGGCGTCCATGAAAAAGACGGCGCTTAGATGGCAGCATATGTTGTTCCAAAACCTGTATGTACCTTTCAGCATTAATGGTGCCTTCACAGATGTGTAAGTTACCCATGCCTTGGGCACTAATGCACCCCCACACCATCACAGATGCTGGCTTTTGAACTTTGCGTCGATAACAGTCTGGATGGTTTGCTTCCCCTTTGGTCCAGATGACACAATGTCGAATATTTCCAAAAACAATTTGAAATGTGGACTCTTCAGACCACAGAACACTTTTCCACTTTGCACCAGTCCATCTTAGATGATCTTGGGTCCATCGAAGCCGGCGGCATTTCTGGATGTTGTTGATAAATGGCTTTCGCTTTGCATAGTAGAGCTTACAGATGTAGTGACTAACTATATTTAGTGAGAGTGGTTTTCTGAAGTGTTCCTGAGATTGATGTCGGTTTTTGATATAGTGCCGTTTACGTGGAGTGATTTCTCCAGATTCTCTGAACCTTTTGATGATATTATGGACGGTAGATGTCGAAATCCCTATATTTCTTGTTATTGCACTTTGAGAAACGTTGTTCTTAAACTGTTTGACTGTTTGCTCACGCAGTTGTGGACAAAAGAGTGTATCTCACCCCATCCTTTCTTGTGAAAGACCGAGCATTTTTTGGGAAGCTGTTTTTATACCCAATCATGGCACCCACCTGTTCCCAATTAGCCTGCACACCTGTGGGATGTTCCAAATAAGTGTTTTATGAGCATTCCTCAACTTTATCAGTATTTATTGTCACCTTTCCTAACTTCTTTGCCACATGTTGCTTGCATCAAATTCTAAAGTTATTGATTATTTGCAAAAAAAAAAATGTTTGTCAGTTTGAACATCAAATATGTTGTCTTTGTAGCATATTCAACTGAATATGGGTTGAAAATGATTTGCAAATCATTGTATTCTGTTTATATTTACATGTAACACAATTTCCCAACTCATATGAAAACAGGGTTTGTATATATTTAAAAAAAAATGCAAAAACATGCGTACACTGTATATTTAAACTCAAAACTTTGTTTTTTCAGGGGAGCCTCATCCGTCATGATAAAATAAATCATTAAATTCAATTAATCTGTTTTAGAATCATACATAACATTTCCATGAAGGGGAATAAATCGCTAAATTTGCATATTTCCTGAGCATACAGCAAGGGTGTCAAACACATTTTAGATCGGAGGCCACACGGAGGAAAAATCTACTCCCAAGTGGGCCGGACTGGCAAAATCCCGGCACGATAACGTAAAAATAAAGACAACTTCCAATTGTTGTCTTTGTTTAAAAATAGAACAAGCACATTCTGAAAATGTACAAATCATAATGTTTTCTTTTACAATTACCTGTTGCGGTTAATAATATATAAATAAAATAAAATAAATGGGTTGTACTTGTATAGCGCTTTTCTACCTTCAAGGTACTCAAAGCGCTTTGACACTATTTCCACATTTTACCCATTCACACACACATTCACACACTGATGGAGGGAGCTGCCATGCAAGGCGCTAACCAGCACCCATCAGGAGCAAGGGTGAAGTGTCTTGCTCAGGACACAACGGACGTGACGAGGTTGGTTCTAGGTGGGATTTGAACCAGTAACCCTCGGGTTGCGCACGGCCACTCTTCCACTGCGCCACGCCGTCCCGCCGTATATTTTATTTGTCGTTATTTAGATTTTCTAAATAAATTTTGTGATAATGTTCATCAATCATTAATTTTCAATCCATCACGATACAAAAATTACATCAAATTCAAATTACAAGATGTTGTTTATGTTGTTTAATAATTTTCCTCGACTGCCCAAGCGGTAGAAATTGGATGGATGGATGGATGACGTGCAGCATCATCTACAAAGATACAAAGAATTGCTATTGCGACCTCCAGTGGACACATTTAGAACAGCTGTTATTTTCATTCAAATATTTCAGGTTTATTTCTATACTTAGCAAACTCATCATGCGGGACGGATAAAACCTGGGGCCGTGGCATACAGAATAAAAACCTGCAGCCCGCTTCAGTACACTCACTCTGTGTATGGCGTCTGTCTGTCTGTCAGTCAGTGTGTCGCTAATGATATGCATAGTTTACTGTAAATAACGTCTGATGTCGTTTCTAGTTGGCAAAGTGTGAGGTTGTGCGCACTTGTCAAAGGTAGCGCACATGTTGCAGGGCGCGCTTTCTTCTGTCCTATTTGATGAAGGCAAGTGTCATGTTGCATCAAAGATGACATCTTTTCCCGGATGATCTCTTCCAGATAAATGTCAATTAGAGCCAGTGAACACGCTTCAAAAACGGATCGCTCATATCTGCTCATGTGTGCAAATAAATGCTCACAGCGTTTCCGTAATCAAAATGACAGAAAATATTTGGGGCAGAAGCGACTTGCCTGATATTGATAGTTCTTATTGTGGTGAGCTCATGAAAGGATAAACCACTTCCTTTAATTGGTTTGGGGAACCTTCCATCCATCCATCATCTTCCGCTTATCCGAGGTCGGGTCGCGGGGGCAACAGCCTAAGCAGGGAAACCCAGACTTCCCTCTCCCCAGCCACTTCGTCTAGCTCTTCCCGGGGGATCCCGAGGCGTTCCCAGGCCAGCCGGGAGACATAGTCTTCCCAACGTGTCCTGGGTCTTCCCCGTGGCCTCCTACCGGTTGGATGTGCCCTAAACACCTCCCTAGGGAGGCGTTCGGGTGGCATCCTGACCAGATGCCCGAACCACCTCATCTGGCTCCTCTCGATGTGAAGGAGCAGCGGCTTTACTTTGAGTTCCTCCCGGATGGCAGAGCTTCTCACCCTATCTCTAAGGGAGAGCCCCGCCACACGGCGGAGGAAACTCATTTCGGCCGCTTGTACCCGTGATCTTATCCTTTCGGTCATGACCCAAAACTCATGACCATAGGTGAGGATGGGAACGTAGATCGACCGGTAAATTGAGAGCTTTGCCTTCCGGCTCAGCTCCTTCTTCACCACAACGGATCGGTACAACGTCCGCATTACTGAAGACGCCGCACCAATCCGCCTGTCGATCTCACGATCCACTCTTCCCTCACTCGTGAACAAGACTCCTAGGTACTTGAACTCCTCCACTTGGGGCAGGGTCTTCTCCCCAACCCGGAGATGGCATTCCACCCTTTTCCGGGCGAGAACCATGGACTCGGACTTGGAGGTGCTGATTCTCATTCCGGTCGCTTCACACTCGGCTGCGAACCGATCCAGCGGCTACGTCGGGTAGTCGAACCTCGGGTTTAGGAGGAACAGTGTGGTTTTCGTCCTGGTCGTGGAGCTGTGGGCCAGCTCTGTACTCTCGGCAGGGTTCTTGAGGGTGCATGGGAGTTTGCCCAACCAGTCCACATGTGCTTTGTGGACTTGGAGAAGGCATTCGACCGTGTCCCTCGGGAAGTCCTGTGGGGAGTGCTCAGAGAATATGGGGTATCGGACTGTCTTATTGTGGCGGTCCGCTTCCTGTATGATCAGTGCCAGAGCTTGGTCCGCATTGCCGGCAGTAAGTCGAACACATTTCCAGTGAGGGTTGGACTCCGCCAAGGCTGTCCTTTGTCACCGATTCTGTTCATAACTTTTATGGACAGAATTTCTAGGCGCAGTCAAGGCGTTGAGGGGTTCCGGTTTGGTAACCGCAGGATTAGGTCTCTGCTTTTTGCAGATGATGTGGTCCTGATGGCTTCATCTGACCAGGATCTTCAGTTTGGGGAACCTTGTGCCAAACAATTCGAATATCAATCAATCAATGTTTATTTATATAGCCCCAAATCACAAATGTCTCAAAGGACTGCACAAATCATTACGACTACAACATCCTCGGAAGAACCCACAAAAGGGCAAGGAAAACTCACACCCAGTGGGCAGGGAGAATTCACATTCAGTGGGACGCCAGCGACAATGCTGACTATGAGAAACCTTGGAGAGGACCTCAGATGTGGGCAACCCCCCCCCTCTAGGGGACCGAAAGCAATGGATGTCGAGCGGGTCCAACATGATACTGTGAAAGTTCAATCCATAGTGGCTCCAAGACAGCAGCGAGAGTCCCGTCCACAGGAAACCATCTGAAGCGGATCAGCAGCGTAGATATGTCCCCAACCGATACAGGCGAGCGGTCCATCCTGGGTCCCGACGAGCGGTCCATCCTGGGTCTCGACTCTGGACAGTCAGTACTTCATCCATGGTCATCGGACCGGACCCCCTCCACAAGGGAGGGGGGGACATAGGAGAAAGAAAAGAAGCGGCAGATCAACTGGTCTAAAAAGGAGGTCTATTTAAAGGCTAGAGTATACAAATGAGTTTTAAGATGAGACTTAAATGCTTCTACTGAGGTAGCATCTCGAACTGTTACCGGGAGGGCATTCCAGAGTACTGGAGCCCGAACGGAAAACGCTCTATAGCCCGCAGACTTTTTTTGAGCTCTAGGAATCACTAATAAGCCGGAGTCTTTTGAACGCAGATTTCTTGCCGGGACATACGGTACAATACAATCGGCAAGATAGGCTGGAGCTAGACCGTGTAGTATTTTATACGTAAGTAATAAAACCTTAAAGTCACATCTTAAGTGCACAGGAAGCCAGTGCAGGTGAGCCAGTACAGGCGTAATATGATCAAACTTTCTTGTTCTTGTCAAAAGTCTAGCAGCCGCATTTTGTACCAACTGTAATCTTTTAATGCTAGACATGGGGAGACCCGAAAATAATACGTTACAGTAATCGAGACGAGACGTAACAAACGCATGAATATGCTTTGATGACCTCGCCTGTTAGTGCAACTTACCCCTCACTTTTCAGAAGCCCTTCATACAGAAAACATTTTTCACAAAAAACACAATCCTTGTGCTTTTTTGCTGCATTGAAAAAAAAAATATATACCTATTTTGAATGACAAATCTTTACACACTTTTATTGCGTCTACTTTCATAAGTACCCATGAATATGTACACTATGTACATCAGAGTTGGGAAAATATTTTCACTCGGGGGCCCACGTTGAAAGAAAAAATGTGTCTGGAGGGCCAATGTATACATGATATATACACATTTAGCTGTTTAAAAAAAACTGCTGTACAGTATGTCCCTTTTTTCCCAGGAACACTAATACTAAAAGTCACAATGTACGATAGTATTCTAAAGCGTTATGACAGACCACCTCAAAAAAACGTAATGGAGTTGTAGTTTTTTTTACTGAATGGGACACCCAAAATGTACAATGTAAATAAAATAAAGTATAGATGGTGGGATTCACAATATTAACTATGAACTAGGGCTGCAACTAACGATTAATTTGAAAATCGATTAATCTGTCGAATATTACTGCGGTTAATAATCGGATAAAAGAGACGAACTACATTTCTATCCTTTCCAATACTTAATTTAAAAAAACACCATGTCCTTTCGACTTGCCAAATAAAACAAGGCAAGTGTTGCAAAAATGTTATTTTTTTAATAAAAAAGTCACCATTGTCACAATAGCAATAATTTTGCTTAGGGGAATTTCAAACCTGGCTACTACCTATTCCAACCGTTCTGCAAAGTTAGATGCTGAATGTCTTTCCTCTAGTGACATGGTTGTAAGGCAGATTGACTTCATGTTCCATTCGTCTCCAATGTAGTGGCATGTATTGCCAAGTTAGGCTACACTTGTCCACACATCCGTAGTGAGAGCAAGTTTGCTCTGGGTGGCTTTTATGTCAGTCTGCACAGCATGGAATGTCTGCTCGTACTTCCTCTCCATCAATTTGGTAAAATGGTTCCTCGAGGGAAGGGTGTTACCGGGATTGAGGACGTGAATCCATCCATCCATCCATTTTCTACCGCTTATTCGCGGGGGGCGCTGGCGCCTATCTCAGCTACGATCGGGTGGAAGGCGGGGTACACCCTGGACAAGTCGCCACCTCATCGCAGAGCCAACACAGATAGACAGACAACATTCACACTCACATTCACACACTAGGGCCAATTTAGTGTTGCCAATCAACCTATCCCCAGGTGCATGTCTTTGGAAGTGGGAGGAAGCCGGAGTACCCGGAGCGAACCCATGCATTCACGTTAGGACATGCAAACTCCACACAGGATTGAACCCAGGACAGCAGGACCTTCACATTTTAAGGCAGACGCACTAACCCCTCTGCCACCGTGAAGCCAGGACGTGAATCATTTGTCTCAGTAGAAGCATTTAAGTCTCACCTTAAAACTCATTTGTATACTCTAGCCTTTAAATATACTCCCTTTTTAGACCAGTTGATCTGCCGTTTCTTTTCTTTTTCTTCTATGTCCCACTCTCCCTTGTGGAGGGGGTCCGGTCTGATCCGGTGGCCATGTACTGCTCGCCTGTGTATCGGCTGGGGACATCTCTGCGCTGCTGATCCGCCTCCGCTTGGGGTGGTTTCCTGCTGGCTCCGTTGTGAACGGGACTCTCGCTGCTGTGTTGGATCCGCTTTGGACTGGACTCTCGCGACTGTGTTGGATCCATTGTGGATTGAACTTTCACAGTATCATGTTAGACCCGCTCGACATCCATTGCTTTCCTCCTCTCCAAGGTTCTCATAGTCATCATTGTCACCGACGTCCCACTGGGTCATTATTGTCACCGATGTCCCACTGGGTGTGAGTTTTCCTTGCCCTTATGTGGGCCTACCGAGGATGTCTTGGTGGTCTGTGCAGCCCTTTGAGACACTAGTGATTTAGGGCTATATAAGTAAACATTGATTGATTGATTGATAAAACCTTCATCCTCCACCATTGATAGTCGGCTCATGTCAATTAGCAACATATTCAGGATAGCATCAGTCAGTGTAGCCGCTTGCCGTGGTGTGCACACCTTCCTTTGTACCAAGTCGCTAATGCTGGCTTGTTTCTTTCTGAAATGAGAGAAACCATATTATGATTGTACATAGTAGCATCATTTACATGTAACTCAATACATACCCAGTTGATTTAATTAATCATTTCTGGGAACTTTGCTTTTTGTACATGCCTGCATTCAGCTATTGCTACCTGCCTATAGCTTCATGCCCCCGATCACCTGCCACGCACCTTGCTGTTCATGCCCCTTGTTTTGGTCACATGTATAAATAAATCATCCACGCCTGACTCTTCCCAAATTCTCTCTGCATCAAAGAAGCAAACTTAATCCATGTCCCGGCGTGACAGACATGAGGTTTCCATGATAGTTCACTATCAAATATTACTCCCAAAAATGTATTCTCATTTTCAATTTCAATTTGGGTACCATCATTAGTTATTCTGCGTTCAAAGGACTCCGGCTTATTAGTGATTCCCAAAGCCCAAAAAAAGTCTGCGGGCTATAGAGCGTTTTCCGTTCGGGCTCCAGTACTCTGGAATGCCCTCCCGGTAACAGTTCGAGATGCCACCTCAGTAGAAGCATTTAAGTCTCACCTTAAAACTCATTTGTATACTCTAGCCTTTAAATAGACTCCCTTTTTAGACCAGTTGATCTGCCGTTTCTTTTCTTTTTCTTCTATGTCCCACTCTCCCTTGTGGAGGGGGTCCGGTCCGATCCGGTGGCCATGTACTGCTCGCCTGTGTATCGGCTGGGGACATCTCTGCGCTGCTGATCCGCCTCCGCTTGGGGTGGTTTCCTGCTGGCTCCGTTGTGAACGGGACTCTCGCTGCTGTGTTGGATCCGCTTTGGACTGGACTCTAGCGACTGTGTTGGATCCATTATGGATTGAACTTTCACAGTATCATGTTAGACCCGCTCGACATCCATTGCTTTCCTCCTCTCTAAGGTTCTCATAGTCATCATTGTCACCGACGTCCCACTGGGTCATTATTGTCACCGATGTCCCACTGGGTGTGAGTTTTCCTTGCCCTTATGCGGGCCTACCGAGGATGTCGTAGTGGTTTGTGCAGCCCTTTGAGACACTAGTGATTTAGGGCTATATAAGTAAACATTGATTGATTGATTGATTTTCTGTTCAGACTACCATGAATTGATTAACGTGGACCACAACTTGCACAAGTTGAAAAACTTATTGGGGTGTTACCATTTTGTGGTCAATTGTACGGAATTTGTACTGTACAATTATCCATGCGTTTGTTACGTCTCGTCTCGACTACTGTAACGTATTATTTTCGGGTCTCCCCATGTCTAGCATTAAAAGATTACAGTTGGTACAAAATGCGGCTGCTAGACTTTTGACAAGAACAAGAAAGTTTGATCACATTACGCCTGTACTGGCTCACCTGCACTGGCTTCCTGTGCACTTAAGATGTGACTTTAAGGTTTTACTACTTACTTATAAAATACTACACGGTCTAGCTCCAGCCTATCTTGCCGATTGTATTGTACCGTATGTCCCGGCAAGGAATCTGCGTTCAAAAGACTCCGGCTTATTAGTGATTCCCAGAGCTCAAAAAAAGTCTGCGGGCTATAGAGCATTTTCCGTTCGGGCTCCAGTACTCTGGAATGCCCTCCCGGTAACAGTTCGAGATGCCACCTCAGTAGAAGCATTTAAGTCTCACCTTAAAACTCATCTGTATACTCTAGCCTTTAAATAGACCTCCTTTTTAGACCAGTTGATCTGCCGCTTCTTTTCTTTCTCCTATGTCCCCCCCTCCCTTGTGGAGGGGGTCCGGTCCGATGACCATGGATGAAGTACTGACTGTCCAGAGTCGAGACCCAGGATGGACCGCTCGTCGGGACCCAGGATGGACCGCTCGCCTGTATCGGTTGGGGACATCTCTACGCTGCTGATACGCTTGAGATGGTTTCCTGTGGACGGGACTCTCACTGCTGTCTTGGAGCCACTATGGATTGATCTTTCACAGTATCATGTTAGACCCGCTCGACATCCATTGCTTTCGGTCCCCTAGAGGGGGGGGGGGGGTTGCCCACATCTGAGGTCCTCTCCAAGGTTTCTCATAGTCAGCATTGTCACTGGCGTCCCACTGAATGTGAATTCTCCCTGCCCACTGGGTGTGAGTTTTCCTTGCCCTTTTGTGGGTTCTTCTGAGGATGTTGTAGTCGTAATGATTTGTGCAGTCCTTTGAGACATTTGTGATTTGGGGCTATATAAATAAACATTGATTGATTGATTGATACTGTGCGATCTACTAATAAAAGTATCAATCAATCAAAAAAAACAAATACGCCACCACATTAAAAAAACAGCTCTATTAAATAAATAGACATTGGAGTTGCAGAATACACCAATAACAACACAGAAATGTAACTCTTCAGATCAGAAGTGGATCAGATATAGTACACTTTTCTGTTCCGAATAATAAAGGATTCATTTTAGGCTGCCTCTGAATCATAGCATGAAATATTCCAGCACCTTCATAACATTTAGTTATACTAAAGCGTCACTCAAGTCTAAATAGATTTATATAGCTTTATTGGGCCCGGCTACAGTGATCCATTTTGAAACCAACTTGAGATATTTCTGTCTGTTACGTTTATTTCCAAATTGTTAAACGTGCGTTTTCTCTCTCAAAACGGAGTCAAATGTGCCGGACACACATTATCAGCCCCGCGTTGCAACAAAGACATAACGTTAACGTTACTCATTAAAAAGCTGAACTTATGAATGCCTGTTGTGATTCAAAACACAGAAAATGAAGTCGCCGCACTATCCAAAAAGTTCCTAACACTCTGAAAGTTAATAGCAACAGTTGCTGCTGCGCTTCTTTAAAAAAAAAATCTCCTCGTTAACAAAAGATTAAAAACACACAAAGACGAATACAACAGATCAATATACTCGGACTATGGAATTAAAAATGTTACGTACAGTGAGTTCTTCCCTTCATTCATGGCTCCTCTTCAGGTGCTGCTGAAGCAAGCTTGTCCTTCCGTGCCACGCGATGTCCATGCTGCACGTTTTGCAGGAAATGTCTTCTTTGAAGTCTTTAAAGTGAAGTGTTCCGACACTTTTGACGACTTACGTCTTACACTTTTCTCCATTGAAGCAATAACCTGGAGATGTTTCTCCGCTGAACTATCCGTACTGTTTCCCTCCGCCATTTTTTGAATGTTTCCAGTAGAGATGCGCGGATAGGCAATTATATCATCCGCATCCGCATCACCAAAGTCGTCATGCACCCGCCGTCCACCCGAACCAACATTTTATCAGGACCGTACCCGCCCGCCAACCGCCCGCTGAAATACATCAGGGGTTGTCCGCCTTTACCACTCACAGAGCTATTTAAACCTGTTTCACAGAGTAATGATGACAATTGGAGCCGCTAACGTTTCCGCGACTATCCAATAGCGTTCATCCTGAATACAAGAATATGGGCGTGCTGTGAAGCCATTGCCTTTGACACCATCAACAACATGTACGAACCGATTGTTGCTCCTGCAACATGTTGTGTGCAACTTCTGCAAATACATTTACAAGATTGAAAGGCATACTGGGTGATACAGAGTACACTGATGGTTGTGATATAAACAACTTTAACACTTAATAAGATGCGCCACACTGTGAAGCCACACCCAACAAGATTGACAAACACATTTCGGGAGAACATCCTCACAGTAACACAACGTAAACGCAACACAACACATACCCATTATCCTTTGTATCCGTGACACTTCCTGAATATATTTTACACCCCCGCGCCCCCAACCCCGCCCACCTTACCGACACGGGTGGGGGGTGGTTTAGGGTTTGCTGCTAGCGGGGTGTATAAAATAGTCAGGAAGTGTCATGAATACAAAGGTTTATGGGTATGTGTTGTGTTGCGTTTATGTTGTGTTACTGTGAGGATGTTCTCCCGAAATGTGTTTGTCGTTCTTAATTGGTGTGGCTTCACAGCGTGGTGCATATTACTAAGAGGATCCGCCTCCCGGGAGCCTTTTGGCCATGGAGACCAGCTGCTGGGTCTCTGCTACACCAGAGTCTGTTTGGAGGGACTGGAGGAGATGCGGATGAGGGGCACAGGGCTGCGGAGCTAGCACGGAGCGCTGGGACGGAGAGGCTTCGCGGTGTCTTGGCTGGGTGAGCAGGTGTCGGACACCTCAGTCTCCTTGGACGTATCCTCGCTCATCCATGCGGACTGGACACTGGCCGAGAGTGGAGTCGGCTGTCTTGGTTGCTTTGTTGGGTCTGCTTCTGTCTCTGGCCATGCTCCCTCCTCCCCAGCGGACGATGGCGTGGAACACCGCAGAGGCCACCACAGTGGATATGTTTCTTTTACTTTTTATTCATAGCTGTATGTAGAAGTGTCTGGTTGTATCTGCTGCTTTAATGTCTTTAATGTCCGCTGTGTTATGTTTCCCTCTTACACACATGTGGCTATGAGTTGTTTTTTTTCCCTTGGCCTCAGTCTGCACCCCCTCTCCGGGGCCCAGGCTAAGACCGATTTTTTAAATTTTATTTTAATCTTCTATTTTTTTCTCTCCCCCCCCCCGTTTACCTGTATGTCATCTTTTTTGTAAGGGGCGCTGGAAGCCGGCAGACCCGTCAGCGATCCTGTTCTGTCTCCCTGTAATGTTTGTCTGATCTTGAATGGGATTGTGCTGAAAATTGTAATTTTCCTGACGGAATAAATAAAGTACTATCTAATCTAAGAGTGTTACAATTTTTTATATCACAACCATTAGTGTACTCTGTGTCACCCAGTATGCCTTGCAGTCGTGTGCGTGTTGTCGCGGAAGCCACACACAACATGAGGCTGGACTGACAAGCAGATCGTACATGTTGTAGTAGGCGACAAAGCCAATGGCTTCATAGCACGCCCTAATACTTATTACCTGGTTGACTACCGGCAGTCATTCAGGAGAATAATAGCGTTTCTTTTTTGTCTTCTTCGTCTCTTTGTTGTCGTCTTCGCTTTATGATACGGCTCTTAAATGGCACTTTGAATGGCAAAGGATACCGATCACAGAACCGTGCATATCAAATATTTCCGGATGGTTCAACCGCCACCCGCCCGGATCTAATTAAAATCAATTTTTTCGTCATGTCAACCGCCCGACCCGCGGTTTATCCGTGGACTCCGCGGATGAGACCGCAAACCGCGCATCTGTAGTTTCCAGCAAAGGAGACGGCGTGGTCACGTGAGCTGCACATGACACATCATTGGCTGGCTCACTGGCGCTGTTTTGTACTGTTTTTGTACTTATTTTGATTATTGTTTTTCAGCTGTTTGTAAATGTTGCAGTTTGTAAATAAAGGTTTAGGGAAAACATTTAAATAATAATAATAATATTTATTTGGGCTTCACGGTGGCAGAGGGGTTAGTGCGTCTGCCTCACAATACGAAGGTCCTGCAGTCCTGGGTTCAAATCCAGGCTCGGGATCTTTCTGTGTGGAGTTTGCATGTTCTCCCCGTGAATGCGTGGGTTCCCTCCGGGTACTCCGGCTTCCTCCCACTTCCAAAGACATGCACCTGGGGATAGGTTGATTGGCAACACTAAATTGGCCCTAGTGTGTGAGTGTGAGTGTGAATGT
This sequence comes from Nerophis ophidion, assembly GCF_033978795.1. Taxonomy (NCBI): domain Eukaryota; kingdom Metazoa; phylum Chordata; class Actinopteri; order Syngnathiformes; family Syngnathidae; genus Nerophis; species Nerophis ophidion. The sequence continues at coordinate 37,497,809 of NC_084622.1, forward strand.
TGTCTGTCTATCTGTGTTGGCCCTGCGATGAGGTGGCGACTTGTCCAGGGTGTACCCTGCCTTCCGCCCGATTGTAGCTGAGATAGGCGCCAGCGCCCCCCGCGACCCGATGGATGGATAATAATATTTAATTTGAAAAAATAAATAAACTCCGCGCATGCGCATTGCATACATCCAACGAATCGATGACTAAATTAATCGCCAACTATTTTTATAATCAATTTTAATCGATTCAATTACTTAGTTGTTGCAGCCCTACTATGAACAATAAAACACTGAATATCAGGTGTGTGGGAAAAAATCGATTCGAATACAAATCAAATCGTTTACGTTGTGCGATTCAGAATCGATTCTCATTTTTAAAAAAATCAAATTTTTTTACTATATATTTTTACAATTTTTTGTAATCAATCCAACAAACCACTACACAGCAATACCATAACAATGCAATCCAATTCCAAAACCAAACCTGACCCAGCAACACTCAGAACTGCAATAAACAGAGCAATTGAGAGGAAACACAAACACGACACAGAACAAACCAAAAGTAGTGAAACAAAAATGAATATTATCAACAACAGTATCAATATTAGTTATAATTTCAGCATAGAAGTGATTAGAAATCCCTCACTGACATTATCATTAGACATTTATAAAAATAATAAAAAAGAACACTTGCATCGCATCTCATAAACTTGACAACACACTGTGTCCAATGTTTTCACAAAGATAAAATAAGTCGTACTTTTGGTTCGTTTAACAGTTAAAACAAATTAACGTTATTGTAATCAGTCAATAAAACATTGTCCTTTACAATTCTAAAAGTTTTTTTTTTTTTTTAAATCAATCAATCAATCAATCAATGTTTACTTATATAGCCCTAAATCACTAGTGTCTCAAAGGGCTGCACAAACCACTACGACATCCTCGGTAGGCCCACATAAGGGCAAGGAAAACTCACACCCAGTGGGACATCGGTGACAATAATGACTATGAGAACATGATACTGTGATACTGATGATACTGATGACTATGAGAACATATGAGAACATGATACTGTGAAAGATCAATCCATAATGGATCCAACACAGTCGCGAGAGTCCAGTCCAAAGCGGATCCAACACAGCAGCGAGAGTCCCGTTCACAGCGGAGCCAGCAGGAAACCATCCCAAGCGGAGGCTGATCAGCAGCGCAGAGATGTCCCCAGCCGATACACAGGTGAGCAGTACATGGCCACCGGATCGGACCAGATTCCCTCCACAAAGGAGAGTGGGACATAGAAGAAAAAGAAAAGAAACGGCAGATCAACTGGTCTAAAAAGGGAGTCTATTTAAAGGCTAGAGTCTACTACTCTGCTAGCATGTCAGCAGACTGAGGTAGATCCTTCTGAAATCTTATGTATTGAATCAATACAGAATCCTTTTGAATCGGAAAAATATAGTTTTTGAATCGAGAATCGAATCAAATGGAAAAAAATCGATATATTATCGAATCGTGACCCCAAGAATCGATATTGAATCGAATCGTGGGACACCCAAAGATTCACAACCCTACCGAATATTAACAACATATGAATATCAATCCTCTCTTAGATTTAGACTTCCTTTATCGCCATTCAAATTTGAACTTTACAGTACAGATAAGACCAACATTTTGTTGCATTAGCTCGTTGTAGTGCGGGATAAAAGCGCAATAAATAGATTACTGTACGGATAAATATATTGCACTTTTGCATATGCATCCACATTTACGAATGTATGTTATATTGTCTTTATATTCCAGCGAGTTAATCCGTTTTTTGGGGGGAATTGAGCCGATTATTATGATGCATTCAAGAGTCTTATGGCCTGAGGGAAGAAGCTGTTACTTCTCAGCCCAACTCCTTGATAGTTGTGTATCTTTTACAATCAAGCAAAAGACAACAAAACACAACAAAAATGTAAAAAAAAAAAGGGCAAAATATGAAAGCAAAGGGTAATAAATACCATCAATATGAAATATTATCACGTTAAAATCTGTTTACGCATCTGTTTCTGACACACGCGTTTGTGGCTGGCTGCTCTGAAAACAAACCCCTCACTTTGCTTTGTTCCTCGTCTGAGCTACATAGATTACCGTAATAACTCGTACAACACCCAAAAGCACGTATTTCAGCCATTGAAATACTTTCTATAGTTCAAGACTTAAAGGCCTACTGAAATGAAATTTTCTTATTTGAACGGGGATAGCAGGTCCATTCTATGTGTCATACTTGATCATTTCGCAATATTGCCATATTTTGCTGAAAGGATTTAGTAGAGAACATCCACGATAAAGTCCGCAACTTTTGGTCGCTAATAAAAAAGCCTTGCCTGTACCGGAAGTAGCAGACGATGTGCGCGTGACATCACGGGTTGTGGAGCTCCTCACATTCTCACCTTGTGTACAATCATGGCCACCAGCAGCTAGAGCGATTCAGATCGAGAAAGCGACGGTTTCCCCATTAATTTGAGCGAGGATTAAAGATTTGTGGATGAGGATAGTGAGAGTGAAGGACTAAAAGAAAAAAAAACGGCAGTGGGAGCGATTCAGATGTTATTAGACACATTTACTAGGATCATTCTGGAAAATCCCTTATCTGCTTATTGTGTTATTAGTGTTTTAGTGAGATTATATGGTACCTGAAAGTCGGAGGGGTGACCGCCAGTGTCTCTGAGAGAAGCCACGCAGCTGCAGGACGCAAGCTCCGCTCATGTCCACGGTAAGAGCCGACTTAATCAATCAATCAATGTTTACTTATATAGCCCTAAATCACTAGTGTCTCAAAGGGCTGCACAAACCACCACGACATCCTCGGTAGGCCCACATAAGGGCAAGGAAAACTCACACCCAGTGGGACATCGGTGACAATAATGACCCAGTGGGACGTCGGTGACAATAATGACTATGAGAACCTTAGAGAGGAGGAAAGCAATGGATGTCGAGCGGGTCTAACATGATACTGTGAAAGTTCAATCCACAATGGATCCAACACAGTCGCGAGAGTCCAGTCCAAAGCGGATCCAACACAGCAGCGAGAGTCCCGTTCACAGCGGAGCCAGCAGGAAACCATCCCAAGCGGAGGCGGATCAGCAGCGCAGAGATGTCCCCAGCCGATACACAGGCAAGCAGTACATGGCCACCGGATCGGATCGGACCCCCTCCACAAGGGAGAGTGGGACATAGAAGAAAAAGAAAAGAAACGGCAGATCAACTGGTCTAAAAAGGGAGTGTATTTAAAGGCTAGAGTATACAAATGAGTTTTAAGGTGAGACTTAAATGCTTCTACTGAGGTGGCATCTCGAACTGTTACCGGGAGGACTTATTACCACAATTTTCTCACCGAAACCTGACAGTTGACATGTGGTCAGGAACCATGTTCGCTTGACCGCTCTGTTCCATCGTAAAGCCTCACCTTCAAGAATGTAAGCAAGGAAACACCGGTTCTGTTTGTGTTGCTAAAGGCAGCTGCAATACACCGCTTCCCACTTACATCTTTCTTCTTTGACTTCTCCATTATTATTTGAACAAATTGCAAAAGATTCAGCAACACAGATGTCCAGAATACTGTGTAATTATGCGATTAAAGCAGAGTACTTATAGCTTGGATCGGGCTGGAACAAAATGTCCGCTACAACCGGTGACGTAACGCGCACGCGTCATCATACGAGTCATTATACCGCAACGTTTTCAATAGGATACTTCACGCGAAATTTAAAATTGTAATTTAGTAAACTAAAAAGGCCGTATTGGCATGTGTTGCAATGTTAATATTTCATCATTGATATATAAACTATCAGACTGCGTGGTGGGTAGTAGTGGGTTTCAGTAGGCCTTTAAGGTCATTTAAAGCAGCACTACACATCATATTTAGTTTAGTTTATTAAGGATCCCCATTAGTCTACACCGCAGTGGAGACTATTCTTCCTGGGGTCCAGGCAAAAAACATCACACAACCACAGAACAAACGATTAAAATGCAGTACAACATGATCCAATAATAAATTGTCATAATACAAAAATAGCAACAACAAAGAACCAAAAAATAATAATAGATGTTGTTACTTAATAATTTTCATACCAAAGATCAATCAATCAATCAATGTTTACTTATATAGCCCTAAATCACTAGTGTCTCAAAGGGCTGCACAAACCACCACGACATCCTCGGTAGGCCCACATAAGGGCAAGGAAAACTCACACCCAGTGGGACGTCTGTGACAATAATGATTATGAGAACCTTAGAGAGGAGGAAAGCAATGGATGTCGAGCGGGTCTAACATGATACTGTGAAAGTTCAATCCACAATGGATCCAACATAGTCGCGAGAGTCCAGTCTAAAGCGGGTCCAACTCAGCAGCGAGAGTCCCGTTCACAGCGGAGCCAGCAGGAAACCATCCCAAGCGGAGGCGGATCAGCAGCGCAGAGATGTCGAGGCGGATCAGCAGCGCAGAGATGTCCCCAACCGATACACAGGCAAGCAGTACATGGCCACCGGATCGGACCGGACCCCCTCCACAGGGGAGAGTGGGACATAGAAGAAAAAGAAAAGAAACAGCAGATCAACTGGTCTAAAAAGGGAGTCTATTTAAAGGCTACAGTATACAAATGAGTTTTAAGGTGAGACTTAAATGCTTCTACTGAGGTGGCATCTCGAACTGTTACCGGGAGGGCATTCCAGAGTACTGGAGCCCGAACGGAAAACGCTCTATAGCCCGCAGACTTTTTTTGGGCTTTGGGAATCACTAACAAGCCGGAGTCCTTTGAACGCAGATTTCTTGCCGGGACATATGGTACAATACAATCGGCAAGATAGGATGGAGCTAGACCGTGTAGTATTTTATACGTAAGTAGTAAAACCTTAAAGTCACATCTTAAGTGCACAGGAAGCCAGTGCAGGTGAGCCAGTACAGGCGTAATGTGATCAAACTTTCTTGTTCTTGTCAAAAGTCTAGCAGCCGCATTTTGTACCAACTGTAATCTTTTAATGCTAGACATGGGGAGACCCGAAAATAATATGTTACAGTAGTCGAGGCGAGACGTAACAAACGCATGGATAATGATCTCAGCGTCTTTAGTGGACAGAATGGAGCGAATTTTAGCCATATTACGGAGATGAAAGAAGGCCGTTTTAGTAACGCTTTTAATGTGTGCCTCAAAGGAGAGAGTTGGGTCGAAGATAATACCCAGATTCTTTACCGTGTTGCCTTGTTTAATTGTTTGGTTGTCAAATGTTAGAGTTGTATTATTAAATAGAGTTCGGTGTCTAGCAGGACCGATAATCAGCATTTCCGTTTTTTTGGCGTTGAGTTGCAAAAAGTTAGCGGACATCCATTGTTTAATTTCATTAAGACACGCCTCCAGCTGACTACAATCCGGCGTGTTGGTCAGCTTTAGGGGCATGTAGAGTTGGGTGTCATCAGCATAACAGTGAAAGCTAACACCGTATTTGCGTATGATGTCACCTAGCGGCAGCATGTAGATAAAAATAGCAATATAAAAATAGATATACTGTATACATTTTTGCAAAAATAAAACAAAGAACCAATGGCCTAAAACACATTAGTGTACCAAAGACAAACAATAAGTGACGAAAAAGTATCATCCATCCGTTTTCTGCTGCTTATCCCATAATCAATAAAATACTCAATAGTCAATAAAAACAGTCATGACATTAGGTACAATCTAAAATAATCTCTTTACGCAATACTTCTCCTTTTAGTTTATTCTTAAAGCCCACTATGCTGGTGATTGATAGCAGATATTGTGGAAGTCTGTTCCAGTAAGTGATTGCCCGATACATTACAGTCTTTTTCAAAACATCACTTTTGGGTTTAAGACGGGTGAGCGCACCTCTTTGGGTTAGCCTGGTACCGTAGTTGTGACTGTCACTGGCAAGCAAGAGCTGAGAATACAGATATGAGGGTTTATGGTATGTATAGATGGTTTTTAAAAATAGAATCAAACTACAAGCCAGTCTTTCATCAACTTTCATCCATGACAATTCATGATGCATGATCTCAATGCCAGTCCTAAATGAGCAATGGAGAGCTAGTCTGGCAGCTCTGTTTTGGGTAAGCTGGATTTTATTTAGATATTGTTTGTGGCCGCTACATGTAGAAATTCCGGCGGGTCGGATTGAGAATTTTAACGGTCCGTATTTTACCCACTTCTAATGTACATGGAAAGTGTGCATTTCGGTAGTGTAGTACTGTCCCAAATCCATTACAGGTGGTCCTCATCTTATGATGTTCCGTCTTACGTGGTTGCACACGTGCTCCTGTTATTTATTGATACCGTACAAAATAAGCACTAGTTATGTGCATGACTATCAGGAGGGCAAGGCATAAAAAAAAGGAAAGTGAAAAAAAAAATCAGGCATTGTAAAATCCACATTAGCTGCATGACCGTCATCAAGGATAAAGATCATATCTTTGAAGTATCTTTCACTCTGGACAGTAATATAAGCAGCTTAGTGGTCTCATTAGTGATACTTCTTTGTCCTAATTAGGCATGGGTACCGAACTAATTCCATTGGGAACCAATTCACCTAATATCAAACTGTACCATATTTTGATACCATTGGTGCAAGTAACATCACTTCCCGCTGGCTCAAACACTTGGCTGGCAAACAAGCGTTTTCATAGCGAACTTTTCCAAGCAAACCTGGCAAGCATGCCTAATAGAATGTGCTCATCAGTAAGGTTCCATTTTTCAAAATGCTATATACACGCTACCGATTAGCATCAGCGATTTTACATGACGATTTCAACACCTTTAACTTTGCAAACTACAATGCACGTTACGCTAAAACAGCTTGTGTGTAATAAGGACAAACTGAGATGTGCACAGATGTCCTTTGTCACCGATTCTGTTCATAACTTTTATGGACAGAATTTCTAGGCGCAGTCAAGGCGTTGAGGGGATCCGGTTTGGTGGCCACGGGATTAGGTCTCTGCTTTTTGCAGATGATGTGGTCCTGATTGCTTCATCTGGCCGGGATCTTCAGCTCTCGCTGGATCGGTTCGCAGCCGAGTGTGAAGCGACCGGAATGAGAATCAGCACCTCCAAGTCCGAGTCCATGGTTCTCACCCGGAAAAGGGTGGAGTGCCATCTCCGGGTTGGGGAGGAGACCCTGCCCCAAGTGGAGGAGTTCAAGTACCTAGGAGTCTTGTTCACGAGTGGGGGAAGAGTGGATCGGGAGATCGACAGGCGGATCGGTGCGGCGTCTTCAGTAATGCGGACGTTGTACCGATCCGTTGTGGTGAAGAAGGAGCTGAGCCGGAAGGCAAAACTCTCAATTTACCGGTCGATCTACGTTCCCATCCTCACCTATGGTCATGAGCTTTGGGTCATGACCGAAAGGATAAGATCACGGGTACAAGCGGCCCAAATGAGTTTCCTCCGCCGGGTGGCGGGGCTCTCCCTTAGAGATAGGGTGAGAAGCTCTGCCATCCGGGAGGAACTCAAAGTAAAGCCGCTTCTCCTCCACATGGAGAGGAGCCAGATGAGGTGGTTTGGGCATCTGGTCAGGATGCCACCCGAACGCCTCCCTAGGGAGGTGTTTAGGGCACGTCCAGCTGGTAGGAGGCCACGGGGAAGACCCAGGACACGTTGGGAAGACTATGTCTCCCGGCTGGCCTGGGAACGCCTCGGGATCCCCCGGGAAGAGCTAGACGAATTGGCTGGAGATATTGAAGTCTGGGCTTCCCTACTTAGGCTGCTGCCCCCGCGACCCGACCTCGGATAAGCGGAAGATGATGGATGGATGGATGGATGCGATATGCACATTAGCAAATGAGATTTATAGGTGTAAGATAACAAGCACCATTTTTATTGTCAGCTTAGAGTTTATGTTAAATAAAAAAATCTGATATTACTAACCTCCCTAACATTGTGTACGACAACCACAGAAATGCAAGTAACGTGTTCTTTTCATTTAATCACTCTTTTGGACCAAAAAAACTGTAAATTCCGACTACTGATTGTGATCACGGCAACAAGACAGCTTGCTAACATATTCGACTTCAGCTCTGCCTAGCGGGAGGCACAGATTCGCTAAAATAAGCGAGCCGAAAACGCCGGAAAGCCGGAAGCTAACTAGCTACTACTACTACTACTAGCTCAAAGCCGTTGCTTAGCAACCCAAAGCTTTACAACAAAAAACAAAGGAATTGGACATTTTTGAAAGCTTTTGACCTGACACAGCACTGGCGGGTCCACAATTACGTGGGGAAAAAAAACCAAACCCAAAAAAACCATAAAGCTGCAGCCTGCCGCAGAAGCGAACAACACCAGTGGCTCCACTTTGGCGCTGAGCAACCATGAGCACGACAAGAAGCCGCCAACAGGACAGCACACCATTGTCAGGGGTGGAACCAGACTTGAAAGAACTGTCGGAGTGGTGCACAACCTGGCCCTGAAAACCTCTGTGGAGGGGGCGTGGTCCGTGCGTCACCTGTGGGCAGAGCATGTGCGGAAGCCGGCTACGAAGCAGCTGGAACAGGTTTTCTAATCAACTGTAGGACATGATTTAAAGGCCTACTTAAGCCCACAACTACCGACCACGCAGTCTGATAGTTTATATATCAATGATGAAATATTAACATTGCAACACATGCCAATACGGCCGCTTTAGTTTACTAAATTGCAATTTTAAATTTCCCGCAGAGTTTCTTGTTGAAAACGTCACGGAATGATGACGCCACGGACTGTCAGGAAATATTAGCGCGGCACCATTTGCGGCTAAAAGTCGTCTCTTTTTATCGCGCAATTAAAGAGTATTCTGGACATCTGTGTTGCTGAATCTTTTGCAATTTGTTCAATTAATAATGGAGAAGTCAAAGTAGAAAGACGGAGTTGGGAAGCTTTAGCCTTTAGCCACACAAACACACAAGTGTTTCCTTGTTTAAAATTCCTGGAGGTGAAGCTTTACTATGGATCAGAGCGGTCAAGCGAACATGATTCCCGACTACTTGTCAACTGGCAGGTTTCGGTGAGAAAATTGTGGTAAAAAGTCGCCTCTTGCGCCGTCCATGCAGCTGCCATCGACTTCCCTCAGAGACTGGCGTTAAGACACCCGTGGACAAACCTCTCTGACTATCAGGTACTATTTAATCTCACTAAAAAACTAGCAACACAATAGAAAGATAAGGGATTTCACAGAATTATCCTAGGGATGGTTTCCTGCTGGCTCCGCTGTGAACGGGACCCTCGCTGCTGTGTTGGATCCGCTTTGGACTGGTCTCTCGCGACTGTGTTGGATCCATTGTGGATTGAACTTTCACAGTATCATGTTAGACCCGCTCGACATCCATTGCTTTCCTCCTCTCCAAGGTTCTCATAGTCATCATTGTCACCGACGTCCCACTGGGTGTGAGTTTTCCTTGCCCTTATGTGGTGGTTTGTGCAGCCCTTTGAGACACTAGTGATTTAGGGCTATATAAGTAAACATTGATTGATTGAAGACACTTTACCCACCTGCTGCCAGTGCCACCCACACTTAGATATTGGGTTCCACTATGTAAAGCGCTTTGAGTCACTAGAGAAAAGTGCTATATAAATATAATTCACCTCACCTCACAAACAAGGTGGAAAATCTGAGAGCGAATATGACGCATTCTCATGGCTTCTCCTCATGCACATTAATTGAAAATCATATAATGAAGGGTAAAAACTGCAGGTTCGATTTTGTACCACTTAGTAGTTCTGATATTGAGAAATTGTTGTCATCACTGCCATCTGATAAACCTGCTGAGACGGACATGCTAGATGGCAAATTGTTAAGAATTGTGGCATGCCATGTATCAACTCCAATTTGTCATATAGTAAATACATCATTAAGATATGGAGTCTGTCCTGGGGTTTGGAAGGAGGCCAAAGTCATCCCTCTACCCAAGGACAAAAGTAAAGATTTTACTGTAAAACACAGTAGACCAATAAGCATACTTCCTGTTCTTAGTAAATTGATGGAAAAAGTTGTTTTCAAACCGATTCAAGATGACTTTACCTACAACAAACTGATGTCGTGTTCCCAGCATGCTTCAAGACAAGGTCACTCAACATCTACTGCTTTAGCTCAGCTGATTGATGACTGGCTGTCACTAATGCATGTCAAGAAGATGGTTGCTACTGCCCTGATTGACTTTAGTGAGGCATTTGAGATCGTAGATCACAACATAATGATATCCAGACGGAGAAAATATGGTCACTTTCTTGGATGTTGAGCTATCTATCAGGAAGATCACACAGAGTGTGTTTTAATGGTCGCCTATCTGAATGCAAGTACAATTACTGCGGCGTGCCTGAAGAAAGCTGCTTTTTATTATTTTTACTAATGATCTTCCCTGTGTTACAACAAAAGATGACACAACTCTATACAGCACTGCCTCTACCTTAAATGACCTACAAAATAACTTAAAGGCCTACTGAAAAGTTACCATACTCCCGTATACTAAAGTATTGTCCGATCATTACCTTATACGCTGAGATCATTATCCATGCGTTTGTTACGTCTCGTCTCGATTACTGTAACGTATTATTTTCGGGTCTCCCCATGTCTAGCATTAAAAGATTACAGTTGGTACAAAATGCGGCTGCTAGACTTTTGACAAGAACAAGAAAGTTTGATCACATTACGCCTGTACTGGCTCACCTGCACTGGCTTCCTGTGCACTTAAGATGTGACTTTAAGGTTTTACTACTTACGTATAAAATACTACACGGTCTAGCTCCATCCTATCTTGCCGATTGTATTGTACCATATGTCCCGGCAAGAAATCTGCGTTCAAAGGACTCCGGCTTATTAGTGATTCCCAAAGCCCAAAAAAAGTCTGCGGGCTATAGAGCTTTTTCATTTCGGGCTCCAGTACTCTGGAATGCCCTCCCGGTAACAGTTCGAGATGCCACCTCAGTAGAAGCATTTAAGTCTCACCTTAAAACTCATTTGTATACTCTAGCCTTTAAATAGACTCCCTTTTTAGACCAGTTGATCTGCCGTTTCTTTTCTTTTTCTTCTATGTCCCACTCTCCTTTGTGGAGGGGGTCCGGTCCGATCCGGTGGCCATGTACTGCTTGCCTGTGTATCGGCTGGGGACATCTCTGCGCTGCTGATCCGCCTCCGCTTGGGATGGTTTCCTGCTGGCTCCGCTGTGAACGGGACTCTCGCTGCTGTGTTGGATCCGCTTTGGACTGGACTCTCGCGACTGTGTTGGATCCATTATGTATCGAACTTTCACAGTATCATGTTAGACCCGCTCGACATCCATTGCTTTCCTCCTCTCCAAGGTTCTCATAGTCATCATTGTCACCGACGTCCCACTGGGTCATTATTGTCACCGATGTCCCACTGGGTGTGAGTTTTCCTTGCCCTTATGTGGGCCTACCGAGGATGTCGTAGTGGTTTGTGCAGCCCTTTGAGACACTAGTGATTTAGGGCTATATAAGTAAACATTGATTGATTGATTGATTGAAATGAGATTTTCTTATTTAAACGGGGATAGCAGGTCCATTCTATGTGTTATACTTGGTCATTTCGCGATATCGCCATATTTTTGCTAGTAGAGAACATCGACGATAAAGTTTGCAACTTTTGGTGCTAATAAAAAAGCCTTGCCTTTACCGGAAGTCGCAGACGATGACGTCACAAGGGTGAGGGTTCCTCACGTTCTCACATTGTTTATAATGGGAGCCTCCAGCAGCAAGAGCTATTCGGACCGAGAAAACGACAATTTCCCCATTAGTTTGAGCGAGGATGAAAGATTATTGGATGATGATATTGATAGCGAAGGACTAGAAAAATAAATAAATAAATAAATAAAGTTGAAAAAACAAGGCGATTGCATTGGGACGGATTCAGATGTTTTTAGACACTAGGATAATTCTGGGAAATCCCTTATTTTTCTATTGTGTGACTAGTGTTTTAGTGGGATTAAATAGTACCTGATAGTCGGAGGGGTGTGTCCACGGGTGTCTAGAGGCCAGTGTCTGAGGGAAGTCACGGCAGATACAAGGACAGCGCAAACTCCACAGATCTCCGGTAAGAGGCGACTTTTTAACACAATTTTCTCACCGAAACCTGCCGGTTGACATGTAGTCGGGAACCATGTCCGCTTGACCGCTCTGATCCATAGTAAAGCTTCACCTAGGGGAATTTAAAACAAGGAATCACCGTGTGTTTGTGTGGCTAAAGGCTAAAGCTTCCCAACTCCATCTTTCTACTTTGACTTCTCCATTATTAATTGAACAAATTGCAAAAGATTCAGCAACACAGATGTCCAGAATACTGTTTGATTGCGCGATGAATAAAGACGACTTTTAGCCGCAAATGGTGCTGCGCTAATATTTCCTGACAGTCCGTGACGTCACGCGCACGCGTCGTTATTCCGCGACGTTTTCAACAAGAAACTCAGCGGTAAATTTAAAATGACAATTTATTAAACTAAACCGGCCCTGTTGGCATGTGTTGCAATATTAATATTTCATCATTGATATATAAACTATCAGACTGCGTGGTCGGTTGTAGTGGGTTTCAGTAGGCCTTTAAATCAGGACCTGGAGAGAGTGTCACGCTGGGTAAATGAGAGTAAACTTGTTGTGAATATTGACAAAACAAAAAGCATTCTTAATGGATCCAGGCATATGCTTGTTGATGACCCTCAGCTTCACATTTCAATGTCAGATATACCTATTGTGCAGGTCAAAAAAGCAAAACTGCTTGGTGTGCTATTAGACAGTAAACTGTCATGGTCCAATCATATTGATAGTATTTTAATGAAAATGGGAAGAGGTTTAGAATAGTACTCCACCTTGTTGACATCCTCAACAATGGGTCAAGTCATACAGTCCTCGGTTTTCTGTCATCTTCATTACTGTCCTATAACATGGTCCGCTACGACTAAGTCTGACCTGAACAAACTGCAACTTGTTCAAAACTGAGTGGCTAGACCAGGGGTGTCAAACTCATTGTAGATCGGGGGCCACATGGAGAAAAATCTACTCTCGAGTGGGCCGGACTGGTAAAATCACGGCCACGATAACTTTAAAATAAAGACACCTTCAGATTGGTTTCAGGGCAAATCACTCGACTGAGACAGCCCTCGCAAAATTGACTAATGATCTATTGCTAACGATGGACTCTGATGCGTCATCTATGTTGCTGCTCCTCGATCTTAGCGCTGCTTTCGATACCGTCGATCATAATATTTTATTAGAGCGTATCAAAACACGAATTGGTATGTCGGACTCAGCCCTGTCATGGTTTAACTCTTATCTTACTGATAGGATGCAGTGTGTCTCTCATAACAATGTGACCTCGGACTATGTTAAGGTAACATGTGGAGTTCCCCAGGGTTCGGTCCTTGGCCCTGCACTCTTCAGCATCTACATGCTGCCGCTAGGTGACATCATACGCAAATACGGTGTTAGCTTTCACTGTTATGCTGATGACACCCAACTCTACATGCCCCTAAAGCTGACCAACACGCCGGATTGTAGTCAGCTGGAGGCGTGTCTTAATGAAATTAAACAATGGATGTCCGCTAACGTTTTGCAACTTAACGCCAAAAAAACGGAAATGCTGATTATCGGTCCTGCTAGACACCGACCTCTATTTAATAATACAACTCTAACATTTGACAACCAAACAATTAAACAAGGCGACACGGTAAAGAATCTGGGTATTATCTTTGACCCAACTCTCTCCTTTGAGGCACACATTAAAAGCGTTACTAAAACGGCCTTCTTTCATCTCCGTAATATCGCTAAAATTCGCTCCATTCTGTCCACTAAAGACGCTGAGATCATTATCCATGCGTTTGTTACGTCTCACCTCGATTACTGTAACGTATTATTTTCGGGTCTCCCCATGTCTAGCATTAAAAGATTACAGTTGGTACAAAATGCGGCTGCTAGACCTTTGACAAGAACAAGAAAGTTTGATCATATTACACCTGTACTGGCTCACCTGCACTGGCTTCCTGTGCACTTAAGATGTGACTTTAAGGTTTTACTACTTACGTATAAAATACTACACGGTCTAGCTCCATCCTATCTTGCCGATTGTATTGTACCAAATCTGCGTTCAAAGGACTCCGGCTTATTAGTGATTCCCAAAGCCCAAAAAAAGTCTGCGGGCTATAGAGCGTTTTCCGTTCGGGCTCCAGTACTCTGGAATGCCCTCCCGGTAAAAGTTCGAGATGCCACCTCAGTAGAAGCATTTAAGTCTCCCCTTAAAACTCATTTGTATACTCTAGCCTTTAAATAGACTCCCTTTTTAGACCAGTTGATCTGCCGTTTCTTTTCTTTTTCTTCTATGTCCCACTCTCCCTTGTGGAGGGGGTCCGGTCCGATCCGGTGGCCATGTACTGCTTGCCTGTGTATCGGCTGGGGACATCTCTGCGATGCTGATCCGCCTCCGCTTGGGGTGGTTTCCTGCTGGCTCCGCTGTGAACGGGACTCTCGCTGCTGTGTTGGATCCGCTTTGGACTGGACTCTCGCGACTGTGTTGGATCCATTATGGATTGAACATTCACAGTATCATGTTGACATCCATTGCTTTCCTCCTCTCCAAGGTTCTCATAGTCATCATTGTCACCGACGTCCCACTGGGTGTGAGTTTTCCTTGCCTTTATGTGGGCCTACCGAGGATGTCGTAGTGGTTTGTGCAGCCCTTTGAGACACTAGTGATTTAGGGCTATATAAGTAAACATTGATTGATTGATTGATTGAATTTCTCACAAAGTAAATTCTCATTTAAGACAGCTTTGAAGATACACCTATTGCAGCTGCCCACATGACGTGGGTTTTTAATACTGGTTTTAACTAGCTTTTTTTTTATCTTATGTTGTATTTTTCCATTGTATAATGTTTGGTAATGCATGTATTCTTTGTAGTTTAATTTTGTATGCTCCTGTAGGGACCCAAGGAAGACTAGCAGTCGCCTTGGAGTCAGCTATTGGGGATCCAGTCAATAAACAATAAACCTGTCTCTTTATTTAAAGCAGCGTGAGGAGCCCGGAAGGAAGAGGGAGCCCAGAGAGACTCAGGGGGACGGAGAGTGAAGGAGAGAAACTCGACAAAATATAATAGACTCAACAGAGTAGAAAAAGAAAATAAAAAGTCTGCAAACCCAGACTGATTATTTCCTGTCACTGAGATCCCGCAACTAGAGAGTGGTACAACCTCCAAAACCAAGGAGCTGGTCATAGACTTCAGGAGGAAAAAAACGGACATCCTGCCCCTGGTCATCAGCGATGACTGTGTGGAGAGGGTCTCCGACTTCTGCTCCCGGGGAGTCCACCTGGAGCACCAACACCACGGTTACCATCAAAAAGGCACACCAGAGACTGCACTTCCTGAGAATACTCAGGAACAACCACCTCTCACAGGAACTGCTGGTGTCCCTCTACCGGTGCTCCATTGAGAGCATCCTGACCTACTGCATCTGCGTGTGGTTCAGCAGCTGCACGGCCGCAAAGAGAACGACGCTCCAGAGCATGGTTGTCGAACTCTTGCCCGCGGGCCAAATTTGGCCCTTGAGGCAATATCAAATTACCGTTATAGCTGGCCCGCCGTTATCACACAGCAGCGGTGCCGCTGTAACACCGCGATTTCTCACACTTGCCAATCCGCCCGAAGTTCAGTGCCCCTCCCAAAAATCTCCCGGGGCAAGCATTCTCCCGATTTCCACCCGGACAACAATATTGAGGGCGTGCCTTAAAGGCACTGCCTTTAGTATTCTCTGCAACCTGTCGTCACGTCCCCATTTCCTCCATACAAACAGCATGCAGGCCCACTCGCATAATATATGCGGCTATTACACACACATAAGTGAATGCAAAGCATACTTGGTCAACAGCCATACAGGTCACACTGAGGGTGGCCATATAAACAACTTTAACACTGTTAAAAAATATGCGCCACACTGTGAACTCACACCAAACAAGAATGACAAACACATTTCGGGAGAACATCCGCCCTGTGACATAACATAAACACAACATAACACATACCCAGAACCCCTTGCAGCACAAACTCTTTTGGGACGCTACAATATATTTTGATATTTACCTCAGAAGGCTGCAAATACAAAAGATGCATTCAATTTGAATTTCTAGGCGCAGTCAAGGCGTTGAGGGGTTCCGGTTTGGTGACCGCAGGATTAGGTCTCTGCTTTTTGCAGATGATGTGGTCCTGATGGCTTCATCTGACCGGGATCTTCAGCTCTCGCTGGATCGGTTCGCAGCCGAGTGTGAAGCGACCGGACTGAGAATCAGCACCTCCAAGTCCGAGTCCATGGTTCTCGCCCGGAAAAGGTTGGAATGCCATCTCCGGGTTGGGGAGGAGACCCTGCCCCAAGTGGAGGAGTTCAAGTACCTAGGAGTCTTGTTCACGAGTGAGGGGAAGAGCGGATCGTGAGATCGACAGGCGGATCGGTGCGGCGTCTTCAGTAATGCGGACGTTGTACCGATCCGTTGCGGTGAAGAAGGAGCTGAGCCGGAAGGCAAAGCTCTCAATTTACCGGTCGATCTACGTTCCCATCCTCACCTATGGTCATGAGCTTTGGGTCATGACCGAAAGGATAAGATCACGGGTACAAGCGGCCGAAATGAGTTTCCTCCGCCGTGTGGCGGGGCTCTCCCTTAGAGATAGGGTGAGAAGCTCTGCCATCCGGGAGGGACTCAAAGTAAAGCCGCTGCTCCTCCACATCGAGAGGAGCCAGATGAGGTGGTTCGGGCATCTGGTCAGGATGCCACCCGAACGCCTCCCTAGGGAGGTGTTTAGGGCACGTCCAACCGGTAAGAGGCCACGGGGAAGACCCAGGACACGTTGGGAAGACTATGTCTCCCGGCTGGCCTGGGAACGCCTCGGGATCCCCCGGGAAGAGCTAGACGAAGTGGCTGGGGAGAGGGAAGTCTGGGTTTCCCTGCTTAGGCTGTTGCCCCCGCGACCCGACCTCGGATAAGCGGAAGATGATGGATGGATGGATGCCATTTTTTAATTATTATTATTATTATTATTTGAAACTCGATTTTGCATGTCACTATAAAGTTACTGTATATAAGCCTTGCTTGTTCAATGCAAAACTTGTTTGGGTACCTATTGGTTAATTTGTTCAACTTTGGCCTGCGGCTTTGTTCAGTTTTAAATTTTTTCCCACTCTGTATTTGAGTTTGACACCCCTGCTCCAGAGGGTCGTAAAGACCGCCCAGAAGATCATCGCATGCCCCCCTCCCTGTACAGCTCCTGTTGTCTCAGGAAAGTACGGAGCATCCTGAATGACCCATCCCAGCCCGGGCACTGCCACCTAGAACTGCTACTCTCGGGCAGACGCTATAGGGTGCTAAAAGTGGACATAAATAGACTAAAAAACCCCAAGAGCCATAGTAGCATTAAACAGGCACTGAGTGAGCACAATGTGTCCGTCATGTAAATAAATGGGTTGTACTTGTATAGCGCTTTTCTACCTTCAAGGTACTCAAAGCGCTTTGACACTACTTCCACATTTACCCATTCACACACACATTCATACACTGATGGAGGGAGCTGCCATGCAAGGCACTAACCAGCACCCATCAGGAGCAAGGGTGAAGTGTCTTGCTCAGGACACAACGGAGGTGATGAGGTTTGTACTAGGTGGGGATTGAATCAGGGACCCTCGGGTTGCGCACGGCCGCTCTTCCACTGCGCCACGCTGTCCCAATAAAAAGACATGTTTCATGTCTTTTTATTGTTTTGGACTTAAATGTGCAATAATGTTATATGTCAGTGACGTGCAGTCAGGGGAGGCGGGGCCTCAAGTGGCATCATGGAAAGAAAAAATGTTAATTAAATTGTTATATCTATCCAGTGATTATACTTTATGAAGTTATTTTCCATTTAACTTCACCAGTTTTAGATTATTTTTATTCAAAATCTCAGAATTTTCACTTTTGTCATTCAAATACTGAGAAGAGACATGCGTTGAGTCAGCAGCTGAGCCTCACCATGGATTGCGCAATGACTCGGCTAATTGCTGGCTGCTGTGCAGTGAGACCATATTGCTAAATGAATTATATTATACGTTTTTTCCTCGTTTAGTTAGCTAAGGTATATAATGTACAGTGTATTTTGTCAACAACTGGATGTGTGTAACGTATTTCTTGTGCTGGGCAATCATAAAACGGCTGCGAAGACGCACTGTGCGAGGCACCTGTTTTCCCGCCTCCTGGTGATAGAGGGCGCTAGTGATCCCCCGGATCATTCTTGCGACAACTCGGCTGCAGAAGAAGTGACAACAAGCAGCAAGAGTGAGCAGCGTGTGTTTACTTTTTTCTCTCCTCCGGACTTTTAACACGGATGATTACATATCTAAAATAAAACTGTTTTCTAAACTGGAATTTCAATCGAAGCAGGAGCGGCGCATTGACTTCATTTATAAGCAAAGGTAAGACCATGATAACGTTTTTTTTAATGAAATGTGCTTTTTTGTGTGCTACAGTTTGTATGTGTAAAGAATGCTGGTATGATCTTTTAAACATAACCCGTTAAGTGCTGCCAATCAAATGGTGAATAAGATACTCTTTAGGGTTAATGTGTTTGTAAATCTGATTGTGATGAAGTCAGTGTCTCACCAGCCATGAACCTCCCGCACGTCACTGTTATATGTGTATATGTATATATAGGCATATGTATGGATATATGCATGTGTGTGGATATATATCTTATTTTTAATCGTTTTTAATTATTTATAATACTAAATTATTGTGTATGCACCTTAGGGGATCTGCTCCAATTTTGTGGTTCTTTGAACCTGTTCACTGTAGTAAAGACATCCATCCATCCATCCATCTACTTCCGCTTATCCGAGGTCGGGTCACGGGGGCAGCAGCCTAAGCAGGGAAATCCAGACTGCCCTCTCCCCAGCCACTTCGTCTAGCTCCTCCTGGGGGATTCCGAGGCATTCCCAGGCCAGCCGGGAGAAATAGTCTTCCCAACGTGTCCTGAGTAGCACGACTTTTAACAGGGGCCAGGAAACGCCAGCATATAACCCCAATTCTTCAGAGTTTGCACTGGCTCCCTGTTCATTTTAGAATTGATTTTAAAACATTGCTGTTTGTTTTTAAATCTTTACATGGAATGGCACCTCAATATATCTCGGACATCATCCAAATTTACATTCCTGCGCGCGCTCTGAGGTCCGAGAGCCAGTTCCAGACTTTAGACGATGGGAAAACAGGGCCTTCTCTGTGGTCGGCCCTAAGCTCTGGAACACTCTGCCCCTCCATGTTCAAACTGCTTCCACAGTGGAGTGTTTTAAGTCTCGTCTTAAGACCCACTTTTATTCTTTGGCTTTTAACACTACGTGAGTTGTGTGGTCCTCTGTCCTCTGTTGTCCTCTGTGTTTTTTATACACTTTGATTTCTATTTTACTGTTTTAATTGATTTTACCCTTTAAAATTGTTTTTAATCATATTTGTTTTTATATTGTTTTTTTATATTGTTTTTATGTTTATTTATATTTTGTTTTTATTCAGTCATTGGTGGAGCATAATATATATTTTTTTAATATTGTTTTTAACATGGCTGTGCAGCACTTTGGAAACGTTATTGTTGTTTAAATGTGCTATATAAATAAAGTGGATTGGATTGGATTGGGTCTTCCTCGTGGCCTCCTCCCGGTTGGACGTGCCCTAAACACATCCCTAGGGAGGCGTTCGGGTGGTCTCCTGACCAGATGCCCGAATCACCTCATCTGGCTCCTCTCGATGTGGAGGAGCAGCGGCTTTACTTTGAGTTCCTCCCGGATGGCAGAGCTTCTCAACCTAACTCTAAGGGAGAGCCCCGCCACACAGCGGAGGAAACTCATTTCCGCCGCTTGTACCCGTGATCTTATCCTTTCGGGCATGACCCAAAGCTCATGACCATAGGTTAGGATGGGAACGTAGATCGACCTGTAAATTGAGAGCTTTGCCTTCCGGCTCAGCTCCTTCTTCACCACAACGGATCGGTACAACGTCCGCATTACTGAAGACGCCGCACCGATCCGCCTGTAATAAAGACAATAAAACTCTATTCTAAGAGTTAGTAGTGTCACGTGTTCGGCGCACTTGTTGCGCGGAGTTGCCACTTCGTGGATGCACACACTACCAGTCAGCAGGATTGCAGGTAAGAATATGTTTTAATATAATAAAACAAAAGAACACTGGTGCAAAAAAAGGAGAAAAACAAAGCGCGTGCCAATGCACGGAAAGCTAATGCTAAAACGTAGCAGGAAACAGAAAACATTAAACGACGTGCCACACGCACGTGAAGCTAAGGCGGAACTTAGCACAAAATAATCGAGGGCAGAAGGATACAAAACGTGACGTGTTGCGAAAAGCAAGTAATGGACCGAGGACGAACTGAGGAATCAGGTGGGCTTAAATACACAAATGATAATCAACAACAGGTGTGACAGGAGCCCGTGAGGAGGAGCACAAAGCGTTGCCATGGTGACTAAACAAACGGGGAAGTGCTCAAACACAAGGAATCGGCAGAGTCCAGAACTAAACATGAACAAAGACATATAAGCGGCAAAACAAAAAAACGATCCGCATACCGGATCGTGACAAGTAGTAACTCCACAGAGCAGGGTCAACACTCTCAAGGAACAGCTAATCAGCGGTGTACAAAAAAACATGTTGCAAATATCCAAGAACAGGTAATCAAAGACAGAAAAGAAAATCCTAAAGATATAGTGGAATTTAGAATGTTCAGAGAAGAAATGAATGCATTAAAACAGCTTGTGGAGAATGCATTGTTGCGCCAACAGTTACATGCCACACAACAAGATAACACCCATTGGGACAATGAGTGCTACACATTGACATTGAGGCACACATTAAAAGCGTTACTAAAACGGCCTTCTTTCATCTCCGTAATATCGCTAAAATTCGCTCCATTTTGTCCACTAAAGACGCTGAGATCATTATCCATGCGTTTGTTACGTCTCGCCTCGATTACTGTAACGTATTATTTTCGGGTCTCCCCATGTCTAGCATTAAAAGATTACAGTTGGTACAAAATGCGGCTGCTAGACTTTTGACAAGAACAAGAAAGTTTGATCACATTACGCCTGTACTGGCTCACCTGCACTGGCTTCCTGTGCACTTAAGATGTGACTTTAAGGTTTTACTACTTACGTATAAAATACTACACGGTCTAGCTCCATCCTATCTTGCCGATTGTATTGTACCATATGTCCCGGCAAGAAATCTGCGTTCAAAGGACTCCGGCTTGTTAGTGATTCGCAAAGCCCAAAAAAAGTCTGCGGGCTATAGAGCGTTTTCCGTTCGGGCTCCAGTACTCTGGAATGCCCTCCCGGTAACAGTTCGAGATGCCACCTCAGTAGAAGCATTTAAGTCTCACCTTAAAACTCATTTGTATACTCTAGCCTTTAAATAGACTCCCTTTTTAGACCACTTGATCTGCCGTTTCTTTTCTTTTTCTTCTATGTCCCACTCTCCCTTGTGGAGGGGGTCCGGTCCGATCCGGTGGCCATGTACTGCTCGCCTGTGTATCGGCTGGGGACATCTCTGCGCTGCTGATCCGCCTCCGCTTGGGATGGTTTCCTGCTCGCTCCGCTGTGAACGGGACTCGCTGCTGTGTTGGATCCGCTTTGGACTGGACTCTCGCGACTGTGTTGGATCCATTGTGGATTGAACTTTCACAGTATCATGTTAGACCCGCTCGACATCCATTGCTTTCCTCCTCTCCAAGGTTCTCATAGTCATTATTGTCACCGATGTCCCACTGGGTCATTATTGTCACCGATGTCCCACTGGGTGTGAGTTTTCCTTGCCCTTATGTGGGCCTACCGAGGATGTCGTGGTGGTTTGTGCAGCCCTTTGAGACACTAGTGATTTAGGGCTGTATAAGTAAACATTGATTGATTGATTGATTGACAATAGCATTGTTGTGGAGAGACAACAGCCCAAAGATGTCAGCAATCTGGGGAATATCACTGTTGTGAAAACATCAAATAGGAAATGGATCAGTTTACACGACAGAATGACATCATCATTGCAGGGCTACGCATCAATCCTCGATCCTATGCAAGAGCAGCTGACAACAGAAGAGAACCAGATAACACGGATGCTGCTTCAACGGAGCAACAAGTGGTCAACTTTCTGCAATCACAGGGAATTGATGTTCATATTAACACCATTGGTGCGTGCATTCCACTGAATAGAAGAGGCAACACCACCACGCCAGTGACCATCGTTAAGCTCGCCAACAGGAAATCCAAAATGGCATTGCTCACACAGGGGAAAAAAAGCTGAAGGGCACAAATGTGTACATCAATCAATCAATCAATGTTTATTTATATAGCCCCAAATCACAAATGTCTCAAAGGACTGCACAAATCATTACGACTACAACATCCTCGGAAGAACCCACAAAAGGGCAAGGAAAACTCACACCCAGTGGGCAGGGAGAATTCACATCCAGTGGGACGCCAGTGACAATGCTGACTATGAGAAACCTTGGAGAGGACCTCAGATGTGGGCAACCCCCCCCCCCCCCCCTCTAGGGGACCGAAAGCAATGGATGTCGAGCGGGTCTAACATGATACTGTGAAAGTTCAATCCATAGTGGCTCCAACACAGCCGCGAGAGTTCAGTTCAAGCGGATCCAAGACAGCAGCAAGAGTCCCGTCCACAGGAAACCATCTCAAGCGGAGGCGGATCAGCAGCATAGAGATGTCCCCAACCGATACAGGCGAGCGGTCCATCCTGGGTCCCGACGAGCGGTCCATCCTGGGTCTCGACTCTGGACAGCCAGTACTTCATCCATGGTCATCGGACCGGACCCCCTCCACAAGGGAGGGGGGGACATAGGAGAAAGAAAAGAAGCGGCAGATCAACTAGTCTAAAAAGGAGGTCTACTTAAAGGCTAGAGTATACAAATGAGTTTTAAGATGAGACTTAAATGCTTCTACTGAGGTAGCATCTCCAACTGTTACCGGGAGGGCATTCCAGAGTACTGGAGCCCGAACGGAAAACGCTCTATAGCCCGCAGACTTTTTTGGGGCCCTAGGAATCACTAATAAGCCGGAGTCCTTTGAACGCAGATTTCTTGCCAGGACATATGGTACAATACAATCGGCAAGATAGGATGGAGCTAGACCGTGTAGTATTTTATACGTAAGTAGTAAAACCTTAAAGTCACATCTTAGGTGCACAGGAAGCCAGTGCAGGTGAGCCAGTACAGGCGTAATGTGATCAAACTTTCTTGTTCTTGTCAAAAGTCTAGCAGCCGCATTTTGTACCAACTGTAATCTTTTAATGCTAGACATGGGGAGACCCGAAAATAATACGTTACAGTAATCGAGACGAGACGTAACAAACG
The DNA here is from genome assembly GCF_033978795.1 of Nerophis ophidion. Lineage (NCBI taxonomy): Eukaryota > Metazoa > Chordata > Actinopteri > Syngnathiformes > Syngnathidae > Nerophis > Nerophis ophidion. The sequence continues at coordinate 37,521,196 of NC_084622.1, forward strand.
CATGGATAATGATCTCGGCGTCTTTAGTGGACAAAATGGAGCGAATTTTAGCGATATTACGGAGATGAAAGAAGGCCGTTTCGAGCACCTCACTGAATGCAATGCTGAAATTGCCAAGAAAGCACGCGACTTGAGGAAACAAGGAAAAATTTAGGGAGCTCGGCGCGCCAACTGTAAAATCTACATACAGCTGAATAGAAGTCCAGAAGCAAGAGTCCTAGTTGTCAATGACATCAAGGATCTGAACGGATATCAGAACTCCCAGCAACAACAACAACGATAATGGAGTCTGACGGAAAACAAACATTGACATTCGACTACAAAATAACCACGGTCCAAGGGATTACAGAACAAGATGATCTTCACTCAAGTGCACATTCATCACATCGGACAACACAAATGATTTGAGAACAGGAAAGTATGGAACTGAAAACCATCAGCAGCATAGATTACAATAGTCCGGAATTAGACAAGGATATAGTTCCAGATCCAAATGTTTTCTTTCACACCAAGAATAATTGTATTTAATATATAGACGAACAATATAACGGAAACATTTAAATATACAACAAACTGTTGATTATTTATTTACAGCAGAAGTTTGAATGCTAACTTCAACAATATGAAGCATTTTTTGCGAGCGGTTCTGTTGCTGCGTGGCGCAGTGGGAGAGCGGCCGTGCGCAACCCGAAGGGCCCTGGTTCAAATCCCACCTAGTACCAACCTCGTCACGTCCGTTGTGTCCTGAGCAAGACACTTCACCCTTGCTCCTGATGAGTACTGGTTGGCGCCTTGCATGGCAGCTCCCTCCATCAGTGTGTGAATGTGTGTGTGAATGGGTAAATGTGGAAGTAGTGTCAAAGCGCTTTGAGTACCTTGAAGGTAGAAAAGCGCTATACAAGTACAACCCATTTATCATTTATTTATTTATCATTTTTTGGAACAATTGAACAAACCCTTCAAAATTATCACTATTTCAGAAACATTGATGGATGTTAAAATGAATGGATTTTTACGTAGAAAGATATTAACTAAATTAAACCAAATAAATCAACAAGAACGGAGGGGGAGTAGCCGTGTACGTGATGAAGAACCTAAACTACAAAGTGGTAAAAAATTTCACTTGCTATTGATAATATCTTAGAGTGTATCACTAGTGAAGTGAAGTGAATTATATTTATATAGCGCTTTTCTCTAGTGACTCAAAGCGCTTTACATAGTGAAACGCAATATCTAAGTTACATTTAAACCAGTGTGGGTGGCACTGGGAGCAGGTGGGTAAAGTGTCTTGCCCAAGGACACAACGGCAGTGACTAGGATGGCGGATGCGGGAATCGAACCTGCAACCCTCAAGTTGCTGGCACGGCCACTCTACCAACCGAGCTATACCCCCCTATTGAATTATGTCATGAAAAAAGCAAAAACGATCTGATCAGTTGTATATATACATCACCGAAGTCAAACATTGACACGTTTGAGAACTGGATTAGGGCATCTTTTACCGAAATCAGTCAAAAAATAAGCTTCGCATGTGGAGACTTCAACATTGACCTCTTGAATCCTAACAAACAAAAGCCCATAGATGCCTTTATTGACACAATGTATTGCCTGAGTTCATATCCTAAAATCACAAGAAAAAGAAGATTCTCAGGACACAGCACCACACTTATTGATATTTTCAAAAATGATTTTGATAATATCACGAGTGACCCGCTAATATCTGACATTGGAGATCATCTGCCAGTTTTCATAATCTACGACGAAAATTACAAGAGGAACATTGATGACAAAAAGACTTTTCGAAGAATATGTACAGAACAAAGTATGACAGTAAAAATGATCTGAGAAAACAGAGTTGGGACATGATGTAGATGATGCATACGGTATTTATTTTTTAATACCTTTGAGATGCTTTATGACAAACGCTATCCATTGAAACAACTTAGTAAGAAGCAAAAGAAAATAATCAACCATGGATGACAAAAGGACTGAAAAATTATTGCAAAAAGTAGAATACACTGTATAGAACATTTATAACACAAAGATCTACAGAAGCAGAAACCAAGTACAAAAGGTATAAGAACCAGCAAACTGGCATACTACGGACATGTAGAAAATATTATCACAGTCAATTCTTGGACAAGAACATAAACAATATGAAAGCAACATGGGGCATCCTAAAAAGCATTATTAAAAATGGTGCTAAAAAGGACTATCCTGAATACTTCTGAGATGGAAATGTGAAAAATGGCAATATGAACGAAGTAGTTGGAATCTTCAATAAGTACTTTGTGAACATTGGTCCAAATTTGGAGGAAAGTATTCCAGATCCTGAGTCAGCTGAGGACTTGAATGACACCATAGATATACCCAACGCTATGTTCCTAAGAGGAAACAATATGTTGAAAAAAAGTAAATCCAAGACCTCAACTGATTGCAACAAAATTGATATCGAAACGATAAAAAAGTTATTGAAGAGATCTTAGAACATTTAACATATATTAGCAACCTAGCCTTTCAAACAGGCAAATTCCCAGATAAAATGAAAATAGCGAAAGTCTTAACGATTTATAAGACTGGAGACAAACACCAGTTTACAAACTACAGTCCTGTTTCTCTACTGCCACAGTTTTCTAAAAAAAAAATAATAGGAAAAACTGTTTCACGGATTAGACAAATTCATAAATAAAAATGAAACACTCACAGACAACCAATACGGACACAGAGCCAACATCTCAACATCAATGGCAGTAATCGAAATAACGGAAGACATCACAAATACAATAGATAGCAAAAAATGTGCTGCTACAGTGTTAATGGATTCAACAAAACCATTTGACAAAATTAATCACAGCACATTAATAAATAAAATAAAAAGGTACGGCATCAGAGTGTTGGTATTTAACTGGGTTAGAAGCTGCTTAACAAACAGGAAGTAATACGTGAAGATAGGCGAACACACTTCTACAGAGCTAAAAATGATTTGTGGCGTACCTCAGGGATCAATACCGGGACCAAAATAGTTCGGTCTTTATATAAACGACATTTGTAAAGTTACACAAGCCATTAAATTAGTATTATTTGCAGATTATACAACTGTGTTTTGTTCAGAAGAGAACACAGAAGCTAATACAAATAATGACAGAAGAAATGAACAAATTAAAAAGATGGTTTGACAAAAACAGACTATACTTGAATCTCAGTAAAACTAAAATAATGCTATTTGGTAACAGGAGAAGAGAAAGTCAAAAACAAATACAAATAGACGGAGTAGATATTGAAAGGGTAAAAGAAAACACATTTTTGGGTGTAATATTAGATAAAATGAATTGGAAACCTCATGTAAAATTATATAACATAAAGTAGGAAGAAACACATCAATAATGAATAAAGCAAAACATGTTTTAAACCAAAAATCCCTTCATATTCTTTACTGCTCACTAGTGTTACCATATCTGAGTTATTGTGTAGAAATATGGTGCAACAACTACAAATGTGCACTTCATTCACTAACCGTGTTACAAAAAAGATCACTTAGAAGGACATAAACACCCTTTATTTATTCAATCACAGATATTGAAATTCAATGATTTGGTGCATTTGCAAACAGCTAAAATGATGTACAAAGCAAAATTATAGCCTGCTATCCAAGAATGTACAACAATTCTTCTAAACAAAAGAGGAAAAATACAATCTTAGAAGAAAATCTAATTTAAAACATTTGTATGCTCATTCAAAACTTAAAACCTTTAGTATATCAGTATGTGGAATTAAATTATGGAATGGATTAATCAAATAAATCAAAAAAAGCACCGATATGATTGAATTTAAGAAACTGTTCAAACTACAAGTGTTCACAAAGTACAAAGAATAATAATTAGAATGAACATCTTTAACCCTTTTTTTAATGTATTTAATATTAGTTTACTTACTATGGTATATTATTGATTAGTTATTTATTTGTTTACTGTTATGTTAGAGAGAACAAGGAAAGATGATAACATTGCTATGGCATGAAAGGGGGTAGTATTAAATAAGATCAGCTTCTTCCTACTCCTTTGATTGATTGAAACTTTTATTAGTCTTATTGAGTCTGTTAAGATGATTGGAGAGCTTACTTCAACAGCTGGTGGGTCCATGACGATTACTTCTCTTTTGTTTGATCGGCCGTTTTACTGCCGTGTAAAGGCACTTTTTGGAAACAATTAATGGGCAGCACGGTGGAGGAGGGGTTAGTGCATCTGCCTCACAGTACGAAGGTCCTAAATAGTTCTGGGTTCAATCCCGGGCTCGGGATCTTTCTGTGTGGAGTTTGCATGTTCTCCCCGTGACTGCGTGGGTCTCCTCCGGGTACTCCGGCTTCCTCCCACCTCCAAAGACATGCACCTGGGGATAGGTTGATTGGCAACTGCTGATCCGCCTCCGCTTGGGATGGTTTCCTGCTGGCTCAGCTGTGGACGGGACTCTCCCTGCTGTGTTGGATCCACTTTGGACTGGACTCTCGCGGCTGTGTTGGATCCAGTATGGATTGAACTTTCACAGTATTATGTTAGACCCGCTCAACATCCATTGCTTTCGGTCCCCTGGGGGGACATATGTGTTCCTTTCCAAGGTTCTCATAGTCATCATTGTCACAGACGTCCCACTGGGTGTGAGTTTTCCTTGCCTTTATGTGGGCCTACCGAGGATGTCGTAGTGGTTTGTGTTGTGGTTTGTGCAGCCCTTTGAGACACTAGTGATTTAGGGCTATATAAGTAAACATTGATTGATTGATTGATTGAGTAGATTGCATAGTTCAGTACATTTTCCGTACAATTGACCGTGGCGCAGTGGGAGAGTGGTCGTGCGCAACCCGAGGGTCACTGGTTCAAATCCCACCTAGAACCAACCTCGTCACGTCCGTTGTGTCCTGAGCAAGACACTTCACCCTTGCTCCTGATGGGTGCTAGTTGGCGCCTTGCATGGCAGCTCCCTCCATCAGTGTGTGAATGTGTGTGTGAATGGGTAAATGTGGAAGTAGTGTCAAAGCGCTTTGAGTACCTTGAAGGTAGAAAAGCGCTATACAAGTACAACCCATTTATTTATTTATTTATAAATGGTAACACCCGGATAAGTCAATCAATCAATCAATCAAGGTTTATTTATATAGCCCCAAATCACAACTGTCTCAAAGGGCTGCACAAGCCACAACCACATCCTCGGTTGAGCACCCACATAAGGGCAAGGAAAAACCCACAAAAACTCACAACACAGTGGGACCTTGCTGTAAATGACTATGAGAAACCTTGGAGAGGACTGCAATGGACGTCGAGTGGATCTAACATAATAGTGAGAGTCCAGTCCATAGTGGATCTAACATAATAGTGAGAGACCGGTCCATAGTGGATCTAACATAATATCAATCATCAATCAATCAAGTTTTTCAACTTGTTTAAGTCGGGGTCCACGTTAATCAATTCATGGTACAAATATATACTATCTGCATAATACAGTCATCACACACTGTAATGAAACAACTGGAAATATGTGATGGATTACATTGTATTACAAGCATGTTCGAAATAAACTGAAACTGAACTGAACTGAACTGCTTCTTACTATTCATTTTTGGACATGTTGAACTTTGTACTGTCGTGGTCAAAAGTTTACATACACTTGTAAAGAACATAGTGTCATGGCTGTCTCGAATTTCCAATACATTCTACAACTCTTATTTTTTTGTGATAGACTGATTGGAGCACATAATAGTTTGTCACAAAAGACATTCAGGAAGTTTGGTTCTTTTATGGGTCTACTGAAAATGTGACCAAAATCTGTTTGGTCAAAAGTATACATACAGCAATTTTAATATTTGGTTACATGTCCCTTGGAAAGTTTCACTGCAACGAGGCGGTTTTGGTAGCCATCTACAAGCTTCTGGTTGAATTTTTGACCACTCCTCTTGACAAAATTGGTGCAGTTCCGCTAAATTGGTTGGTTTTCTGACATGGACTTGTTTCTTCAGCATTGTCCACATGTTCTCAATGGGGTTTAAGTCATGACTTTGGGAAGACCATTGTAAAACCATAATTCTAGCGTGATTTAGCCAGCCCTTTACCACTTTTGACATGTGTTTGGGGTCATTGTCCTGTTGGAACACCCAACTGCGCCCGAGATTGTTGGTTGTCCCGAAAAAATTTTTTATTGTCCCATTTGCTCTCTGTAAAGCACCAGTTCCATTGGCTGCAAAACAGGCCAAGAGCATAATACTACCATCACCATGCCTGACGGTAGGAATTAGTGTTCCTGGGATTAAAGGTCTTACCTTTCCTCCTCCAAACATATTGCTGGGTATTGCGGCCAAACAGCTCAATTTCTGTTTTATCTGACCACAGAACTTTACTCCAGAAGGTCTTATCTTTGTCCATGTGATCAGCAGCAAACATTAGACCAGCCTTAATGTGTTGCTTCTGGAGCAAGGGCTTCCTTCTTGCATGCTAGCCTCTTAGTCCACGGCGATGCAAAACACACTTGACTGTGGACACTGACAGCTGTGCTCCAGCAGCTTCCAATTCATTGCAGACCTGCTTTTTGGTGGTTTTTGGTTGACTCTTGATCATCCTTAGCAATTTTCTCTCAGCAGCAGGTGATAACTTGCGTTTTTTCCCTGATCGTGGCAGTGACAAAACTGTGCCATGCACTTTATACTTTTGAACAATTGTCTGCACAGTTGCTCTTTGGACTTTAAGCTGCTTTGAAATGGCTCCAAGTGACTTGCCTGACTTGTTGAAGTCAATGATTCGTTTTTTCAGACCTGTGCTGAGTTCCTTTGACTTTCCTCGGTTTGTAACCGAGTCTAATGACTGCATCACATGAGCCCTATTTAAACGGTCTCAGCAAAGTAAACAGGTGTCGTCAATCATAATCACTTACATGAAGTTAAGAGGCCATGCCATGAAGCTAATTTGATTTGATTGCAACTTTTCTTTTTTATAATGTTTTCTTTTTCTTATTTGTAATGTATTTTGCTGTATGCATACTTTCACCCAGCAGATTTGGTCACTTTTTCGGTAGACCCATAATAAATTTATAAAAGGACATAAGTTCAGTAATGTTTTTTGTGACAAACAAGTATGTGCTCCAATCACTCTATCACAAAAAAATAAGAGTTGTACAAATTATTGGAAACTCAAGACAGTCATGACATTATGTTCTTTACAAGTGTATGTAAACTTTTGACCACGACTGTAATTGTAAAATAAGTGTAAAGTGTATGGATTGTATTAAAAATGTTGACTTTTATAATGCTTTGTAAATGTTATACGGTCAAAAATAATCCTTTAAAAAATCCATCCATCCATCCATTTTCTACCGCTTATTCCCTTTTGGGGTCGCGGGGGGCGCTGGCGCCTATCTCAGCTACAATTGGGCGGAAGGCGGGGTACACCCTGGACAAGTTGCCACCTCATCGCAGGGCCAACATAGATAGGCACACAACATTCACACTCACATTCACACACTAGGGCCAATTTAGTGTTGCCAATCAACCTATCCCCAGGTGCATGTCTTTGGAAGTGGGAGGAAGCCGGAGTACCCGGAGGGAACCCACGCATTCACGGGGAGAACATGCAAACTCCACACAGAAAGATCCCGAGTCTGGATTTGAACCCAGGACAAAAAACAAAGTGAATTATTTGTGAGGTTAGAGCTTAGGACTTGTAAGTTCTTACACACCAAACTTCTGAGCTTTATCACCTGAGGCACAAACATGCTGGATCAGAAAAGGGCCTTCCTCAAACCATCCCGACAAATCCAGATCCAAAATATTCATGACAAGATGAAGAGATATGATTCAGGTGGGATCCGCTTGGGATGGTTTCCTGCTGGCTCCGCTGTGAACGGGACTCTCGCTGCTGTGTTGGATCCGCTTTGGACTGGACTCTCGCGACTGTGTTTGATCTATTATGGATTGAACTTTCACAGTATCATGTTAGACCCGCTCGACATCCATTGCTTTCCTCCTCTCTAAGGTTCTCATAGTCATCATTGTCACCGACGTCCCACTGGGTGTGAGTTTTCCTTGCCCTTATGTGGGCCTACCGAGGATGTCGTGGTGGTTTGTGCAGCCCTTTGAGACACCAGTGATTTAGAGCTATATAAGTAAACATTGATTGATTGATTGATTGATTGATTGATTGACATTGATTGATTGATCTAAAGGATGAATCCCGGACTTCTACATCCCGACGGACTGGTTGTGCACAATGTCTTTGAAAGGTAATTGAGTCGTTTTCAAACAATAAACTCAGCTATTTTGACAAGGTCCATTACTCATTTTCTTAAAACAAAGGGTCTACAGTGCCCAGGCGGCGGTGAAAAAAACCCAACGCAATCTAATGAATTATGCAGTAAGATCATTCTCTCAACCTGACGGTCTGAAACCAGTGTGGAAAAATTGTGGGAGAAGTACAAGCCAGCACTGCTCTCACTGACTCCTCAACACCCACCACCCCACCCCTTGGGACCCTCGGGGCGGAGGCCTGCCAGTCAAGCGCCGCTATGAGCTGCAATCTGGGGAGAGCGCCGAGACGCCTGCAGGTATGATAACATGCGGAAGAGATGCCTTAGAAAGCAATCCACCTTCCTTCTGGCTCCTGTCATGGAGAAGACATAGTGGACGTTCTTAAATTGAAAACAACAAGAGACAAATTGCTTCCACACAAAAACAAACCAGGATGGTTAATGTTTGCCGTCGCCATGCATTGAGAGCGCTCGACTGCTATGACCCCTGAGTCAGTGCGCACGGCGAATGTTCTTAGTATCCGAATTGACTGACACATCCCTCTTTGGCAGAAAGCCGAGTTGGGTCTGGCTCTGGTAATGAGGGGCCCCGAAGTTCAGGTATATCCAATGATGAGACCAAGTAGAGACATGTTGAGCGCTGCCCTGGAGGAGCCGGAGAGCTGCATGAATATTCATGGCACATTGATGAATTGCGTTGCCCTCAGCACCGTGACACTTTCAAAGCACTTATGTTGCTTTTTTTTTTTTTTTTTTTTTTAAATCACGCCAGCTACTCGCTACCCAACATTCTTGGCCCTCCATTCACGACCCCCCCCCCCCCCCCCCCCCCCCGCCCCCTGCTTTCAACCACCAATTATCATCTGCAATCATTAACTTGTTGTGTTGACACAAACACTGCAATTTCAGATGCCACTCTTTATTCAAATGACTCTATTCAGGCGCAGTTGATTTGGTTTCTATTTGTATGCCTCACAATCACCCAAGAAGTGCTTGCACACTCAAAGTGCTGAAGCGAGTGCAACACTTCTATTGCGGACTGTTTTTTAAGGAGGATGAAAAACAGATTTTTGTTAACCCTCGGTCGTGTTCTGACAAAAACCGCATGCGTTTCATTAGCTACACCTGCAACATCTCATGAGGGTAGTAGAATTCAGTCAAGGACAGACGTCCAGCAAGATTAAACTCTAGTATTACAAAAAATGAATGAAGCACTCTAGTTGTGTTTCGGGTTTACGATTTTTCATATTGAAGTGGGTTCTGTCATGACTCAAAGGCCAATAAGGGAAAAGAAATGCACAAAAGTGACAGTTTGTGACAGGCTATTCAGTGGTTCATGGATATTGATAAAAAGACAGTAAAACTAAATCAGGGGCCGGTTACCTGCGGCTCTGTAAAGGCCTACTGAAATGAGATTTTCTTATTTAAACGGGGATAGCAGGTCCATTCTATGTGTCATACTTGATCATTTCGCGATATTGCCATATTTTTGCTGAAAGGATTTAGTAGAGAACATCCACCATAAGGTTCACAACTTTCGGTGCTAATAGAAAAGCCCTGCCTCTACCGGAAGTCGCAGACGATGACGTGGCAAGTGTGGGGGCTCCTTACATATTCACATTGATTTAAATGGGAGCCTCCGACAAAAAGTGCTATTCGGACCGAGAAAACGACAATTTCCCCATTAATTAAAGCGAGGATGAAAGATTCGGGTTTGAAGATATTGATAACGATTGACAAGAAAAAAAAAAACGCGATTGCATTGGGACGGATTCCGATGTTTTTAGACACATTTAGTAGGATAATTCTGGGAAATCCCTTATCTTTCTATTGTGTTGCTAGTGTTTTAGTGAGTTAAATAGTACCTGATAGTCGGAGGTGTACGTCCACGGGTGTCTTGACGCGCAGTGTCTCAGGGGACTCGACGGCAGCTATGGACGGCACAAACTCAGCTTTTCTCCGGTAAGAAGCAACTTTTCAACCACAATTTTCTCACCGAAACCTGCTGGTTGACATTCCGTCGTGTTTCATGTTCGCTTGACCGCGCTCTGATCCATTGTAAATTTTCACCTCCAGGAATTTTAAACAAGGAATCACCGTGTGTTTGTGTGGCTAAAGGCTAAAGCTTCCCAACTCCATCTTGCTACTTTGACTTTTCCAATATTAGTTGAATAAATTGCAAAAGATTCAGCAACACAGATGTGCAAAATACTGTGTAATTATGCCGTTAAAGCAGATGAATTTTAGCTGTGTGTGTGTGCGTAGCGCTCATACTTCCTAAAAACCTGTGACGTCTCGCGTACACGTCATCATTACACGACGTTTTCAAGACGAAACTCCTAGGAAATTTAAAATTGCAATTTAGTAAACTAAAAAGGCCGTATTGGCATGTGTTGCAATGTTAATATTTCATCATTGATATATAAACTATCAGACTGCGTGGTGGGTAGTAGTGGGTTTCAGTAGGCCTTTAACCTCCCTTTAACCTTCGGTACTCTTGTCTTGTTCTGTATGTTGTACAGTATTTTGTATTTCTACAGTGTTTTGTATATTGTACAGGATTGCTCGTTATTTTTACTGGATAGTAGTCTGTTTATTTCAATTGTTAGTTTTTTCCTTTATTACCTCTTGTGTTATTTATTTGACCCCTTATTTGTTCCCACAACCGCACCTTAAGTTGGAGTCTTTAGTCTAGTTATATGCAAATGTAATGACAACAAAGTCTATTCTATTCTCCATTTTATTATATTCTATTCTATTCCAAGGGAAGTCTATTATGTCTATGAGGCCGTGAGTGTGTACATCCATCCATCCATCATCTTCCGCTTATCCGAGGTCGGGTCGCGGGGGCAACAGCCTAAGCAGGGAAACCCAGACTTCCCTCTCCCCAGCCACTTCGTCTAGCTCTTCCCGGGGGATCCCGAGGCGTTCCCAGGCCAGCCGGGAGACATAGTCTTCCCAACGTGTCCTGGGTCTTCCCCGTGGCCTCCTACCGACTGGACGTGCCCTAAACACCTCCCTAGGGAGGCGTTCGGGTGGCATCCTGACCAGATGCCCGAACCACCTCATCTGGCTCCTCTCGATGTGAAGGAGCAGCGGCTTTACTTTGAGTTCCTCCCGGATGGCAGAGCTTCTCACCCTATCTCTAAGGGAGAGCCCCGCCACACGGTGGAGGAAACTCATTTCGGCCGCTTGTACCCGTGATCTTATCCTTTCGGTCATGACCCAAAGCTCATGACCATAGGTGAGGATGGGAACGTAGATCGACCGGTAAATTGAGAGCTTTGCCTTCCGGCTCAGCTCCTTCTTCACCACAACGGATCGGTACAACGTCCGCAGTAATGCGGAGTGTGTACAGTCCTGACAAAAAGTTAAATTTCCAATGTTTGTCACACACCACAACTAGGGGTGGTGAAATTATTCTCTGCATTTGACCCATCACCCTTGATCACCTCCTGGGAGGTGAAGGGAGCAGTGGGCAGCAGCAGTGGCCGCGTCCCGGAATACTTTTTGGTGATTCAACCCCCACTTCCAACCCTTGATGCTGAGTGCCAAGCAGGGAGGTAAAAGGTCCCGTTTTTATAGTCATTGGTATGACTCAGCCGGGGTTTGAACTCACAACCTACTGAGCTCAGGGTGGACAATCTAACCATTAGGCCACTGAGTAGGTCAAGTGATTGGATGAGTGGGAAGAAGGCAACTTAACAAAACCACCACTAGAGTAAAACGCTCCTGAGGTTATATAATTCAGTATGGCAACAAACTTATTTTTACCTTTTAATATAAATTGGGATCTCGATTTATGAACCTAATTGGTTCTTGAACAGGCTTCATAAATCAAAGCATTTGGATACTGAATCAAAGTTCTCCATGAGAGACAAAGTAAACATGAATAATGGGTTCCAGACATGACAAAAGTCCATATTTTAGTAACAAAGTAAAAAAAAAAAAAAAAAACCCCCACACACACACTGTCAAAACACCTGTGGTGCACTCACTTTAAAGGGGAACATTATCACCAGACCTATGTAAGCGTCAATATATACCTTGATGTTGCAGAAAAAAAGACTATATGCTTTTTTTAACCGATTTCCGAACTCTAAAAGGGTGAATTTGGCGATTTAAACACCTATCAATTAAAGCCTGTCGAGCGATGACCTTTCACCCGTGACGTCACAACATGAAACAATCCGCCATTTTCTCAATTTTATTACACGCGCCAAGTCAAATCAGCTCTGTTATTTTCCGTTTTTTCGACTCTTTTCCCGTACCTTGGAGACATCATGCCTCGTCGGTGTGTTGTCAGAGGGTGTAACAACACGAACGGAGACGGATTCAAGTTGCACCAGTGGCCAAAAGATGCGAAAGTCCCTCGTTTGTTCCGCAGACTTTACAGACGACAGCTATGCTACGACAGAGATGTGTGGATATCCTGCGACACTCAAAGCAGATGCATTTCTTTTTCTGTCTCATTTTGTCCACCAATCTTATAACATTGTGCATGAATGCACAAAGGTGAGTTTTGTTGATGTTACTGACTTATGTGGAGTGTGCTAATCAGACATATTTGGTCACGGCATGACTGCAAGCTAATCGATGCTAACATGCTATTTAGGCTAGCTGTATGTACATATTGCTTCATTATGCCTCATTTGTAGCTATATTTGCATCCAGCCTTTCCCTCCACCCACATTTAATGCCAAACAAACACTTACCAATCGACGGATTCAAGTTGATTTACGTATAATGTGCATCGATTAGCACTGCTAACATGCTATTTAGGCTAGCTGTATGTACATTTGTAGCTATATTTGCATCCAGCCTTTCCCTCCACCCACATTTAATGCCAAACAAACACATACTAATCGTTGATTAGAAGGCGATCACCGAATTCGTCATCGCTTCTTCCCGTGCCGCTGCCTGTCGTGATATGGCTCAATAACTTCAGTTTCTTCTTCAATTTTGTTTTAGCTACCTACCTCCACACTCCAACCATCCGTGTCAATACATGCATAATCTGTTGAATCGCTTACAGCGCTGGGATCCGAGCCTGAATCCGAGCTAATATTGCTATACCTTTCTGTGCTATCCGCCATGTTTGTTTCTGTGTGGATAATGGACGGCTGGATATAACGAGGGTTAATACCAGGCACTTTGAAGCCGTTTTTCGGGATATTGCGTGATTAGTAAAATTTTGAGAAAAACTTTGAAAAATAAAATAAGCCACTGGGAACTGATTTTTATTGGTTTTAACCCTTCAGACCTTGTGATAATGTTCCCCTTTAAATGATCTAAACTCCTTGACTTCAACAGCCAGGTTGGGGGAAGTCTGTGTCCACAACACTGCGGATACTTCCTGAATGTTTTAAACCAAATATTGCTTGACAATTCTTTAATATAGACTCAGATTGCGCTAGCAAAACTAGAATGTACTGTAAAAATCCTAAAAAATCCGTACAAAAGTAGCACAGTAGACTTATCAGCCCGCCCAAAAACGTCTGTGCTGCAGGCACAAAATGTCAACACTTCAAGACACGCAACAGGTGGATGATACGTTCGTACACGGAGACAAGGTTGGTACACAAAAGCATAATTTTACTCTGTCTGTTGCTCGTAAATCGAAAAGTTTGTACAATGAGGGCTTCGTTAAATGGTAAATGGTAAATGGGTTATACTTGTATTGCGCTTTTCTACCTTCAAGGTACTCAAAGCGCTTTGACACTATTTCCACATTCACCCATTCACACACACATTCACACACTGATGGTGGGAACTGCCATGCAAGGCCCTAACCACAACCCATCAGGAGCAAGTGTGAAGTGTCTTGCTCAAGGACACAATAGACGTGACGAAGTTGGTAGAAGGTGGGGATCGAACCAGAAACCCTCAGGATGCCAGCACCACGCCGTCTCCAACGAAGATTTCAGACAGAAAGCCTCTTCACTCTCATTATTAGGGACGGCGTGGCGCAGTGGGGAGAGTGGGCGTGCGCAACCCGAGCGTCCCTGGTTCAAATCCCACCTAGTACCAACCTCGTCACGTCCGTTGTGTCCTGAGCAAGACACTTCACCCTTGCTCCTGATGGGTGCTGGTTGGCGCCTTGCATGGCAGCTCCCTCCATCAGTGTGTGAATGTGTGTGTGAATGGGCAAATGTGGAAGTAGTGTCAAAGCGCTTTGAGTACCTTGAAGGTAGAAAAGCGCTATACAAGTACAACCCATTTATTTATTTATTATTTATTTATTATATAATATTCTTAGTAAGTATAATTTTTTTAGACTTGTATGATTATCAGATATTTTTGGATGTATGTTTTGTTTTGAAGGTTTTAAATGAGCTTGCATTCCAAGTTTTTATACAGAAAAACAACAACAATCAAATACTAAAGCGCAATCAACGGCGATTGTAACATCCAGTGACATGGACTAAATTTGATCAAAATGGTTGTCTACCATGAATTGATTAACGTGGACCCCGACTTAAACAAGTTGAAAAACTTATTTGGGTGTTACCATTTAGTGGTCAATTGTACGGAATATGTACTGTACTGTGCAATCTACTAATAAAAGTATCAATCAATCAATCAATCAAAGTCTCCATCAAAGGCACACATGCATGGAACATGCTACCAACTCATTTTGGACACTGTGTCAACTGTTTAAGCTTCAAAAAACATTGGTTAAAGACAAACCCATCCTGTAGTCATGTGTGATGTGCACGCTTAGTTGATCACCTTACATCAGGGGTCTCAAACATGCGGGCCCAAGAGACGTTATTGTGCGGCCCGCGCTTTGACATGGCAATTTAATGATGGCGCGGCACGCAAGTTTTATACGAACAACACTTGATAGGTCATACTTGCCCACATCCCCAATTTACCCGGGAGACCCCTGAATTTCAGGGCACCAATTCTCAGATTAATAATAATCAGGGAGTGCCATAATGCACTAATTATCAATCAATGTTTACTTATATAGCCCTAAATCACTAGTGTCTCAAAGGGCTGCACAAACCACCACGACATCCTCGGTAGGCCCACATAAGGGCACACATTAAAAGCGTTACTAAAACGGCCTTCTTTCATCTCCGTAATATCGCTAAAATTCGCTCCATTTTGTCCACTAAAGACGCTGAGATCATTATCCATCCGTTTGTTACGTCTCGTCTCGACTACTGTAACGTATTATTTTCGGGTCTCCCCATGTCTAGCATTAAAAGATTACAGTTGGTACAAAATGCGGCTGCTAGACTTTTGACAAGAACAAGAAAGTTTGATCACATTACGCCTGTACTGGCTCACCTGCACTGGCTTCCTGTGCACTTAAGATGTGACTTTAAGGTTTTACTACTTACGTATAAAATACTACACGGTCTAGCTCCATCCTATCTTGCCGATTGTATTGTACCATATGTCCCGGCAAGGAATCTGTGCTCAAAGGACTCCGGCTTGTTAGTGATTCCCAAAGCCCAAAAAAAGTCTGCGGGCTATAGAGCGTTTTCCGTTCGGGCTCCAGTACTCTGGAATGCCCTCCCGGTAACAGTTCGAGATGCCACCTCAGTAGAAGCATTTAAGTCTCACCTTAAAACTCATTTGTATACTCTAGCCTTTAAATAGACTCCCTTTTTAGACCAGTTGATCTGCCGTTTCTTTTCTTTTTCTTCTATGTCCCACTCTCCCTTGTGGAGGGGGTCCGGTCCGATCCGGTGGCCATGTACTGCTTGCCTGTGTATCGGCTGGGGACATCTCTGCGCTGCTGATCTGCCTCCGCTTGGGATGGTTTCCTGCTGGCTCCGCTGTGAACGGGACTCTCGCTGCTGTGTTGGATCCGCTTTGGACTGGACTCTCGCGACTGTGTTGGATCCATTGTGGATTGAACTTTCACAGTATCATGTTAGACCCGCTCGACATCCATTGCTTTCCTCCTCATACAGACGGCGGAAGAAAGTAGTGCTGGAAGGGACCAATGGTTATTGAGCACGGTGATGTTCAATGTCCCTAGACGGGTGATTCATAGCAACCTCATCACTGGCAACAGACAGGACATCCAGACCTTTATTGCCTCCATCCATCACCCTCACTTCATCAATCTAAGCTGCTGTGAGCCAGCTTCCCAAACTGTCCCCGAACACCCATCCCAACCTGCGACTGGACAGAGATTTACGCCCATCCTCCTTTAACCTTACACCATCTATTGCTTTAATAGCCCCCTCCACCTCCCAAACACGCACTCATACTCAACACTGTGGACACACACAGGGATTCTCTCACACAATGTGAATTAGAGTGAAGGCCAGAGAGTTTGGAAAGGCCACTCTGCAACTGAAGGGGGTGGAAAGCCTCGTCATATCACCCCCCTACGGACTGCTGGCTGACAGGTGATCCTGCATTCTGAAAGCCACTTACACCTCCGTCACATCAGACCACCTGCTGCTCCTGACCACAGTGGCAGCAGCCATATTAAGATAGATACCGGAAGGAGGAAGATAAAACATGACATATGCTTCACTGCTCAACTACCGTGTTTTTATTATTGTGGTGGTGTTTTGCACTATTCTGCACTATGACTGTGTATTCTCGTTGAACGCGGTATGCAAAAATAATACACCATTATTTAGCTTCACGATGTTTTCAGTTTTCAGTGACGTGCCCCTGTAGAATAGTTTTAGATTTACTTGTTGAGAAACAAAAATGTGATTGTTACTGTTCAAACAAGTGCTTTTGAAAGTGGAATTCTTTCCCATTCTTGATTTATGTAGAGCTTCAGTCGTTCAACAGTCTGGGGTCTTCGCTGTTGTATTTTACGTTTCATAATGCGCCACACATTTTTGATGGGAGACAGGTCTGGACTGCAGGTGGGCCAGGAAAGCACCCGCACTCTTTTTTTACGAAGCCACGCTGTTTTAACGCGTGTCTTGCTGAAATAAGCAGGGGCGTCCATGACAACGTTGCTTGGAAGACAACATATGTTGCTCCAAAACCTGTATGGACCTTTCAGCATTAATGGTGCCTTCACAGATGTGTGAGTTACTCATGCCTTGGGCACTAATACACCCCCATACCATCACAGATGCTGGCTTTTGAACTTTGCGCCTATAACAATCCGAATGGTTATTTTCCTCTTTGTTCTGGAGGACACCACATCCTCTGTTTCCAAATTTAATTTGACATGTGGACTCGTCAGACCACAGAACACCGTTCACCTTTGCATCAGTCCATCTTAGGTGAGCTCGGGCCCAGCCAAGCCAGCGGCGTTTTAGGGTGTTGTTGATAAATGGGTTTGGCTTTGCATATTCGAGTTTTAACTTGCACTTACAGATGTAGCGACCAACTGTAGTTACGGACAGTGGTTTTATGAAGTGGTGATATCCTTTACACACTGATGTCAGTTTTTGATGCAGTACCGCCCGAGGGACCAAAAGACTGTGCAGTGATTTCTCCAGATTCTCTGAAATTTTTGATGATTTTACGGACCGTAGATGTTAAAATCCCTAAATTCCCTGCAATAGATTGTTGAGAAATGTTGTTTTAAAACTGTTCGACAATTTGCTTACAAAATGGTGACCCTCCACCAACTTTGTTTGTGAATTACTTAGCATTTCATGGAAGCTGCTTTTATACCCAATCATGGCACCCACCTGTTCCAAATTAGCCTGCACACCCGTGGGATGTTCCATATATGTTTTTGATGAGCATTCCTCAACTTTATCAGTATGTATTGCCACCTTTCCTAACTTCTTTGTCACGTGTTGCTGGCATCAAATTCTAAAGTTAATGATTATTTGAAAAAAAAATTTTTTTTATCAGTTTGAACATCAAATATGTTGTCTTTGTAGCATATTCAACTGAATATGGATTGAAAATGATTAGCAAATCATTGTATTTCGTTAATATTTACATCTAACACAATTTCCCAACTCATATGGAAACGGGGTTTCCATATGGGGGGGGGGGGGAGGAGTATTTGACATTTCTTATATATATATGTGCATACATATACGTATATATATATATATATATATATATATGTGCATATATATATACGTATATATATATATACATATATGTATATGTATATATATATATACATATATATATATATATATATATATATATATATATATATATATATATATATATATATATATATATATATATATATATATATATGACAGGGACCTATGATGATTCTCATCTTTTCTGACTTGGTAATGTTGTTAGAATGTTGGATACTTTTGTCTGACAATGCCAAAGCAGCAAATCAGTAGGGATGTGAATCTTATTCATGATTCAATTAGATTTTAATTATTTAGGGTGACGATTCATTCCGTTTCAATTATTGATTCAAACGGATTATGCCATATATAATATTTGGTATCAAAATCAAAATAAGACCTCTTAAAAACAGGTTACAGATTATAAAAGCTTGTCTTGGCTGCTGACATATGACATAAACGCACAGTAATAAGAGTAAATATGGCAAACGTTTGGGCACACCTTCTCATTTAATGGATTTTCTTATTTTCATGACTATTTAGATCAGGGGGGTGTCAAACGTACGGCCCGAACAGTTTTATCCAGCCCGCAGGATGAGTATAACAATTGGTCGACATTTTTGAATGAAAGAAACTGCTGTTCTAAATGTGTCCACTGGATGTCGCAATAGCAATTATTTGTATCTTTGTAGATCAGTGGTTCTCAGATGGGGGTACTTGAAGGTATGCCAAGGGGTACGTGAAATTTTTGAAAATATTCTAAAAATAGCAACAATTCAAATATCCTTTATAAGTATATTTATTGAATGATACTTCCAACAAAATATGAATGTAAGTTCATAAACTGTGAAAATAAAATACAACAATGCAATATTCAGTGTTGACAGCTAGATTTTTTGTGGACATGTTCCATAATAATTGATGTTAAAGATTTATTTTTGTGTGAAGAAATTTTTAAATTTAAGTTCAAGAATCCAGATGGATCTCTATTACAATCCCCAAAGAGGGCACTTTAAGTTGATGATTACTTCTATGTGTAGAAATCTTTATTTATAATTGAATCACTTGTTTATTTTTCAACAAGTTTTTAGTTATTTTTTTCATCTTTTTTTCCAAATAGTTCAAGAAAGACCACTACAAATGAGCAATATTTTACACTGTTATACAATTTAAAAAATCAGAAACTGATGACATAGTGCTGTATTTTACTTCTTTATCTCTTTTTTTTCAACCCAAAATTGTTTGCTCTGATTAGGGGGTACTTGAATTAAAAAATGTTCACTGGGGGTACATCACTGAAAAAAGGTTGAGAGCCACTGTTGTAGATGATGCTACATATGTAAAAAAATTAAAATAAACTACATGATGTTCGTGCACCAGTTGTGGAAAATGAGCAAAGTACATAAATAACTTGCTGTAATTATATTTAGGTATTATTTTTTTTATTTTGATAGAATGCAAATTAAGACCAATGAGTTGACAAATGAACATTTTCACATAATTTATTCAGCAAGTATAAATAACAATAAATAAAAATATAGTACAATCAACCCAAACATGTAAGTGTAAAAAAACTCCAACATTATGATTTTTACATTTTCATAATATAATTATTCTATTTTTAAACAAAGAAAACAATCTGAAGTTGTCTTTATTTTTAAGTTATCGTGGCGTGATTTTACCAGTCCGGCCCACTTGAGAGTAGATTTTTCTCCATTTGGCCCCCCATCTAAACAAATAATAGAGCATATGATGCAAACCAACAATTGCAAAATAAATACAACATTATCGCATCATTTATTCAGAAAGTATACATAACAACAAGTACAAATATAATACAATTAACTGAAACATGTAAGTGTAAAAATAAACCCGACAAAATTATGATTTGTGCATTTTCAGAATGTGCTTGTTCTATTTTTAAACAAAGAAAACAATCTGAAGTTGTCTTTATTTTTAAGTTATCGTGGCGTGATTTTACCAGTCCGGCCCACTTGGGAGTAGATTTTTCTCCATTTGGCCCCCCATCTAAACAAATAATAGAGCATATGATGCAAACCAACAATTGCAAAATAAATACAACATTATCACATAATTTATTCAGAAAGTATACATAACAACAAATACAAATATAATACAATTAACTGAAACAAGTAAGTGTAAAAATAAACCCGACAAAATTATGATTTGTGCATTTTCAGAATGTGCTTGTTCTATTTTTAAACAAAGAAAACAATCTGAAGTTGTCTTTATTTTTAAGTTATCGTGCCGTGATTTTACCAGTCCGGCCCACTTGGGAGTAGATTTTTCTCCATTTGGCCCCCTATCTAAACAAATAATAGAGCATATGATGCAAACCAACAATTGCAAAATAAATACAACATTATCACATAATTTATTCAGAAAGTATACATAACAACAAATACAAATATAATACAATTAACTGAAACATGTAAGTGTAAAAATAAACCCGACAAAATTATCATTTGTGCATTTTCAGAATGTGCTTGTCCTATTTTTAAACAAAGAAAACAATCTGAAGTTGTCTTTATTTTTAAGTTATCGTGCCGTGATTTTACCAGTCCGGCCCACTTGGGAGTAGATTTTTCTCCATTTGGCCCCCTATCTAAACAAATAATAGAGCATATGATGCAAACCAACATTTGCAAAATAAATACAACATTATCACATAATTTATTCAGAAAGTATACATAACAACAAATACAAATATAATACAATTAACTGAAACAAGTAAGTGTAAAAATAAACCCGACAAAATTATGATTTGTGCATTTTCAGAATGTGCTTGTTCTATTTTTTAACAAAGAAAACAATCTGAAGTTGTCTTTATTTTTAAGTTATCGTGGCGTGATTTTACCAGTCTGGCCCACTTGAGAGTAGATTTTTCTCCATGTGGCCCCCCATCTAAAATGAGTTTGACACCCCTGATTTAGATTGTTGATTGTCGCTGAAGGCATCAAAACTATAAATGAACACATGCAGAGTTATGTACTTAACAAAAAAAGGTGAAATAACTGAAATCCTGTTTTATATTTTAGTTTCTTCAAAATAGCCACCCTTTGCTCTTATTACTGCTTTGCACAGTCTTGGCGTTTTCTCAATGAGCTTTAAGAGGTAGTCACCTGAAATGATTTTCCAACAGTTTTGAAGGAGTTAGCTCATGGAGAGAATGCCAAGTGTGTTCAAAGCAGTAATCAGAGCAAAAGGTGGCTATTTTGAAGAAACTAGAATATAAAACATGTTTTCAGTTATTTCACCTCTTTTGTCAAGTACATAACTCCATGTGTTCATTCAGTTTTGATGCCTTCAAGGCCTACTAAAATGAGATTTTCTTATATAAACGGGGATAGCAGGTCCATTCTATGTGTCATACTTGATCATTTGGCGATATTGCCATATTTGTGCTGAAAGGATTTAGTAGAGAACATCGACGATAAAGTTCACCACTTTTGCTTGCTAACAGAAAAGCCCTGCCTTTACCGGAGGTCGCAGACGATGACGTCACATGTTGAAGGCTCCTCACATCCTCACATTGTTTTTAATGGGAGCCTCCAACAAAAACAGCTATTCGGACCGAGAAAACGACAATTTCCCCATTAATTTGAGTGAGGATGAAAGATTCATATTTGAGGATATTGATAGCGACGGACTAGAAAAAAAATCAGTTCATCCATTTTGTACCGCTTATTCCCTTTTGGGGTAGTGGGGGGCGCTGGCGCCTATCTCAGCTAATATCCGGCGGAAGGCAGAGTACACCCTGGTGGCGACAAGAAAAAAATTAAAAATCAAGTAAAAAAAAAAAGCGATAGCATCGGGACAGATTCAGATGTTTTTAGACAAATTTACTAGGATAATTCTGGGAAATCCCTTATCTTTCTATTGTGTTGCTAGTGTTTTATTGAGTTTAATAGTACCTGATAGTCGGAAGGGTGTATCCACGGGTGTCCTGAGGCCAGTGTCTGATGGAAGTCGACGGCAGCATTATGGACGGCACAAGCTCAGCTGATCTCCGATAAGTGGCGACTTTTTACCACAATTTTCTCACCGAAAACTGCTGGTTGACTTTTGGTCGGGATCCATGTTCGCTTGACCGCTCTGATCCATAGTAAAACTTACTTTTAGCTGTGTGTGTGTGCAGCGCTCATATTTCCTAACAGTCCGTGATGTCACGCGTACACGTCATCATTACGTGACGTTTTCAAGAAGAAACTCCTGGGAGATTTAAAATTGCAGTTTAGTAAAATAAAAAGGCTGTATTGTGTTGCAATGTTAATATTTCATCATTGATATATAAACTATCAGACCGCGTGGTGGGTAGTAGTGGGTTTCAGTAGGCCTTTCAGTGACAATCTACAATGTAAATAGTCATGAAAATAAAGAAAAGGCATTGAATGAGGAGATGGGTCCAAACTTTTGGCCTGTTCTGTACATCTAAAAAAATAGCGGTGGTTAAGTACAAACCATGACTTTACTGGTCTGTTGCTGACCGGGTCTAGTGTGAGGGAGCAGGGTTTTCTGCATCTCTAATATCACAGAAATAAATGTGTTAATAATTTGGCTGCATTGTTTTATCTCTGATGATATGATTGACAGCTATGCCTGCTTGGACATAATCAGTGTGGAAATCCAATGAAGAAAAAAACGGCTGCCTGTCTCCCTCCTCCACGCTTACCTGAGCGGACGAGTCACCCCGCGAGCCTTTATCCAGTGCCATCACGTCATTTCCATGAGAAAATTGCAAATCGCTTTGGCCGTATGGTCGTCTCTGGAGGGCTTTTTTGCACTTTTCAGGCACCGCAACAATGAAGCCGGCCAACGGTTTTTCTTTGCAGCTGACTCTGAGCAGCTTCTTTGTCGGTGGAAGCTACGTCTTCACGAGCTTTGAAGGCATGAATGCTGGCGGCGTTTTGCAAAGGCTGGTGAGGTTTGATATATGATGCCAATGTTTTTTTCTCTCTCTCGCGGAGTGTTTGCAGGGCATTTGATACAAGCTGCACATGGGATGTCTTCTTCAAGTAAGTACCGCACAACTGACGGAAGCCATGTTTGCTCCAGTGAGTTTACGAGAAAGAAAGTGCTTGATTTTTTTCACCCAAACCTACATGCAGCAGAGTATGGGTAATTTCGCCTGATTGGCGCTTTTGATCTATTATCGGTAGTATTTATTACTGTTATCAAATTATTGTTTTGACGGCATAATTATTGTGCAACCCGAGCTCATGCATTTCGGCGTGAGCTTGCACGTGCGCAATATGTAACATATGCTGTAGGCCAGGGGTGTCCAAACTTTTTCCACATGGGGCCGCACATGGACAAATGTAAGCATGCGGGGGCCATTATGATATTTTTCATTTTCAAACCATAACAAAATATATGGATTCTTTTTTAATCCTTGGGCTCCTGGGGAGCATAGAGGGTCTCAGTCAGTAAAGTCAAATTATTATTATTATTTTATTTTTAATGCTTACAGTAAATCTCTATATCAACTTGAGTTGATATACAGTAAAACAAATGAGGTTTTATGCCTTATCTGTCAAAGAGAACTTTTTTTTTATAGTAAAACTGAAATATGCAGTATTTAGATAGATAGATAGATAGATAGATAGATAGATAGTACTTTATTGACTCCTTCAGGAGAGTTCCTTTATTTAGCAATTAAAGCCCTCAAAGATCAATAATGCAGGAGACCATTGATTTTAATTATTTAATATTTTTGAGTAATCACAGTGAAAAGTTAAATAAAATCCTACTAAATATATTTGAGATCCGAAAGGTTCCCCACTCATAAAGTGATGCATTTTTATTAGTTTTTAAAAAAAAACCTTGAACACTTGAATTTCAAGATCAACTTCCGATTAATCTGTCGATTTTAAGTTTGAACTTTTATTTTGTTTGTTTTATACTCCTTTGTCAAAACTTTTATGTTTTTACATGGCAACCACACAATATATGCAATATTTTTTCCACATAAAACATTTTAAAGTGATAATTTTTAAGTATTAATTCATTAAAACATAGATTTTTTTTGTCCTTTTTTTTGAGCAATGGAAAAAATTGAAAATAAAGACAAAAGGGAAAAAAAAAATTGCCTCCATGGCAGCTGTGTGTCAACATTGCCACTTTTTTTCATTAGATTTCACCTCATTCCACTTTTTTTAAAATGTTTTCCCACTTTTTTTAAATGTTTTTGTTTTATTTTTGCAATACTATCGATTTTGCAATTTTTGCAGAATGTGTGGCGGGCCGGTAAACGATTAGCCGTGGGCCGCTAATGGCCACCCGGGCTGCACTTTGGACACCCCTGCTGTAGGCAAACCAGTACCGGAAGTTTCTGTTATATGTTTTCATTTCATACCCTTCCGCCTTCTGTGATGTCAATAACATAAATACTTCTTCATTTCCCACAGGACTATTCTGTCTATATAGGCCATTATAAATTCGGATGAGCCGTTAAAAAGGGAAAAAAGACAGCAACTTTACAACTTGGTTTGAGAAAAAGGTAGTATTAAGTGTTATTTTCAAAAATGTTGGTGCCCTGCACTATTTACCGCACAAAAATGATGGTACACTACATTAAATGGAGAAGAGTCCAGCACTCGCACTCGGACCAAATAGAAAATGGCTGCTCAAGTTAGTTTAGTTTCACTTTAGACTGCCCACAAGCTCATTGACTTGCTCTGTGGCGCTGCCATTTCTTAGGATAGACCTTATTTTATCCCACAATGCACAATGGTGAAATGTAATGGTTGCAATGCAGACCCCAATGCCAATGACAATGCCGAGCACCCACGTGGGACTGATGGCAAATTCTTTCTAACCACCAAGCAAAAACCGCGCATTCTCAGAAAAGTAGCGTCAGATTTACCGCCTGTCCGAGCATACACTGGTAGAAATGTAGATCAGCGCACACATTAACAAAGTAAAAGGTAAAAATAAAAACAATGAAAAACTAAAATATGTATTAATAACACTAGCACCACCTATGCACATTAATAAACATTTAAAAGCCTACTGAAACGAGATTTTCTTATTTAAAAGGGAATAGCAGGTCCATTCTGTCATACTTGATCATTTCGCGATATTGCCATATTTTTGCTGAAAGGATTTAGTAGAGAACATCGACAATAAAGTTCGCAACTTTTGGTCGCTAATAGAATAGCCCTGCCTTTACCGGAAGTATGTGCACGTGACGTCACGAGTTGCAGGGCTCCACACATATTCACATTGTTTTTAATGGGAGCCACCAGCAGTAAGAGCAATTCAGACCGAGAAAGCGACAATTTCCCCATTAATTTGAGCGAGGATGAAAGATTCCTGAATTAGGATATTGATAGTAACGGAATAGAAATAAAAAACAAACGACTGCTCCGGGCGACGGCAGTGTGAGCGTTTCAGATGTAATTAGACACATTTACTAGGATAATTCTGGAAGATCCCTTATCTGCTTATTGTTTTAATAGTGTTTTAGTGAGATTTTAAAGATTGTAAAGACATACCTCGAGGTCGGATGGCTGCGGTGAACACGAAGTGGCTCAGTGATAAACCGAGGAGCTAAGCTCACAGCTGCCGCTGATGCAGGACGACGAATAATTCAATGATTTCTCCGGTAAGATATATATCACAATTTCCCCATCCAAAAACATGCTGGTTGACGTAAAGAAAACATGTTCGCTTGACCGCTCCGCTTCACAACAAACAAAGAAACATCGGCTGTGTCTCGGTGCTAAAAACAGCTGCAATCCACCGCTTTCCACCAACTGCATTGTTTTTTATAGTCTCCATTATTAAATTAACAAATCGCAAACAAAGATGTCCAAAATACTGTGTAATTATGCGGTTAAAGCAGACGACTTTTAGCCGCGAGTGGTGCAGCTGTCTTGGATCCGCTTGAACTGAACTCTCGCGGCTGTGTTGGAGCCACTATGGATTGAACTTTCACAGTATCATGTTAGACCCGCTCGACATCCATTGCTTTCGGTCCCCTAGAGGGGTGGGGGTTGCCCACATCTGAGGTCCTCTCCAAGGTTTCTCATAGTCAGCATTGTCACTGGCGTCCCACTGGATGTGAATTCTCCCTGCCCACTGGGTGTGAGTTTTCCTTGCCCTTTTGTGGGTTCTTCCAAGGATACTGTAGTCGTAATGATTTGTGCAGTCCTTTGAGACATTTGTGATTTGGGGCTATATAAATAAACATTGATTGATTGATTGATCATTCCGCGACATTTTCATCAAGAAACTCGCGGGAAATTTAAAATTTCAATTTATTAAACTAAAAAAGACGTATTGGCATGTGTTGCAATGTTAATATTTCATCATTGATATATAAACTATCAGACTGCGTGGTGGGTAGTAGTGGGTTTCAGTAGGCCTTTAAGGATATTGCACAATAAAGGATGTAGAAATAATAAAAAGACTTGTGGTATGCACAGAGCGTACCAAGAAAGAGGCAACAGCTAACCAATCAGCAGTCAGATGGCCAGTTGGATGCAAGTGGAGAGAAGAGTCTCCAAAAAGCAATATGGTTCGGAAGCAAATAAAAAAGAGGGGGAAAAAAAGAGAAGCTTTATTCTCTACTTAAATGTTGCTATATTGTCATTGCTAAGAGAAGAAGAATATCACATGTTAGTTCTGTTGACCCCTGGTGGCACAATGGTTCAACTTCTTGGTTTTTGCTGCAGGGCAAGATGGTTTGGCCCTCACCCAAGGCATAAACACTGTAAACATGAACTAAATCATCTCACAATCTTGAAACTCAAATACATTATTTTTTAGATGTATAAATAAATTATTGTTTCCATGTATTACTCCAAAACAGTGACGTGTGGTGAGGTTCATGGCTGGTGAGGCACTGACTTCATCACAGTCAGATTTATAAACATATAAACACCATAGAGTATCTTATTCACCATTTCATTGGCAGCAGTTAACGGGTTATGTTCAAAAAAATCATACCAGCATTCTTCCGTGCTTGGCACTCAGCATCAAGGGTTGGAATTGGGGGTTAAATCACCAAAATGATTCCCAGCCGCTGCTGCTCACTGCTCCCCTCACCTCCCAGTGGGTGAACATTGGGATGGGTCGAATGCAGAGGACACTTTTCACCACACCTAGAGTGTGTGTGACAATCATTGGTACTTTAACTTAATGTAGCAGGTACTTTAGCTAGTATAGTAGAAGTATTCAATATTTGGGCTAATCAGAAGTCTAGATCACGACTCGGAGAGAGTAGAACAGACACAATTAAATACTTTGAATGATACCGGTGTTATTTAAACATGTACAGTGCAACTACTAGTGGACATACATTAACAAAATAAAAAAAAACAGAAAGGAATCTCAACAAACAATGTTGGTTTCGTTGAGGTAATTCATAAAAAGTAATATCAAAAGTTCTTCAAGTTTATAGGAGCCATATGAGACTGATGATGAGACTGAAACATTAACAATATTAAACAATCACATGTATGTTCAAAATAACAAACATGCCAGTACACAGTGTTGTCACTATGACAGGTGTAACACAGTGTTGTCACTATGACAGGTGTAACACAGTGTTGTCACTATGACAGGTGTAACACAGTGTTGTCACTATGACAGGTGTAACACAGTGTTGTCACTATGACAGGTGTAACACAGTGTTGTCACTATGACAGGTGTAACACAGTGTTGTCACTATGACAGGTGTAACACGGTGTTGTCACTATGACAGATGTAACACAGTGTTGTCACTATGACAGCTGTAACACAGTGTTGTCACTATGACAGGTGTAACACAATGTTGTCACTATGACAGGTGTAACACAATGTTGTCATTATGACAGGTGTAACACAGTGTTGTCACTATGACAGGTGTAACAGTGTTGTCACTATGACAGGTGTAACACAGTGTTGTCACTATGACAGGTGTAACACAGTGTTGTCACTATGACAGGTGTAACACAGTGTTGTCACTATGACAGGTGTAACACAGTGTTGTCAATATGACAGGTGTAACACAGTGTTGTCACTATGACAGGTGTAACACAGTGTTGTCACTATGACAGGTGTAACACAGTGTTGTCACTATGACAGGTGTAACAGTGTTGTCACTATGACAGGTGTAACACAGTGTTGTCACTATGACAGGTGTAACACAGTGTTGTCACTATGACAGGTGTAACACAGTGTTGTCACTATGACAGGTGTAACACAATGTTGTCACTATGACAGGTGTAACACAATGTTGTCATTATGACAGGTGTAACACAGTGTTGTCACTATGACAGGTGTAACAGTGTTGTCACTATGACATGTGTAACACAGTGTTGTCACTATGACAGGTGTAACACAGTGTTGTCACTATGACAGGTGTAACACAGTGTTGTCACTATGACAGGTGTAACACGGTGTTGTCACTATGACAGGTGTAACACGGTGTTGTCACTATGACAGGTGTAACACGGTGTTGTCACTATGACAGGTGTAACACAGTGTTGTCACTATGACAGGTGTAACACGGTGTTGTCACTATGACAGGTGTAACACGGTGTTGTCACTATGACAGGTGTAACAGTGTTGTCACTATGACAGGTGTAACACAGTGTTGTCACTATGACAGGTGTAACACGGTGTTGTCACTATGACAGGTGTAACAGTGTTGTCACTATGACAGGTGTAACACAGGGTTGTCACTATGACAGGTGTAACACAGTGTTGTCACTATGACAGCTGTAACACAGTGTTGTCACTATGACAGCTGTAACACAGTGTTGTCACTATGACAGGTGTAACACAGTGTTGTCACTATGACAGGTGTAACACAGTGTTGTCACTATGACAGGTGTAACACAGTGTTGTCACTATGACAGGTGTAACACAATGTTGTCACTATGACAGCTGTAACACAGTGTTGTCACTATGACAGGTGTAACACAGTGTTGTCACTATGACAGGTGTAACACAGTGTTGTCACTATGACAGCTGTAACACAGTGTTGTCACTCTGACAGGTGTAACACAGTGTTGTCACTCTGACAGGTGTAACACAGTGTTGTCACTATGACAGGTGTAACAGTGTTGTCACTATGACAGGTGTAACACAGTGTTGTCACTATGACAGGTGTAACACAGTGTTGTCACTATGACAGGTGTAACACAGTGTTGTCACTATGACAGGTGTAACACAGTGTTGTCACTATGACAGGTGTAACAGTGTTGTCACTATGACAGCTGTAACACAGTGTTGTCACTATGACAGGTGTAACACAGTGTTGTCACTATGACAGGTGTAACACAGTGTTGTCACTATGACAGGTGTAACAGTGTTGTCACTATGACAGGTGTAACACAGTGTTGTCACTATGACAGGTGTA
This sequence comes from Nerophis ophidion, assembly GCF_033978795.1. Lineage (NCBI taxonomy): Eukaryota > Metazoa > Chordata > Actinopteri > Syngnathiformes > Syngnathidae > Nerophis > Nerophis ophidion. The sequence goes on from NC_084622.1 coordinate 37,550,839, forward strand.
ACACAGTGTTGTCACTATGACAGGTGTAACACAGTGTTGTCACTATGACAGGTGTAACACAGTGTTGTCACTATGACAGGTGTAACACAGTGTTGTCACTATGACAGGTGTAACACAGTGTTGTCACTATGACAGGTGTAACAGTGTTGTCACTATGACAGGTGTAACACAGTGTTGTCACTATGACAGATGTAACACAGTGTTGTCACTATGACAGGTGTAACACAGTGTTGTCACTATGACAGGTGTAACACAGTGTTGTCACTATGACAGGTGTAACACAGTGTTGTCACTATGACAGGTGTAACACAGTGTTGTCACTATGACAGGTGTAACACAGTGTTGTCACTATGACAGGTGTAACACAGTGTTGTCACTATGACAGGTGTAACACAGTGTTGTCACTATGACAGATGTAACACAGTGTTGTCACTATGACAGGTGTAACACAGTGTTGTCACTATGACAGGTGTAACACAGTGTTGTCACTATGACAGGTGTAACACAGTGTTGTCACTATGACAGGTGTAACACAGTGTTGTCACTAAGACAGGTGTAACAGTGTTGTCACTATGACAGGTGTAACACAGTGTTGTCACTATGACAGATGTAACACAGTGTTGTCACTATGACAGGTGTAACACAGTGTTGTCACTATGACAGGTGTAACACAGTGTTGTCACTATGACAGGTGTAACACAGTGTTGTCACTATGACAGCTGTAACACAGTGTTGTCACTATGACAGGTGTAACACAGTGTTGTCACTATGACAGGTGTAACACAGTGTTGTCACTATGACAGGTGTAACACAATGTTGTCACTATGACAGCTGTAACACAGTGTTGTCACTATGACAGGTGTAACACAGTGTTGTCACTATGACAGGTGTAACACAGTGTTGTCACTATGACAGGTGTAACACAGTGTTGTCACTATGACAGCTGTAACACAGTGTTGTCACTATGACAGGTGTAACACAGTGTTGTCACTCTGACAGGTGTATCACAGTGTTGTCACTATGACAGGTGTAACAGTGTTGTCACTATGACAGGTGTAACACAGTGTTGTCACTATGACAGGTGTAACACAGTGTTGTCACTATGACAGGTGTAACACAGTGTTGTCACTATGACAGGTGTAACAGTGTTGTCACTATGACAGCTGTAACACAGTGTTGTCACTATGACAGATGTAACACAGTGTTGTCACTATGACGGATGTAACACAGTGTTGTCACTATGACAGGTGTAACACAGGGTTGTCACTATGACAGGTGTAACACAGTGTTGTCACTATGACAGGTGTAACACAGTGTTGTCACTATGACAGGTGTAACACAGTGTTGTCACTATGACAGGTGTAACAGTGTTGTCACTATGACAGGTGTAACACAGTGTTGTCACTATGGCAGCTGTAACACAGTGTTGTCACTATGGCAGCTGTAACACAGTGTTGTCACTATGACAGGTGTAACACAGTGTTGTCACTATGACAGGTGTAACAGTGTTGTCACTATGACAGGTGTAACACAGTGTTGTCACTATGACAGGTGTAACACAGTGTTGTCACTATGACAGGTGTAACACAGTGTTGTCACTATGACAGGTGTAACACAGTGTTGTCACTATGACAGGTGTAACACAGTGTTGTCACTATGACAGGTGTAACACAGTGTTGTCACTATGACAGGTATAACACAGTGTTGTCACTATGACAGGTGTAACACACTGTTGTCACTATGACAGGTGTAACACGGTGTTGTCACTATGACAGGTGTAACACAGTGTTGTCACTATGACAGGTGTAACACGGTGTTGTCACTATGACAGGTGTAACACAGTGTTGTCACTATGACAGGTGTAACACAGTGTTGTCACTATGACAGGTGTAAGACAGTGTTGTCACTATGACAGGTGTAACACGGTGTTGTCACTATGACAGGTGTAACACGGTGTTGTCACTATGACAGGTGTAACACAGTGTTGTCACTATGACAGGTGTAACACAGTGTTGTCACTATGACAGGTGTAACACAGTGTTGTCACTATGACAGGTGTAACACAGTGTTGTCACTATGACAGGTGTAACACAATGTTGTCACTATCACAGGTGTAACACAGTGTTGTCACTATGACAGGTGTAACGCAGTGTTGTCACTATGACAGGTGTAACACAGTGTTGTCACTATGACAGGTGTAACACAGTGTTGTCACTATGACAGGTGTAACAGTGTTGTCACTATGACAGGTGTAACCGCGCTCCAGCGGCAGTGTTCATTCATTGTCTTTACTGTAGCATAAAAAATGCAGATGGCCTTAAAATGCCACAATACTCAGTCACCATATTTAAGTACCCAAAATAAAGACTAGACATAAATATAAATTAAATCGGATCAGAAACATTAGAGGAAACGAGATTAAAACCTGATGCTAACTGCCTATAGAAAATACATGGGTACGGCTAGTAGCTACTATTAGCGAACAGATAGACTTACCAACTCGGCTTAATATCTCAACATCGACACACTCTTTCGTCGCAACTCGGCCCTGATGGTCGGCACCTATAAGTTTATAATTAGTTGTAAAATGTTGGACGGTTGTTTTTACGATATGCAGGCAAACGATAACTTTAAAACATACCGGCTTCAGATGTCCACAGGCCTAGTCGAGCAGTGCAAGAATGATCTCTGGGATCATTAGCGCCCTCTACCACCAGGAGGCCAGAGAACAGGTGCCTCACACTGTACGTGTTTTGCAGCCGTTTTATGATTGCCCAGCACAAGAAATACATTGCACACATACAGTTGTTGACAAAATACACTGTACATTATATACCTCAGCTAACTAAACTATGGAAATGTATAATAAAATTCATATAGCAATACGGTCTCACTGCACAGCAGCCAGCAGTTAGCCGAGTTATTGCGCAATCCACGGGGAGGCTCAGCTGGCTGTGACTCACTGCAAGTAATTCTCAGTATTTGAACGGCAAATGTGAAAATTAAGCGATTTTGAATAAAAAATTATTTAAAACTGGTGAAGTTAAATGGAAAATACCTTTATAGTATGATCACTGGATACATATAAAAATATACATATTTTTTTCTTTTTACATTTGTTTCTTTCCATGATGGACTGAAATGAGATGTTCTTATTTAAACGGGGATAGCAGGTCCATTCTATGTGTCATACTTGATCATTTCGCGATATTGCCATATTTTTGCTGAATGGATTTAGTAGAGAACATCGACGATAAAATTTGCAACTTTTGGTCGCTAATAGAAAAGCCCTGCCTGTACTGGAAGTACGTGCGCGTGACGTCACTGTTTTGCAGGGCTCCACACATATTCACATTGTTTTTAATGGGAGCCACCAGCAGTAAGAGCCATTCAGACCGAGAAAGCGACAATTTCCCCATTAATTTGAGCGAGGATGAAAGATTCCTGAATTAGGATATTGATAGTGAAGGAATAGAAAGAACAAAAAAAGCGACGGCTCCGGGCGACGGCAGTGTGAGCGTTTCAGATGTAATTAGACACATTTACTAGGATAATTCTGGAAGATCCCTTATCTGCTTATTGTTTTAATAGTGTTTTAGTGAGATTTTAAAGATTGTAAAAGATTGTAAAGACATACTTTGAGGTCGGATGGCTGCGGTGAACACGAAGTGTCTCAGAGAAAAGCAGAGGAGCCAAGCTCACAGCTGCCGCAGCTGCAGGACGACGAATATTCCAATGATTTCTTTGGTATGATATACATCCCAATTTCCCCATCCATACGCATCATCATTCCGCGACGTTTTCAACAAGAAACTCGCGGGAAATTTAAAATTGCAATTTAGTAAACTAAAAAGAACGTATTGGCATGTGTTGCATTGTCATTATTTCATCATTGATATATAAACTATCAGACTGCGTGGTCGGTAGTAGTCGGTTCCAGTAGGCCTTTAAGGATATTGCACAATAAAAGATGTAGAAATAATAAAAAGACTTAGATTTCTTTCTTTCCATGATGGACTGCACGTCACTGCTCCTCCAAAACATTTGTCTTCTCTCTTCAAGCCACGCCCCCCTTAAGCCAGTTTTGTTCCCCCCACATTCGAAAGGAAAACTACATTCCTGTTAACATGTACATACAGTCTCATTAGCAATACCCAATGGAATACAATACAACACAGTCGTCTGCATGCACACATTGGTTGTTGAAAACGGGGTTTAGAGTGCAAAAACAACAGCAATCGTATTCCACACATCCCTTTAGCACAAAGGGCGTGATTAAAGAGAAAGAATAGATCACATTTGGACTGTGCAGGGAAAACATTGAACTCTATAGACCTTGTCAACTCATTGACTGAGACGCCACAGTGTGTTCCAAATATTGAATACACTGAGGTATTTCTTTTAATACCAAGCCATTTATAATCACTAACCACTGAATGTTAGCGTTTGTCAGAGATGTTTACTGACGAGGCGACACACGATGGTAAGTGTTGACCAGGGAGAGAGAGAGAGAGATGGGAAAAGGGGCTTAATAGCGAGCAAGAGAGGGAGGAAGCCACTTTAAGAGTCCATCAGCATGGGGATGTTTGGGTAATGCTGGTTTCTGTGGCGACAAAGCGAACAGCAAATACACTGACAGAGAGATGCAGTCTGTGCTTTTGGGATTGTGCTATAACAAATACCACCTTGACTACTATATTAACGGTGTTTGCGCCACAGTCTCTAAGCGAGGCTGCATATTTGTGGGTTTATCTGCATCAGGAATGGATGTGGCATATTATATTCACACCCTCACACGCTGATAAAAATAGGCGAGCCAGAATAGTGGGGGGACTGAATAATAATGTCCCTCGCTGGCAGCCATTCAAATGTACAGTTGGTCACAGTCACACAACAAACAGGATGGACAATTTGCTTATAAATATTTGTAAATAGTGAACATACTGCTTTTAACTAAAGTATTAATATGCAATCATTTAAAGGCCTACTGAAACCCACTACTACCCACCATGCAGTCTAATAGTTTATATATCAATGATGAAATATTAACATTGCAACACATGCCAATACGCCCTTTTTAGTTTACTAAATTACAATTTTTAAATTTCCCGGGAGTTTCGTCTTGAAAACGTCTTGTAATGATGACGTGTACGCAAAACGTCACGGGTTTTAAGGAAATATGAGCGCTGCACACACACACAGCTAAAAGTCGTCTGCTTTAACGGCATAATTACACCGTATTTTGGAGATCTGTGTTGCTGAATCTTTTGCAATTTGTTCAATTAATATTGGAGAAGTGACAGTAGAAAGATGGAGTTGGGAAGCTTTAGCCTTTAGCCACACAAACACACGGTGATTCCTTGTTTAAAATTCCTGGAGGTGAAACTTTACTATGGATCAGAGCGCAGTCAAGCAAACATGAATCACGACGGAATGTCAACCAGCAGGTTTCGGTAAGAAAATTGTGGTAAAAAGTCGCTTCTTACCGGAGAAAAGCTGAGCTTGTGCCGTCCATAAAGCTGCCGTCGACTCCCCTGAGACATTGGCGTCAACACACCCGTGGACGTACACCTCCGACTATCAGGTACTATTTAACTCACTAAAACACTAGCAACACAATAGAAAGATAAGGGGTTTCAGCGGCGGCAGCGATGACCAAGAAGAACGCGGAGTTGGAATATAATTACAACACTTTATGTACATATTTATATACATATTTATGTAATATTTACATACTTATATAATATGTAACTACAAGCTCCATTCACAGACAGAGTCCCTTTGCTTTTATGAGCGGTCGAGCGAGTCAAAAGCCGGAAAAAAAAAATAAATGAATAAAAAAATATATATATATATATGTGTATATATATATATATATATATATTTTTTTTTTTATTTATTTTTTTTTTATATATATTTTTTTATTTGTGGCGGCCGTAATAATTCTTTCGTGGCGGGTTGCCACAAATAAATGAATGCGTGGGAAACCCTGTATATATATATATATATATATATATATATATATATATACATGTATATATATATATGTACAGACAGTACTAGTGCTGTCAACTATTAATTTTCTATTATCAAGATAAAGGCCTACTGAAATGAGATTCTTATTCAAACGGGGATAACAGGTCCATTCTATGTGTCATACTTGATCATTTCGCGATATTGCCATATTTTTGCTGAAAGGATTTAGTAGAGAACATTGACGATAAAGTTCGCAACTTTTGGTTGCTAATAGAAAATTTGCAACTTTTGGTTGCTAATAGAAAAGCCCTGCCTCTACTGGAAGTATGTGCATGTGACGTCACGAGTTGCAGGGCTCCACACATATTCACATTGTTTTTAAAGGGAGCCACCAGCAGTAAGAGCAATTCGGACCGAGAAAGCGACAATTTCCCCATTAATTTGAGCGAGGATGAAAGATTTGTGAATTAGGATATTGATAGTAAAGGACTAGAAAATAAAAAATAAAGCAACGGCCCCGGGCAGCGGTAGTGTGACCGTTTCAGATGTAATTAGACACATTATTAGGATAATTCCGGAAGATCCCTTATCTGCTCATTGTTTTAATAGTGTTTTAGTGAGATTTTAAAGATTGTAAAGACATACCTCGAGGTCAAATGGCTGCGGTGAACACGAAGTGTCTCAGAGACAAGCAGAGAAGCCAAGCTCACAGCTGCCGCTGCTGCAGGACGACGAATAATCCAATGTTTTCTCCGGTAAGATATATATCACAATTTCCCCATCCAAAAACATGCTGGTTGACGTAGAGAAAACATGTTCGCTTGACTGCTCTGTGTTAAAGCTTCTCAACAAACAAAGAAACACCTGCAAAGACAGCTGCAATCCACCGCTTTCCACCAACAGCATTCTTCTTTATAGTCTCCATGGATTCTTTATAGTCTCCATTATTAAATGAACAAATTGCAAAAGATTCAGCAACACAAATGCCCAAAATACTGTGTAATTACGCCATGAACAGAAATTACTTTTAGCCGCGAATGGTGCAGCGCTAATATTTCCTTACAGTTTGTGACGTCACGGGTACGCTTCATCATTCCGCGGCTTTTCAATAAGAAACTCGCGGGAAATTTAAAATAGCAATTTAGTAAACTAAAAAGGCCGTATTGGCATGTGTTGCAATGTTAATATTTCATCATTGATATATAAACTATCAGACTGCGTGGTCGGTAGTAGTGGGTTTCAGTAGGCCTATAATCCCACATTGAATGTTGTTTAATTGCAGCAAACGATTCCTTCCAATTACATTCTGCAATAATAATAATAATAATAATAATAAAAAGGTGTCATACACTAACCCATAAAAATAACCCACAGTGCCTTTTTTCAGTCTTCCTTTATATATAAAAATTGCCACTATATGCATATAGTGGCAATTTGCCACTTTGTTTAATGCTTGGGAGACATCCATCCATCCATCCATCTTCTTCCGCTTATCCGAGGTCGGGTCGCGGGGGTAGCAGCCTAAGCAGGGAAACCCAGACTTCCCTCTCCCCAGCCACTTCGTCTCGCTCTTCCCGGGGGATCCCGATGTGTTCCCAGGCCAGCCCGGAGATATAGTCTTCCCAACGTGTCCTGGGTCTTCCCCGTGGCCTCCTACCGGTTGGACGTGCCCTAAACACCTCCCTCGGGAGGCGTTCGGGTGGAATCCTGACCAGATGCCCGAACCACCTCATCTGGCTCCTCTCGATGTGAAGGAGCAGCGGCTTTACTTTGAGTTCCTCCCGGATGGCAGAGCTTCTCACCCTATCTCTAAGGGAGAGCCCCGCCACACGGCGGAGGAAACTCATTTCGGCCGCTTGTACCCGTGATCTTATCCTTTTGGTCATGACCCAAAGCTCATGACCATAGGTGAGGACGGGAACGTAGATCGACCGGTAAATTGAGAGCTTTGCCTTCCGGCTCAGCTCCTTCTTCACCACAACGGATCGGTACAACGTCCGCATTACTGAAGACGCCGCACCGATCCGCCTGTCGATCTCACGATCCACTCTTCCCCCACTCGTGAACAAGACTCCAAGGTACTTGAACTCCTCCACTTGGGGCAGGGTCTCCTCCCCAACCCGGAGATGGCACTCCACCCTTTTCCGGACGAGAACCATAGACTCAGACTTGGAGGTGCTGATTCTCATTCCGGTCGCTTCACACTCGGCTGCGAACCGATCCAGCGAGAGCTGAAGATCCCGGTCAGATGAAGCCATCAGGACCACATCATCTGCAAAAAGCAGAGACCTAATCCTGCGGTTACCAAACCGGAACCCCTCAACGCCTTGACTGCGCCTAGAAATTCTGACCATAAAAGTTATGAACAGAATCGGTGACAAAGGACAGCCTTGGCGGAGTCCAACCCTCACTGGAAATGTGTCCGACTTACTGCCGGCAATGCGGACCAAGCTCTGGCACTGAACGTACAGGTTGGGAGACATAATGAAGTTCAAAAAGTTAAGAAGTGATTCTATCCTTCTTCAGTGTAGCTGCCAGTAAAGGTACACATTGTATTCTTCACTGTGCACACTGTTGTTCTGGGATTTACGAAGGTATTTACACAAATACAGGTATGTGTTTTGAATTAGTATATCATATGTTATATTTACATATATTATACCATATACATTATGGGAGCGTGTTTGCAGACACAAAATGTATTGCATTGAGAAAAGGTAGAAACAACTTTGGACATGGATTTTTTTGGTCAAAATGTAACAAGTAAAAAACAAAAAAAACACATTGACTTCTAATTCTACAAACCCCGTTTCCATACGAGTTGGGAAATTGTGTTAGATGTAAATATAAACAGAATACATCCATCCATTTTCTACCGCTTATTCCCTTTCGGGGTCGCGGGGGGCGCTGGCGCCTATCTCAGCTACAATCGGGCGGAAGGCGGGGTACACCCTGGACAAGTCGCCACCTCATCGCAGGGCAATGATTTGCAAATCCTTTTCAACCCAAAGACAACATATTTCATGTTCAAACTCATCAACTTCATTTTTTTTTGCAAATAATAATTAACTTAGAATTTCACGGCTGCAACACGTGCCAAAGTAGTTGGGAAAGGGCATGTTCACCGCTGTGTTACATCACCTTTTTTTTAACAACACTCAATAAACATTTGGGAACTGAGGAAACTAATTGTTGAAGCTTTGAAAGTGGAATTCTTTACCATTCTTGTTTTATGTAGAGCTTCAGTCGTTCAACAGTCCGGGCTCTCCGCTGTCGTATTTTACGTTTCATAATGCGCCACACATTTTCGATGGGGGACATGTCTGGACTGCAGGCGGGCCAGGAAAGTACCCACACTTTTTTACTACAAAGTCACGCTGTTGTAACACATGGCTTGGCAATGTTTCGCTGAAATAAGCAGGGGCGTCCATGATGACGTTGCTTGGATGACAACATATGTTGCTCCAAAACCTGTACGTACCATTCAACATTAATGGTGCCTTCACAGATGTGTAAGTTACCCATGCCTTGGGCACTAATACACCCCCATACCATCACAGATGCTGGCTTTTAGACTTTGCGCCTATAACAATCCGGATGTTTATTTTTCTCTTTGTTTCCAAATATAATTTGAAATGTGGACTCGTCAGACCACAGAACACTTTTCCACTTTGCATCAGTCCATTTTAGATGAGCTCAGGCCCAGCGAAGCCAGCAGCGTTTCTGTGTGTTGTTGATAAATGGCTTTCGCTTTGCATAGTACAGTTTAACTTGCACTTACAGATGTTGCGACCAACTGTAGTTACTGACAGTGGTTTTATGAAGTGTTTCTGAGCCCATGTGGTGATATCCTTAACACACTGATGTGGGTTTTTGATGCAGTACCCCCTGAGGGATCAAAGTTCCGTAATATCATCGCTTACGTGCAGTGATTTCTGCAGATTCTCTGAACCTTTTGATGATTTTACGGACGGTAGATGGTAAAATCTCTAAATCGTTGAGAAATGTTGTTCTAAAAATGTTTGACAATTTGCTGACAAAGTGGTGACCCTTGCCTCTTCCTTGTTTGTGAATTACTTAGCATTTCATGGAAGCTACTTTTATACCCAATCAAGGCACCCAACTGTTCCCCAATTAGCCTGCACACCTGTGGGATGTTCCAAATAAGTGTTTGATGACCATTCCTCATCTTTATCAGTATTTATTGCCACCTTTACCAACTTCTTTGTCACGTGTTGCTGGCATCAAATTCCAAAGTTAATGCTTATTTGCAAAAAAAACAAAAGTTTATCAGTTTAAACATCAAACATGTTTTCTTTGTAGCATATTCAACTGAATATGGGTTGAAAAGGATTTGCAAATCATTGTATTCCGTTTATATTTACATCTAACACAATTTCCCAGCTCATATGGAAACGGGGTTTGTATTATATAGATTGAATTAAATGTGTTTGCACGGTTTCATTTGGACTACACCTACAGAAACAGTGTACATTGTCAAGATGAACCACTACGGTGTGACAGGGCTATCTGTCCTGCATTCAGGTCATGTGACATGCCAGAACCCCCCCATTGTCACTCGAGGCATTCATGGGCGGGTTTAAGATGGGCTCTGTCATGCAGGCCAATTATACCGAGAAAAATAAGCATTGTTACACTCTGGGGACGGATTGTGGAGCAAACAGGAGGTGCCGAGGCCATCTAGTCGGTTATAACATATTGAATAACCCGGTCGAGTCCAGGATGGAGTAATGCGCTATCCAAGCCTGACTTTCTGAGTGGTAAATTCGAGTTTTACTAGGCAAGTAAAAACTACTGGTGACTTTGTGAAGACTCTTCTTCGGCATGGTAATGCCGGTGTGGTTTTTTCCAGGGATGCGTCGAAGCGATGAACACAACAAGGTAAGTTAAAGGGCTATGAACAAAGACACTGGTGTAAAGAGAAAAGGTAAACAAAAGACGGTGGCGTGAAAGCTAGGATAAAACACAAGGAAAACTAAAACTTGGTACAAGGACACAAAAGAGTAAACAAAGCTGGAAAATAAAGTGGCTTAGCATGAGAGCTAGCGAGAAAATACATACATAGAATGATGAGAGTCGTCACTGTTGCGCGTGGGCAAATTAGGATCCGGGAATGAGTAAACAGAAAAGGTGAGCTTAAATAGGAGGGTGAAAATTAGTAGCAGGTGTGCGGGGCGAGACTAACAGGTGGACTGATGTGTAACCATAGTGATGGACAAAAACAGGACATAAACGGGTCAGACTGAGAATGAAAAAACAAACATTTGAAGATCTGAGCAGCAGATGGCAACATACTTCACCCTCATATGAAGGCATTCTGTATTTTTTTGTAGCGCTGCTGCTTGCACTCTTCCAATATTCCCTCCATTGTGGAAAAAATGTCAAGAAGCACCACTTACCTCAAACCATTCATGGGGAACGGCTTCGATTTATTTAATACTAGCCTGACACCGCACTCAAGACGGCATCTTCTTCCTGTTCGTCTTTGCTCGGCTTTCACCAACTGTAGGAATGAACGAGAGGAGTGAAAGTTGTAAGAATCAACACTAAAAGTGTGGAAAAAAAAAAGTTTGACAAATCCTGTCTCAGGTGTTAATGAATTGCATTATCTTGATGGCGGCTGATTAGGGAAGCTGTAGAGAGGGGACCCGCTCATCCGTCATTTCATTAAGTTTGTCAGATGTCTCCTTGTTTATACTCAAGAGTTGTGACAGCTCAAGATGGTGGAAATCTTAGTTGAGATAATCCTATCTCAGACAGGCCTCCAGTGTCCTCGCTGCTCATTCCCACTCACTGATGTGGAACGCTCTTGGCTTATGTGAGGAGAAGGGATTTGCTCCTGTGTGCTGCTTCCTACTGGGGCCACACACACACACACACACACGCACACACACACACACACACACACACACACACACACCCAGCGTGTTTTTCAGTCTGCTTTTGAAAGTGACAAATTCAGTCCCTTTAAAGCATTATTAAATATGGCTACCAAACCTCTGCTCCACGACGGCACCGGTGCCAAAATGAACTGTAGTACCAAGACCGCTAAGAAAAAGGATTTACCGAGCCTGATTTTTGGTACTAAATGAATGCAGAATTAGTCACCTGCAACAAGTACTTGAATGCAACATTGTGCATTCAAAGGCCCACTGAAATTTGATTTTCTTATTTAAACGGGGATAGCAGGTGCATTCTAATTGTCATACTTGATCATTTCGTGATATTGCCATATTTTTGCTGAAAGGATTTAGTAGAGAACATCCACGATAAAGTTTGCAACTTTTGCTTGCTAAGAAAAAAGCCCTGCCTCTACTGGAAGTCGCAAAAGAGGACGTCACAGAGCCTCACATTGTTTTTAATGGGAGCCTCCAACAAAAAGAGCTATTCGGACCGAGAAAACGACAAGTTCCCCTTTAATTTGAGCGAGGATCAACATAGACTATATTACCAAAAGTATTTGGCCACCCATCCAAATGAGAATCAGGTGTCCTAATCGCTTGCCCCGGCCACAGGTGTATAAAATCAAGCACTTAGGCATGGAGACTGTTTCCGCAAGCATTTGTGAAAGAATGGGCTCAGTGATTTTTAGCGTACAATCAGTGGCTCCAGAGCTCCAAACTTCACGTGACTTTCCAATTAGCCCACATACAGTACGCAGAGAGTTTCATGGAATGGGTTTCCATGAAATCGAAGCCATGCATCAAGTCGGATGCAGTGGTGTAAAGAACGTCGCCACTGGACTTCAGAGCAACGGAGACGTGTTCTCTGGAGTGACGCTTTTCCATCTGGCAAGCTGATGGACGAGTCTGGGTTTGGAGGTTTTTCAGGAGTTGGGCTTGGTCCCTTAGTTCCAATGAAAGGAACTTTGAATGTCCCAGGATACCAAAACATTTTGGACGTTGTGGGAACAGTTTGGCCCCTTCCTCTTCCAACAACAGCAAGGACCATCAAGACATCGATGACGGAGTCTGGTGTGGATGAACTTGACTGGCCTGCACAGAGTCCTGACCTGAACCCAATATTACACCTTTGGGTTGAATTAGAACGGAGACTAAGAACCAGGCTTTCTCGACCAACATCAGTGTGTGACCTCACCGACGCGCTTTTGTAAGAATGGTCGACAATTCCTATAAACACACTCCGCAACCTTGTGGACAGCCTTCCCAGAAGAGTTGAGAATGTAATCCATCCATCCATTTTCTACCGCTTATTCCCTTTTGGGGTCGCGGGGGGCGCTGGCGCCTATCTCAGCTACAATCGGGCGGAAGGCGGGGTTCACCCTGGACAAGTCGCCACCTCATCGCAGGGCCAACACAGATAGACAGACAACATTCACACTCACATTCACACACTAGGGCCAATTTAGTGTTGCCAATCAACCTATCCCCAGGTGCATGTCTTTAGAAGTGGGAGGAAGCCGGAGTACCCGGAGGGAACCCACGCATTCACGGGGAGAACATGCAAACTCCACACAGAAAGATCCCGAGCCTGGATTTGAACCCAGGACTGCAGGACCTTCGTATTGTGAGGCAGACGCACTAACCCCTCTGCCACCGTGAAGCCCGAGTTGAGAATGTAATAGCTGCGAAAGGTGGACCGACATCATATTAAACCTTATGGTTTAGGAATGGGATGGCACTTCAAGTTCATATGTGAGTCAAGGCAGGTGGCCAAATATTTTTGGCAATACAGTGCAGGTGTTTTTTTGCATAATCCTGGTGTTCTGAATAGGGAAGAGCACGAAACTTGGTGCCATTTGTTGATTTACATGATAGTAACTAGGCCACAAAAAGGAAAAAGCTGTTAGTGCCTTATTCCAGGGCTAAATGAACGTAGAGTCAGGCACCTGCAGAAGTGATCGGCGGTGATATTGTGCAAGTAACATTGTAAATAATGTAACGTCCCGCAGAGTCTGACGCTTTTTTATAGATTTTATTGCCGACATTATCATGCCCTTTGCAGCTCTTATAACACCATTAGCATCGCAGCGCTAGATTGTAGCTACAACCACAATACTTCCTCATTACGCCTGTACTGGCTCACCTGCACTGGCTTCCTGTGCACTTAAGATGTGACTTTAAGGTTTTACTACTTACGTATAAAATACTACACGGTCTAGCTCCATCCTATCTTGCCGATTGTATTGTACCATATGTCCCGGCAAGAAATCTGCGTTCAAGGGACTCCGGCTTATTAGTGATTCCCAAAGCCCAAAAAAAGTCTGCGGGCTATAGAGCGTTTTCCGTTCGGGCTCCAGTACTCTGGAATGCCCTCCCGGTAACAGTTCGAGATGCCACCACAGTAGAAGCATTTAAGTCTCACCTTAAAACTCATTTGTATACTCTAGCCTTTAAAAAGACTCCCTTTTTAGACCAGTTGATCTGCCGTTTCTTTTCTTTTTCTCCTATGTCCCACTCTCCCTTGTGGAGGGGGTCCGGTCCGATCCGGTGGCCATGTACTATCGGCTGGGGACATCTCTGCGCTGCTGATCCGCCTCCGCTTGGGATGTTTTCCTGCTGGCTCCGCTGTGAACGGGACTCTCGCTGCTGTGTTGGATCCGCTTTGGACTGGACTCTCGCGACTGTGTTGGATCCATTGTGGATTGAACTTTCACAGTATCATGTTAGACCCGCTCGACATCCATTGCTTTCCTCCTCTCCAAGGTTCTCATAGTCATCATTGTCACCGATGTCCCACTGGGTGTGAGTTTTCCTTGCCCTTATGTGGGCCTACCGAGGATGTCGTAGTGGTTTGTGCAGCCCTTTGAGACACTAGTGATTTAGGGCTATATAAGTAAACATTGATTGATTGATTATGCACCAATGATGGTTACACCGAGCGAGAATTTTGAGCATCAAACACTACAACTCAGGTAAGTCGGGTTTTTTTTGCACAGTCTTTGCTCTGTATTGCTGCAATTTTTATGTCACTTTGTATGTATTGAGTATATTTGTATGTATTACTTTGTTACAATTTTATTTATATCCTTGAAGTAGTGAAATCATTAGTTTGTTAAACTTAAATGTCACAAAAGTTTTAAATTTGTCACATAATAGTTTGGGTATTACGCTTGTGTGGCATTGTAATGCCGGATTCGGTCCTCCGTGGATGCGTCAGCAAGAACACAGCAGAAAGGTAAGAACTAAGGGATACAAATAGAAAAGGCGAATAAAAGCGCTAGCATGGAAAGCTAGGACAAACAAACCGAAGCACAAAGGCACACAAAAGGAAACACAAAACAACTGAAAACTAGGAATAAAATAAAGCTTAGCGTGAGAGCTAGCGAAAAACGAGAGTGAGAGACAAGTCATAAACAGATGTATGTGAACAAACTAAGATCCGACAATCAGTGAACAGAAAACGCTGGCTTATAAACAGGTGGTGATTAGTAAAGACAGGTGTGCTGGAAAAGAGAGTAGCAGCTGAAACTAATGAGTGACCATGGAAACGAACAAAACAGGAACTAAGTATGTCAAACCGCAGAGTAATATAAAAATGGAACAAAAATAACAATATGGTGATGATCCGACCATCGGATCACAACATTGGGGACTGTTTAAAAAGTACTGATTTTGAACTACTATCAGTAAAAACGTAAACGATACCTAGCTCTAGTTCTGCATTGCTGCTGGTTTTGCTGTGATTATGATAATTTGTTACGTCACCTAACTTACATTACTGAAGTATTTCAATCAATATTTTGTCAAACTCACTTTTAAAGGCCTACTGAAAGGAGATTTTCTTATTTAAACGGGTATAGCAGGTCCATTCTATGTGTCATACTTGATCATTTGGCGATATTGCCATATTTTTGCTGAAAGGATTTAGTAGAGAACATCCACGATAAAGTTCGCAACTTTTGGTCGCTAATAGAAAAGCCCTGCCTCTACCGGAAGTCGCAGATGATGACGTCACATGTTGATGGCTCCTCACATCCCCACATTGTTTTTAATGGGAGCCTCCAACAAAAAGAGCTATTCGGACCGAGAAAACTACAATTTCCCCATTAATTTGAGCGAGGATAAAATATTTGTGTTTGAGGATATTGATAGCAAGGGCTAGAAAAAAATAATAAAATAAAGTCAAGTTTAAAAAAAAAAGGCGATTGCATTGGGACGGATTCAGATGTTTTTAGACACATTTACTAGGATAATTCTTGGAAATCCCTTATCTTTCTATTGTGTTGCTAGTGTTTTAGTGAGTTTAATAGTACCTGATAGTCGGAGGGGTGTGTCCACGGGTGTGTTGAGGCCAGTGTTTGAGGGAAGTCGACGGCAGCTGTATGGATGGCACAAGCTCAGCTGATCTCCGGTAAGTGGCAACTTTTCACCACAATTTTGTCACCGAAAACTGCTGATTGACAAGTGGTCAGGATCCATGTTCCCTTGACCGCTCTAATCCATAGGAAAACTTCACCACTGGGAATTTTAAACAAGGAATCACCGTGTTTGTGTGGCTAAAGGCTAAAGCTTCCCAACTCCATCTTTCTACTTTGACTTCTCCAATATTAATTGAACAAATTGCAAAAGATTCAGCAACACAGATGTCCAAAATACTGTGTAATTATGCCGTTAAAGCAGATGACTTTTAGCTGTGTGTGTGTGCAGCGCTCATATTTCCTTAAAACCCGTGACGTTTTGCGTACACGTCATCATTACAAGACGTTTTCAAGACGAAACTCCCGGGAAATTTAAAAATTGTAATTTAGTAAACTAAAAAGGCCGTATTGGGATGTGTTGCAATGTTAATATTTCATCATTGATATATAAACTATCAGACTGCAAAAGATTCAGCAACACAGATCTCCAAAATACTGTGTAATTATGCCGTTAAGGCAGACGACTTTTAGCTGTGTGTGTGTGCAGCGCTCATATTTCCTAACAGCCCATGACATCACACAAACACGTCATCACTCCGGGACATTTTCAAGAAGAAACTCCCGGGAAATTTAAAATTGCAATTTAGTAAACTAAAAAGGCCGTATTGGCATGTGTTGCAATGTTAATATTTCATCATTGATATATAAACTATCAGACTGAGTGGTGGGTAGTAGTGGGTTTCAGTAGGCCTTTAAAGTTAAAGACAAGTTTTGAAACGAAACTATTTCAGTACCGGCATCATTTTGAAAATACCAATATACCAATTTGGCACTGCTATCGGTTAAAATGTAAACAACACCGACCCCCACCTGAAAGTAAGACTGCACAGGTTATAGTCTTAGCCTTCAAAGTGATTGTAATGTTCATGAACACCTGCCAATACTGTTTATAATGTAACAAATAAAGCAGTATTCATATTTCCCTGTAAAACCTGGAAATGGCAGCCTGTATAGTTAAAGGCCTACTGAAACCCACCGATAGTTTATATATCAATGATGAAATATTAACATTGTAACACATGCCAATACGGCCTTTTTAGTTTACTAAATTGCAATTTTAAATTTCCCGCTAGTTTCTTGTTGAAAACGTCGCGGAATGATGACGCATACGCGCGACGTCACGGACTGTCAGGAAATATTAGCAGCTGCACCACTCGCGGCTAAAAGTCGTCTGCTTTAACCGCATAATTACACAGTATTTTGGACATCTGTGTTGCTCAATCTTTTGCAATTTGTTCATTTAATAATGGAGACTATAAACAACATTGCTGTTGGTGGAAAGCGGTGGATTGCAGCTGTCTTTAGCACCGAGACACAGCCGATGTTTCTTTGTTTGTTGTGAAGCGGAGCGGTCAAGCGAACATGTTTTCTCTACGTCAACCAGCATGTTTTTGGATGGGGAAATTGTGATATATATCTTACCGGAGACATCATTGGATTATTCGTCGTCCTACAGCAGATGTTTCAAAGGCAGCTGTGAGCTTGGCTCCTCGGCTTCTCTCTGAGACACTGCGTGTTCACCGCAGCCATCCGACCTCGAGGTATGTCTTTACAATCTTTTACAATCTTTAAAATCTCACTAAAACACTATTAAAACAATAAGCAGATAAGGGATCTTCCAGAATTATTCTAGTAAATGTGTCTAATTACATCTGAAACGGGGCTTCACGGTGGCAGAGGGGTTGGTGCGTCTGCCTCACAATACGAAGTTCCTGCAGTCCTGGGTTCAAATCCAGGCTCGGGATCTTCCTGTGTGGAGTTTGCATGTTCTCCACGTGAATGCGTGGGTTTCCTCCGGGTACTCCGGCTTCCTCCCACTTCCAAAAACATGCACCTGGGGATAGGTTGATTGGCAACACTAAATTGGCCCTAGTGTGTGAATGCGAGTGTGAATGTTGTCTGTCTATCTGTGTTGGCCCTGTGATGAGGGGCGACTTGTCCAGGGTGTACTCCACCTTCCGCCCGATTGTAGCTGAGATAGGCGCCAGCGCCCCCCGCGACCCCAAAAGGGAATAAGCGGTAGAAACCGTCGCTTTTTTTTTTTGTTCATCCTTCAATATCAATATCTTAATTCACAAATCTTTCATCCTCGCTCAAATTAATGGGGAAATTGTCACTTTCTCGGTCCGAATTGCTCTTACTGCTGGTGGCTCCCAGTACAAACAATGTGAATATGTGTGGAGCCCTGCAACCAGTGACGTCACGCACACATACTTCCGGTAAAGGCAGGGCTTTTCTATTAGCGACCAAAAGTTGCAAACTTTATCGTGGATGTTCTCTACTAAATCCTTACAGCAAAAATATGGCAATGTCGCTAAATGATCAAGTATGACACATAGAATGGACCTCCTTTCCCCGTTTAAATAAGAAAATCTCATTTCAGTAGGCATTTAATTGTGCTATGCTGCATTGATGACGAATACATGTTGCAATATTATCAATACAAGAGCAGTAGAAGCTGTTGAAAAAGTCATCCTTTGGCAGCAATTCTTCTGAATTACTAAAAATATCCGATTGTGATCAACCCCCCTTTTAACCTCTAACACACTAATGTCCGCACACACACACACACACAGTGTCTCTTTGCCTCACTAAAGGGGTAGGGGGGGTGAGTGTCACTATGGAAACAAGGAGGCAAGATTCTAAAAGCTACCTCTTGAGAGGAGAGCTGGAACAACAAAAAGGAGTCCATGGTGTGAGTGGACAAAACGCAGCAGCGACACACACACACACACACACACACTGCGGTATACACAACTCCAACCCCTTGTCTGTATCCCTTTGAGTGTGTGCGTGCACATATAGATGTACTTACCTACATCTTGCTGTATTGTATTGGCTTTTGATCTGCTCTGGTTGTGTAGTGGGTGCTTGTGTGCAATATGCATCCCTTTAATAAAGCTAATCTATTTTAATCTCACCTGCCACTGTTACTCTGCGGTGATTAATGCAATCCTAAATGAGTGAAGACACAGAGAAATGCATGTGGGAGAGGAGGGGGCTGTGTGTGTGTGTGTGTGTGTGTGTGTGTGTGTGTGTGATCCCATTAATGTGGGTTTGTTCGTGCTTCGAGCAGGTCCCCCCCCCCGCCCGCCCCTTCCTACCCCTTTGCTGTGTTGCAGCTATTTTGCGGGGGTCTGTAAGGTCACCCACCGGTGTCCTTGGTAATGTTTCCTCCTGGCAATCAGCACCATGGACAGCAGCACCCATCACCTCCCACCACAAGCAGACATCTATCTACCCCCAATCACCGAGGCTCCTGCTGCTCGCCTCCGCTCCACTTTCATTCCGGCTGATCTAAAGGAATTGGATAGGTAAGAGCCGGCTGCCTATTACGCTTCACTCTTGATTTACTTCTGCAATCCCTGATCTTTAACACTGACAGAAAGGAAGCCGCGGGCAGCCACGTCTATTAATAAAAGCTCTAATAGAGAAGCCCTCACGGATACGTGTCTCTCTTTAATGACGACAGGTCAACAGAGCCGACTAAAACCCAAGAGCAGGAAGATGTGGAAAGTCGTGATTGAACACTTGTTACTGGGCTGAGACCCTTTGAAAGCAGTTATAGAGGATTGGACAGATGAGAGATAAGAGAATGCTATGCAGAGTGAGTTAGGCGGAGAGAGAAGGAGATGGGGGGAGTCAGGAAAGAGCGAGACAGAGAGAGAGAAAGAAAGAGAGAGAGAGGGTGCAGATAGCGGGTGGGGAAAACCGCCTCTGAAAGGGATGATGTCAGTCTCTGCAGCTGAGCCCCGGTCCCCAATTCGATAGGACGAAGACTCTCTCAGGCTGGCGGGCACTAGAGCAGACATACGAGGGAGCCAGACAAACATATGAGGGTCTGCTGGATGAATGGACAGCAGGTATGTATATCATTATTACGCATCTCAGACTTCATTCATTAGTACCTTTTGTTTTATTGTGTGTTTGTTACTAAGCTTTATTAGGCTGACACTATCTCATTTATCATTACAGAACGTGTGACTTTGTGTGTTTTGTTTATCATTGGCAGGCTGGTGAAAAAGGGAGCACAGAAGGAAAGCAATGCCCTCTGGATGCCGCTGGTCAGACAGGTGACATGTACGGTGAGTCATCCTGGCATTATACACTCAGGATGTACATGCCATTGTTCAAAGGCACACACACACACTAGAAGATAGGTGTCTGTGTGTGTGTGTGTGAGGTCACATTCAACAGGCGCTGACATTGACAGAAAGGTGCAGTGAGTCAACTTGAACGGGGTCAGCCACACACACACACACACACACACACACACACACACACATACACACACACAAACACATAATTAATATCAATTTTGCGGTACATGACATTTGAGAAGATAACTTGTGAGGGAGGGGAGGGGGAAGAAAGAGAGGCCAGACAATTGAGCGGCAAGTCTGCAGGCCAACAGGTGTAATTCACACAGTGAGTCACTTTTCATGCATGGTTACTTTGTGAATAATTTGCATGATTGCAATGCCAAATCAGGAGAGAAACATAACGCCAAACTGTACAACTAAAATAAGACAAATTGTCACTTATCTTTAACTATTGTGGGGACTTAGATCAGTGGTTCTCAAATGGGGGTACGTGTACCCTTAGGGGTACTTGGAGGTATGCCAAGGGGTACGTGAGATTTTTTTTTAAATATTCTAAAAATAGCAACAATTCAATAAACCTTCATAAGTATATTTATTGAATAATTCTTCAACAAAATATGAATGTAAGTTCATGAACTGTGAAAAAAAATACAACAATGTAATATTCATTGTTGACAGCTAGATTTTTTGTGGACATGTTCCATAAATATTGATGTTAAAGATTTCTTTTTTTGTGAAGAAATGTTTAGAATTAAGTTCATGAATCCAGATGGATCTCTATTACAATCCCCAAAGAGGGCACTTTAAGTTGATGATTACTTCTATGTGTAGAAATCTTTTTATAGTCGAATCACTTGTTTATTTTTCAACAAGTTTTTAGTTATTTTTATTTATTTTTTCCCAAATAGTTTAAGAAAGACCACCACAAATGAGCAATATTTTGCACTGTTATACAATTTAATAAATCAGAAACTGATGACATAGTGCAGTATTTTATTTCTTCATCTCTTTTTTCAACCAAAAATGCTTTGCTCTGATTAGGGGGTACTTGAATTAAAAAATTTTTCACGGGGGGGGGGTATATCACTGAAAAAAGGTTGAGAACCACTGACTTAGCCCATCATAGCCCTTATATGCATTTTTTCCATCCGTCCATTTCTACTGCTTGTCCGAATGCTGGGGCCTATCCCAGCTGCATTCGGGCCACCTCATCGCAGGGCCAAACACAGATTAACAGACAACATCCACACACTAGGGCCAATTTAGTGTTGCCAATCAAACTATCCCCAGGTGCATGTCTTTGGAGGTGGGAGGAAGCCCCAGGGAGAACATGCAAACTCCACACAGAAAGACCCAGAGCGCACATATTAAATGTGCATTAAACATGTGCAATATAGAAAACTTTAAGTGGGTGCATCTAATATTAAAATATATTCTGCCTTCATATAATATCACAAGGATTCAAAGTTGGTATAATGGTATATTGTCTGGATCAGTGGTTCTCAAATGGGGGCACGCGTACCCCTGGGGGTACTTGAAGGTATGCCAAGGGGTACGTAAGATTTTTTTAAAATAGCAACAATTCAAAAATCCTTTATAAATATATTTATTGAAATAATACTTCCAACAAAATATGAATGTAAGTTTATAAACTGTGAAAAAAAAATACAACAATGCAATATTCAGTGTTGATAGCTAGATTTTTTGTGGACATGTTCCATGAATAAAGATTTCTTTTTTTGTGGAGAAATTTTTAGAATTAAGTTCATGAATCCGGATGGATCTCTATTACAATCCCCAAAGAGGACACTTTAAGTTGATGATTACTTCTATGTGTAGAAATCTTTATTTATAATTGAATCACTTCTTTATTTATCAAAAAGTTTTTAGTTAATTGTACATCTTTTTTTCCAAATAGTTCAAGAAAGACCACTAAAAATGAGCAATATTTCGCACTGTTATACAATTTAATGAATCAGAAACTGATGACATTGTGCTGTATTTTATTTCTTTATCTCTTTTTTTCAACCAAAAATGCTTTGCTCTGGTGAGGGGGTACTTGAGTTAAAAAAATGTTCACAGGGGGTACATCACTGAAAAAAGCTCTAGATACATTTTGCATGTTTCAGTATCAATGCGTTACGTGTTTGTACGCATGCGCAGTCCAAACACACGCCAGACACAAAATGTATTTATTTATTCGCAATTAGGGATAAATATTCACCTTTGTTATCGTGTTATTTATCTCCGTAGAATAACTCCACTTCTTGTTGCCGGTACACATCAAATCAGATCAATGCGCGCATTAACAGAATAGTCCCCTGAATACCGCACTCACGAATATTATAACCAGATGCATTAACAAAATAGTCCCCCTCAGACAGTTATATTACAACCAGATGCAAAAAATAGCTGTTTAAGGCACGGCCACTAGAAAACGAAGCGCTGTGGGTAGAAATTTAAACCAAACTTTCGGTCCAGATTTACAGGCTACGAAAGTAGGTATAAGATTTAAATGAAATACAAAAATACATACATGAAGGAGTGCACACGGAGTGGTGTGGAACATACAGGGAGAGAAGTCCAGGAGAATCGAAATGAACAAACACGGCAAAAGTGCTAACGAGCCAACTAATTACTGACGGACAGGAGAAGCGACTTCAAGCTCCGCCCAGCACTGGAATGGGAGGACCCTAAGGAGGAAGCAGAACAAAACATAAACTCTACAAAATAAGATGAAATATACGCCTAACAAAAGTTAGCAGGGACAGATCATAACACAACGGTTAATTTAATCAGCATTTAATTGTTTTCCTAATCAATACATGCTAATGATTAGTCAAGTACGTTGATCAAAGATGTATATTTCATTGCTCAAGTAAACCACAGCACAAATCTCTTAAATATTCAACTTGTTTCATCACATATTATTTATGAATTGCAGGGCAATCAAGGAAAAAAAAATATATATCCAGTAATAGTTATCCCCATTTACTTCAATATATATATTTCCTATATACCATGTATACATTTTTCATAATCCAAATGTATTTAGGTCTTTTATATACACATGTTTTTTACTTTTCCTGAACACTGCACACGCTACATAGTGTCAGTTTGTCAACTCCTATTTGCTTATTGGCGTTTTATTATTTCGCACACAGGAAGTGGACAAAATGTGAATGAGAAAATATAAGCAAACGGTCAAAATGCAATATGGAGGTATAGGATCAAATAGCAGTAGTCTTACCTGCTGGGGACAAAGGCATGGATTAGTCTTTTTAAGTCTGATTAGGACATTAAATCTTCTGATTTTAGCAATGTTTGTAGGTGGTAAAAAGCTGTTGATGTTATTGAATAATGTGGCTGTTAAAGTTTAATTCGGAGTTCATTACGACCCCAGATGTTGTTATTCATACTTGATCTATTTACGATTCCAATTACTTCACAACAAATATTACACTTGCAAATATATTTTAGGGAAAATATTGCATAATTTGTGTGTTTGCCATAAAAAAAACATACAAAGTTTTGTATAGCAAAAGGGGGCAAAGAACTACAAAAGGAAACCTTTAAACTTTACCATGAATTGAATAACGTGGACTTAAACAAGTTGAAAAACATATTTGGGTGTTACTATTTAGTGGTCAATTGTACGGAAGATGTACTGTATTGTGCTATCTACTAGTAAAAGTCTCAATCAATCAATCAATCAATCAATCAATCAATCAATCAATCAATCAAACCATAAAACAATAATACAATCTATAATCGACGGATAGATTTGAAGTTCACAGTCAATATGAGAGACAAGACCACATTTGTGTTTTGTTTTTTAGGATTCCAAAGAAGACAAGCGGTAGAAAATGAATGGATGGAAGATGATTAAAGAATAAAAAAAAAATGCTTGGCAGATGCGGCTAATGGGAGTCACCGTTGTGTCCTTCAAAACCTCTAAAACAACTTCAAAAACTACCAGCAATGTTTTATATACACACTTGGAAATATATTTTAGGAAAATATTGCCTATTTTGTGTGTTTGCCATAAAAAAGCCATACACAGTTTTCTATAGCAAAAGGGGGCAACGAACTACGAAAGGAAACCTTTAAACTTGACCATGAATTGATTAAAATGGACTTAAACAAGTTGAAAAACATATTTGGGTGTTACTATTTAGTGGTCAATTGTACGGAAGATGTACTGTATTGTGCAATCTACTGGTAAAAGTCTCAATCAAACCATAAAACAATAACACAACCTATAATCGACGGATAGATTTGAAGTTCACAGTCAATATGAGAGACAAGACCACATTTGTGTTTTGTTTTTTTAGGATTCCAAAGAAGACAAGCGGTAGGAAATGGATGGATGGAAGGGGATTAAAGAATTAAAAAAAAATGCTTGGCAGATGCGGCTAATGGGATTCACCGTTGTGTCCTTCAAAGCCTCTAAAACGACTTCAAAAACTACCAGCAATGTTTTATATACACACTTGGAATCACATTTTATGGAAAATATTGCCTATTTTGTGTGTTTGCCATAAGAAAGCCATATAAAGTTTTCTATAGCAAAAGGGGGCAACGAACTACAAAAGGAAACCTTTAAACTTTACCATGAATTGATTAAAATGGACTTAAACAAGTTGAAAAACATATTTGGGTGTTACTATTTAGTGGTCAATTGTACGGAAGATGTACTGTATTGTGCAATCTACTGCTAAAAGTCTCAATCAAATCATAAAACAATAACACAGCCTATAATCGACGGATAGATTTGAAGTTCACAGTCAATATGAGAGACAAGACCACATTTATGTTTTGTTTTTTTAGGATTCCAAAGAAGACAAGCGGTAGAAAATGAATGGATGGAAGATGATTAAAGAATAAAAAAAAAATGTTTGGCAGATGCGGCTAATAGGAGTCACCGTTGTGTCCTTCAAAGCCTGTAAAACGACTTCAAAAACTACCAGCAATGTTTTATATACACACTTGGAATCATATTTTAGGGAAAATATTGCCTATTTTGTGTGTTTGCCATAAAAAAGTCATTCAAAGTTTTCTATGGCAAAAGGGGGCAAAGAACTACAAAAGGAAACCTTTAAACTTTACCATGAATTGATTAACGTGGACTTAAACAAGTTGAAAAACATATTTGGGTGTTACTATTTAGTGGTCAATTGTACGGAAGATGTACTGTATTGTGCAATCTACTGGTAAAAGTCTCAATCAATCAATCAATCAATCAATCAATCAATCAATCAATCAATCAATCAATCAATCAATCAATCAATCAAACCGTAAACCAATAATGGAATCTATAATCGACGGATAGATTTGAAGTTCACAGTCAATATGAGAGACAAGACCACATTTATGTTTTGTTTTTTTAGGATTCCAAAGAAGACAAGCGGTAGGAAATGGATGGATGGAAGGGGATTAAAGAATTAAAAAAAAAATGCTTGGCAGGCGCGGCTAATGATAGTCACCGTTGTGTCCTTCAAAGCCTCTAAAACAGTGGTTCGTAACCTGGGTTCGATCGAACCCTAGGGGTTCGGTGAGTCGGCCTCAGGGGTTCGGCGGAGGTTAAGACCCACCCGACTCATTGTGTAAATACAAACTTCTCCCTATTATGGATACCCCCAAACAATGTTCCCTCTTTGCAGGTGTGTAATTTGTTGTGAGTTCATGCACTGTGTTTGTTTTGTTCTTTGAACAAAGTGATGTTCATGCACGGTTCATTTTGTGCACCAGTAAAAAAACTTAACTTTATCTTGAATTAAAAAAAAAACATTTTATTTTTCACTAAAGAAGGGTTCGGGGAATGCCCAAATGAAAGTGGTGGGGTTCGATACCTCCAACAAGGTTAAAAACCACTGCGCTGAAACGACTTCAAAAACTACCAGCAATGTTTTATATACACACTTCAAGTAAATATATGATGAATTCTTAACAAAATGCAATATGTACAATATTTATTGTATTTTGATAATTTTATGCATTACCAACACTTATTTCCTCAGCGCATTTTTTCCCCGTTTCCATAGCAACGCACTTCCAACTTCAATCTCCTTTCCCTTACTCCTTTTATGCGTGTTGAACTCAAGGCAGGTGTTCAATCAATCAATCAATGTTTATTTATATAGCCCTAAATCACAAATGTCTCAAAGGACTGTACAAACCACTACGACTACAACATCCTCGGAAGAACCCACAAAAGGGCAAGGAAAACTCACACCCAGTGGGCAGGGAGAATTCACATCCAGTGGGACGCCAGTGACAATGCTGACTATGAGAAACCTTGGAGAGGACCTCAAATGTGGGCAACCCCCCCTCCCCCTCTAGGGGACCGAAAGCAATGGATGTCGAGCGGGTCTAACATGATACTGTGAAAGTTCAATCCATAGTGGCTCCAACACAGCCGCGAGAGTTCAGTTCAAAGCGGATCCAAGAAAGCAGCGAGAGTCCCGTCCACAGGAAACCATCCCAAGCGGAGTCGGATCAGCAGCGTAGAGATGTCCCCAACCGACACACGGGCGAGTGGTCCATCCTGGGTCCCGACGAGCGGTCCATCCTGGGTATCGACTCTGGACAGCCAGTACATCCATGGTCATCGGACCGGACCCCCTCCACAAGGGAGGGGGGGACATAGGAGAAAAAGAAAAGAAGCGGCAGATCAACTGGTCTAAAAAGGAGGTCTATTTAAAGGCTAGAGTATACAAATGAGTTTTAAGGTGAGACTTAAATGCTTCTACTGAGGTAGCATCTCGAACTGTTACCTGGAGGGCATTCCAGAGTACTGGAGCCCGAACGGAAAACGCTCTATAGCCCGCAGACTTTTTTTGGGCTCTAGGAATCACTAATAAGCCGGAGTCCTTTGAACGCAGATTTCTTGCCGGGACATATGGTACAATACAATCGGCAAGATAGGATGGAGCTAGACCGTGTAGTATTTTATACGTAAGTAGTAAAACCTTAAAGTCACATCTTAAGTGCACAGGAAGCCAGTGCAGGTGAGCCAGTACAGGCGTAATATGATCAAACTTTCTTGTTCTTGTCAAAAGTCTAGCAGCCGCATTTTGTACCAGCTGTAATCTTTTAATGCTAGACATGGGGAGACCCGAAAATAATACGTGACAGTAATCGAGACGAGACGTAACAAACGCATGGATAATGATCTCGGCGTCTTTAGTGGACAAAATGGAGCGAATTTTAGCGATATTGCGGAGATGAAAGAAGGCCGTTTCGAGCACCTCACTAAATGCAATGCTGAAATTGCCAAGAAAGCACGCGACTTGAGGAAACAAGGAAAAATTTAGGGAGCTCGGCGCGCCAACTGTAAAATCTACATGCAGCTGAATAGAGGTCCAGTAGCAAGAGTCCTAGTTGTCAATGACATCAAGGATCTGAACGGATATCAGAACTCCCAGCAACAACAACAACGATAATGGAGTCTGACGGAAAACAAACATTGACATTCGACTACAAAATAACCACGGTCCAAGGGATTACAGAACAAGAGGATCTTCACTCAAGTGCACATTCATCACATAGGACAACACAAATGATTTGAGAACAGGAAAGTATGGAACTGAAAACCATCAGCAGCATAGATTACAATAGTCCGGAATTAGACAAGGATATAGTTCCAGATACAAATGTTTTCTTTCACACCAAGAGTAATTGTATTTAATATATAGACGAACAATATAACGGAAACATTTAAATAGACAACAAACTGTTGATTATTTATTTACAGCAGAAGTTTGAATGCTAACTTCAACAATATGAAGCATTTTTTGGAACAATTAAACGCACCCTTCAAAATTATCACCATTTCAGAAACATTGATGGATGTTAAAATGAATGGATTTTTACGTAGAAAGATATGAACTAAATTAAACCAAATAAATCAACAAGAACGGAGGGGGAGTAGCCGTGTACGTGATGAAGAACCTAAACTACAAAGTGGTAAACAATGTCACTTGCTATTGATAATATCTTAGAATGTATCACTAGTGAAGTGAATTATATTTTTTTTGGGCTTTAGGAATCACTAATAAGCCGGAGTCTTTTGAACGCAGATTTCTTGCCGGGACATATGGTACAATACAATCGGCAAGATAGGATGGAGCTAGACCGTGTAGTATTTTATACGTAAGTAGTAAAACCTTAAAGTCACATCTTAAGTGCACAGGAAGCCAGTGCAGGTGAGCCAGTACAGGCGTAATTTGATCAAACTTTCTTGTTCTTGTCTAAAGTCTAACAGCCGCATTTTGTACCAACTGTAATCTTTTAATGCTAGACATGATGAGACCCGAAAATTACAACTAATATGCTCTTAATGACAATATGTCACATTTCCTGGCTCCTATGGCATTATCCACAAAATGCAACTGTGTGACATCAAATATTACCTTTCATGTTCCTCTGTGAGGCTGCAGCTTGCAGTGTGGTGTGGCTGCTGAAGGGCAACACGGTGACCACCTTTTCTTTCTCCCCATGACGACTTTAGCAGTGCGTCCTGACAAAGTATCGCAGGCGTCGTCGGAGTAACACACGTGTCTTTTTTTGGGGGGCTTTTGCAGCGACTAGCTATCTATTAGTGTAAAGTGGGTTTAATCAAACAGGTACCATCAGCTAATTGTCTCCCCGCTTTCTCTCATTTGGACTAAAAGTGACAAACGGTGGAGTCGATAAAAGCCCCATTGCCGCTTCGAGGCCGTGACTTCCTGCTGAGAGGCCGCTAATTAAAGTGTGCTTGACTTTCATGTTTTTTTTTTTTCTCCCTCTTCCATATTATCTTCCCTACGCTCGCTTTATTTTTATCCTCTGGTTTGTTTAGTGATTCCTTTTCATGCTTCTGATGGCCTACTTTCTTAAACTCCTGTGTCAGGTGCCCTAGTCTTAATGCCAGATAGACAGGAAGTGGATCTATGTCAGAGGGGGAGGTTTGATGTCTTGATTTCAAACCTTCTTCTCACCAGGGAGGGTGTTTACTTTGAATTATTCATATTTTTAACAAGGCATCAAAATGGATCTCTCTTTCTTCCCAATGCATCCCACACATTCCCAGCAGAGGCCACCTGCACGACCCCCCCCCCCCCGCCGCCATCACTGCTGACCAGCAGCCCGTCGCATAACGTCCCCCAGAGATAGGAGCACAGCACAGGAGGTGAGAGGTGAGATGGAAATACATTCTTTTGGGATGGAAGGGGAAGCAAAAGAGGCTGGACTGGGGAGGAAGACCAAGAGAGGCTGTCAGCGGCAGAGGGAGGAGAGCGCAGATGAGGAGAGACAGGGAAGGTGCCTCACAAATGGAGTGAGATGGGGAGAGAGGAGGCGCTATTTCAAGACGATACTTCCTGATAATGTCGCTCCACTTCAAAGTGCAAAGTGTTCCTGTCGTGCTCCTGCATGACTGGGTCTCTGGAGAATTTCCTCATAGATCACATGATAAAAGGATGCTTGACAGCGGTGTGTGTGTGTGTGTGTGTGTGTGTGTGTGTCTCAGTTGAACAAAATATACTCTGCTCGTGCTTTGTTTGAACACGCAGCTGCTGACCCGAGGATGGGAAAGATTCCCTGCATGGTGCAGCGTTACATCAAATACTGAACAATAACATTCCTCCAGAGCAACCATGTGTGTTGTTGTGAAAGAAAATACCATAAATACGCAACAGGGGAAAGGAATGTACCGTTAACGAGGGTTCCGTTATTGGTTTTTATTTGTATTGTTTTATGTTCCTTTGTTGTTCACTGTTCATTACTACTTGGCATGTCAACTGGAGCTGTCATTCGTTCATCTGTGTGATTAATATCATTATTCATTCATCACTTTTATGTTGACTAAAGGAAATCATTCACTTTTTCTCTCTTTGAGGCAAGGGTGTCCAAAGAGAGGCCACGGGCCGTTTGGGGCCTGCAGAATTTACATAAATATATATATTTCAAAAATCTCCTTATGATTGCGGGAACCCCTCATGAAACAGTTCTGTAGAGATGAAGTAGTCTTGTGATTTTTTTCCCACGCATACATATATTGCGCATTAATTGGGACACATATATATATATATATATATATATATATATATATATATACATATACATCTATATATATATATATATATGTATATATATATATATATATATATATATATATATATATATATATATATATATATATATGTATATATATATATATATATGTACATATATTTATATATATATATATATATATATATATATATATGTACATATATATATATGTATATATATATATATATATATATATATGTATATATATGTACATATATATATATACATATATATATATATATATATGTACATATATATATATATATATGTACATATATATATATATATATGTATGTATATATGTTCTATATGTTGTATATATATGTATATATATATGTATATATATATATATATATATATATATATATATATATATATATATATATATATATATATATACATATATATATACATATATATATATATATATATATATATATATATATATATATATATATATATATATATATATATATATATATATATATATATATATATATATGTAGGTGTGGGAAAAATCACAAGACTACTTCATCTCTACAGGACTGTTTCATGAGGGGTTCTCTCATTCATCAGGAGATTAAAATCTTGTAAAATCTTGTAAAATATTTTTAAAAATCTCCTGATGATTGAGGGAACCCCTCATGAAACAGTCCTGTAGAGATGAAGTAGTCTTGTGATTTTTCACACACCTACATATTGCGCTCTACCACGGTATCGAGCACTATTCTCTGGATAATCCAATCAAGACATATATATATATATATATATATATATATATATATATATATATATATATATATATATATATATATATATATATATATATATATATACAGAGCAAGTAATATATATATACACCTGGAGATGATAAGTGTCAATAAAGTACTTTCTCACTAAATGTAATTGCTTTTTTTCATTTTGACAGAAGAAAATATAAGTACTGCTTTAAATTGCATACTTTTTCAAATTTAAAATAGTATCTAATATTGCAACAGATATTACAGTATATCATCATACTTTCCAAACATGTTTTTGTCTTAGTAAAAATAAATAAAAAATACTTAACTTTACAGCAAACTACCCATCAAATTAATTAAAAAAATTGTATTTTACGTTGTTCTTTACAGCATATTACTGTAAATTGAAAAAAAAAAAACTACTCCTGTTTTTTGCATTAAAATCCTGTTGACTGAGCTTCCAGTTTTTGACTGTAAAATCTATGGTTGTTTTTAACCGAACATTATTATAAATGGAAAGATGGTACATTTGTTTTACGGTAGAAAAACTGGCAGCTAAATTGCCAGAATAAAATCAGAACTCGTTCTGTTTTTCCATTAACAATAAATACTCCGGCCCAGCTGCACCACTTCTTAGTATCAATCCATTTAAATAAAGTCCAATACAAATAAGGCAACAAGAGAAGTATCACACACTTCTCTTTTTTTACAGTAAATGTGTACATCAATTATATGATTTGCCTGAGAAGCTGGACAGGACAAAACAACCCAAAACAATATAATGTTGTAAAAAACAATGTATATTTAATAGTAAAATGTTGGCAACTAAGCTGCCAGCTTTTAATGTTAACCACCCCCCACCCCCCCCGTAAAATCTTGTAAAATATTTTTAAAAATTCAATATTTTGCAGTAACATTTTTCAAAAGTAAAGTTTCTACTGTAAAGTTTACTTAAAAGTATTTATATAATTAATTATGCAATACAGAGGCAAACTTATACATTATTCGCTGTAACAAGCGGCCGGCCTTCTGATGGCAGTCATAACTGCCAGCTGTGGCTACAAATGTAGCTTACCACAGTTATCATGTGAATGTGAGTGAATTAATGATGGGGTTTTCAAATCTCTCTGTAAAGCACTTTTAGTCTCGATAAAAGTGCTTCATAAATGTAATCCATTATTATTATTATTAATAATAATAATAATACATTTTATTTGGTATACAATTTATCATTATTATTATTATTATTATTATTAATAATAATAATTTAATACAAATGCAATTACAATTGTTGTCAAAATGTCATACAAGAACATTTATGAAATGTTTTACCTGAATGCACTTCGTTTATGTATTCCTAAATTATTTAAATTAAGAGGATAAAACTATAATTTACGGGGGATGTTTATTTTTGAAATAGGTAAAGTAAGAACGAATATAAAATACAAATGTATTTCAGTTTTAGGAGTTCAATGGTGGAACAAGCTCAGTGAGGAGTTGAAGACATGTCGTTCTTTAAGGTTTAAGAAAGCCTTGAAAATAGTAAAATTATAAAATATAGTAACAATTACTTTCATCCCATTGATTTTTTGGAGCGTTGATGTTTCAGGTAATCTAATTTTCAGTAAATGTATAGGCTGGGCAAATATAAGCCTTGGCTTCAGCCTGTTCCTTTTCAGTTATTCTTTTTCTTTTCTTTTTGTGTGTAAATGTGTATGATTGTTAAATATGTATAATCTGTACTCACACAAAATGGTTAATTATATGACCAAAATGAACTCATTTTATTCGTTCATTTGCTAAAAAACTTGCTATCAATTTAATTTTAAAGGCCTACTGAAATGAGATTTTTTATTTAAACGGTGATATCAGGTCCATTCTATGTGTCATCATTTCGTGATATTGCCATATTTTTGCTGAAAAGATTTAGTAGAGAACATCGACGATAAAGTTCACCACTTTCGGTCGCTAATAAAAAAGCCTTGCCTGTACCGGAAGTAGCAGACGATGTGCGCGTGACGTCACTGGTTATAGAGCTCCTCACATCCTCACATTGTTTACAATCATGGCCACCAGCAGCTAGAGCGATTCGGACCGAGAAAGCGACAACTTCCCATTAATTTGAGAGAGGATGAAAGATTCATGGATGAGGATAGTGAGAGTGAAGGACTAGAAAAAAAACGAAGGCAGTGGGAGCGATTCAGATGTTATTAGACACATTTACTAGGATAATTCTGGAAAATCCCTTATCTGCTTATTGTGTTACTAGGGTTTTAGTGAGATCACATGGAACATGAAAGTCGGAGGGGTGTCGCCACGGTGTGGTGACCGCCAGTGTCTCTGAGGGAAGTCACGCAGCTGCGGGAGGACGCAAGTTCCGCTTATATCTACGGTAAGAGCCGACTTATTACCACAATTTTCTTACCTGCCGGTTGACATGTGGTCGCGAACCATGTTCACTTGACCGCTCTGTTCTATAGTTAAGCTTCACCTTTGTGTTTGTGTTGCTAAAGGCAGCTGTAATACACCGCTTCCCACCTCCATCTTTCTACTTTGACTTCTCCATTATTAATTGAACAAATTGCAAAAGATTCAGCAACACAGATGTCCAGAATACTGTGTAATTATGCGAGTAAAGCACACTACTTATAGCTTGGATCGGGCTGAAATAAAATGTGGGTTGTACTTGTGTAGCGCTTTTCTAACCCTCTTTAAGGAGCCCAAAGCACTTTTGACAGTATTTCCACATTCGCCCATTCACACACTGAAGGTGAATGTCCGCTACAACTGGTGACGTCAAACGCACGCATCATCATACGCGTCATCATACCGCAACGTTTTCAACAGGATACATCGCGCAAAATTTAAAATTGCAATTTAGTAAACTAAAAAGGCCGTATTGGCATTTGTTGCAATGTTAAAGGCCTACTGAAAGGAGATTTTCTTATTTAAACGGGGATAGCAGGTCCATTCTATGTGTCATACGTGATCATTTCCCGATATTGCCATATTTTTGCTGAAAGGATTTAGTAGAGAACATCCACGATAAAGTTCGCAACTTTCGGTGTTAAGAGAAAAGCCCTGCCTGTACCGGAAGTCGCAGACGACGTCACCCGTTGATGGCTCCTCACATATTCACATTGTTTATAATGGGAGCCTCCAACAAAAAGAGCTATTCGGACCGAGAAAACGACAATTTCCCCATTAATTTGAGCGAGGAATAAAGATTTGAGTTTGAAAATATTGATAGCGACGGACTAGAAAAAACTAAAAAAATAAAAAATCTAGTAAAAAAAAAAAAATGCGATTGCATTGGGACAGATTCAGATGTTTTTAGACACATTTACTAGGATAATTCTGGGAAATCCCTTATCTTTCTATTGTGTTGCTAGTGTTTTAGTGAGTTTAACAGTACCTGATAGTCGGAAGGGTGTGTCCACGGGTGTCTTGAGGCCAGTGTCTGATGGAAGTGGACGGCAGCTGTACGTACGGCACAAGCTCAGCTGTATTCCTAAGTTATTTAAATTAAGAGGATAAAACTATAATTTACGGGGGATATTTATTTTTGAAATAGGTAAAGTAAGAACGAATATAAAATACAAATGTATTTCAGTTTTAGGAGTTCAATGGTGGAACAAGCTCAGTGAGGAGTTGAAGACATGTCGTTCTTTAAGGTTTAAGAAAGCCTTGAAAGTAGTAAAATTATAAAATATAGTAACAATTATTTTCATCCCATTGATTTTTTTGAGCGTTGATGTTTCAGGTAATCTAATTTTCAGTAAATGTATAGGCTGGGCAAATATAAGCCTTGGCTTCAGCCTGTTCCTTTTCAGTTATTCTTTTTCTTTTCTTTTTGTGTATAAATGTGTATAATTGTTAAATATGTATTATCTGTACTCACACAAAATGGTTAATTATATGACCAAAATGAACTCATTTTATTCGTTCATTTGCTAAAAAACTTGCTATCTGTTTCATTTTAAAGGCCTACTGAAATGAGATTTTCTTATTCAAACGGTGATATCAGGTCCAATCTATGTGTCATAAGTGGCGACTTTTTACCGCAATTTTCTCACCGAAAACTGCTGGTTGACCTTTGGTCGGGAACCATGTTCGCTTGACCGCTCATAGTAAAGTTTCAGCTCCGGGAATTTTAAACAATGAATCACCGTGTGTTTGTGTGGCTAAAGGCTAAAGCTTCCCAACTCCATCTTTCTACTTTGACTTCTCCAATATTAATTGAACAAATTGCAAAAGATTCAGCAACACAGATGTCCAAAATAGTGTGTAATTATGCCCTTAAAGCAGACGACTTTTAGCTGTGTGTGTGCGCAGCGCTCATATTACCAAACAGTCTGTGACGTCACGCGTACACGTTATCATTCCGCGACGTTTTCAACTAAAAAGGCCGTATTGGCATGTGTTGCAATGTTAATATTTCATCATTGATATATAAACTATCAGACTGTGTGGTGGGTAGTAGTGGGTTTCAGTAGGCCTTTAAGTCATGTCTAGATGTATTTTAAAGTAAAATTTGCCTCATTCTTCAATCAATCAATCAATCAATGTTTATTTATATAGCCCCAAATCACAAATGTCTCAAAGGACTGCACAAATCATTACGACTACAACATCCTCGGAAGAACCCACAAAAGGGCAAGGAAAACTCACACCCAGTGGGCAGGGAGAATTCACATCCAGTGGGACGCCAGTGACAATGCTGACTATGAGAAACCTTGGAGAGGACCTCAGATGTGGGCATGCATTGATCACTGACCGACCGTAGACCAGCACGTACCGTCAAAATAAATTGTGCGATTAATTTGTGTTCATGCATGATTAATGCCTTATTTTTCTGGTGATTAATCACACGAGTTAACTTTTTTTTGACAGCCCTGCTACATACAGAGTCACTCTTTGATAATGGAAACGAGCGGTTCTGTTGCTGCGTGGCGCAGTGGAAGAGTGGCCGTGCGCAACCCGAGGGTCCCTGGTTCAATCCCCACCTAGTACCAACCTCGTCACGTCCGTTGCGTCCTGAGCAAGACACTTCACCTAATGGGTGCTCGTTAGCGCCTTGCATGGCAGCTCCCTCCATCAGTGTGTGAATGTGTGTGTGAATGGGTGAATGTGGAAGTAGTGTCGAAGCGCTTTGAGTACCCTGAAGGTAGAAAAGCGCTATACAAGTACAACCCATTTATTTACTCCTCAGTTTTAGTCAAATGATGCACAGTAAACTCTTACCGTCAGTATGAACTCAATCTCTCTTGTCTTTTTCTGTCCCCTTTTCCAAAAGTGCATCATTCAGTGGCAGAACACCGGACGCGGTCTTCAGTGTGTAAGCCAGTGTGTACTATGGCTTTTTATTCCTATGTGATGCTGACAAATACTCATGTAGGAATAGAAGCCACTTTACACGTGGTGGGAGGACAACGTGACGCCAGTGAAGTCTCTCCACAAGAACATATGGTTGGGGGAAAAAAAACAACTTTCCTTGTAGTAAAGATACATTTGTGAGCTTTCAGACATCTCTCTCTGAGTGTGTGTGTGTGTGTGTGTGTGTGTGTGTGTGTGTGTGTGTGTGTGTGTGTGTGTGTGTGAAAGTGCATCTGTTTTTGCCTCCTGGCACCATGTTTGACGCAGGCGCTGACGGCTACATCTGCAGGGATTCAAGTTTTAGATTAGATTAGATTAGATAGTACTTTATTTATTCCGTCAGGAGAGTTCCTTCAGGAAAATTACAATTTTCAGCACAATCCCATTCAAGATCAGACAAACATTAAAGGGAGACAGAACAGGATCGCTGACGGGTCTGCCGGCTTCCAGCGCCCCTTACAAAAAAAGATGAGATACAGGTAAACAAGGGGGGGAGAAAAAAATAGAAGATTAAAATAAAATAAAAAAATCGGTCTTAGCCTGGGCCCTGGAGAGGGGGTGCAGACTGAGGCCAAGGGAAAAAAGCAACAACTCATAGCCATAGTACACATCCCTCTTACATGTGTGTAAGAGGGAAACATCAAACATCAAAGAACACATAGGACATTAAAGACATTAAAGCAGCAGATACAAGCAGACACTTCTACATACAGCTATGAATAAAAAGTAAAAGAAACATATCCACTGTGGTGGCCTCTGCGGTGTTCCACGCCATCGTCCGCTGGGGTGGAGGGAGAATGGCCAGAGACAGGAGCAGACCCAACAAAGCAACCAAGACAGCCAGTGTCCAGTCCGCATGGATGAGCGATGATACGTCCAAGGAGACTTTTGGTGGACAAAAAGACGGAAGCAGAAAAAGAAAAAGAGCCAGGAGAGATCGATACAGATCTTTAATGACAACTATAAAATAGGCACTTAGTGATCCACTTTACAGCTTGCACAAGGCACTGACTGCACTTCCCTTTCTGCTCATTCTTTTGCACATTATTAAAATAAAAACTTTGATAGTATAATGCATGACACCGGACAACGATCTACCTACAATATCATACAAAATACGATACATACAGTATAAACAAGATAAAGCACCTTTTTTTTTTTTTTTTTTTTTGTCCAAGTAAATACTCTTCAGTATGACAGCTTGGAGTTGCAAAACACAAATTGGTGTGATGGTGTGTGTGAGAGAGAGTGTGTGTGTGTGTGTGATGTTATCAGTGCATGGGAAGAACTCCAAATACAGGTGTAAGGACGGCGATGCCCTTGTATGCACCTGAGTTTATACAATGGAATCTTTCCTAATGTTGTCTTGGACCAGCGGCCTACAGATGGAGCCCTTGGATGGCTTACACAGTATCTTAAA
The DNA here is from genome assembly GCF_033978795.1 of Nerophis ophidion. Classification (NCBI taxonomy): domain Eukaryota; kingdom Metazoa; phylum Chordata; class Actinopteri; order Syngnathiformes; family Syngnathidae; genus Nerophis; species Nerophis ophidion. The sequence continues at coordinate 37,588,951 of NC_084622.1, forward strand.
ATAAGCGACAGAGAACCAGTAAACACACACTGTGATCAACGTGCTGTGACTGCTACAGCTCTCGTGTTCCCTTCTGAGGACATCGGCATTCACATTACTATAAAACACAACGTAGCACCATGTATGTTGATACAAAAGGCTAATTAGATTGAATGTCAATGCAGTGCAGGTAAGAAATAATACACAATAGTATGTTGAGAAGCATGTACAGAGACAACAGTCCAGGTCAATAATTACGTCATTTGGTCCTTTTGCACTGATAAGTCTGTTATGAATGCAAAATGAAGAGGCACTTCTGAAAAAGGATGTACTCTACTGCATTTTCAAGTATTTTTTTTTTCCCTTTTCTATATATATACTATTCGAAATATAATCTCTGGAACAGATCATCCATCCATCCATCTATATACTGTGAATATATATGTATTTGTGTATATATATATATATGCACAAATACATACACATATGTGTATATAAAGCAAAGAATTTGCGACTAACATTAATTTTGGAACCAAAACTCATATTTGCCATTCGTCCTCACATTTGTGTGATACGAGCACATGTACAAAGAAGACATAAAGTGACTATGTAAGTATAAACATTTCACAGAAAAGAGCTGTGCAATCTCATTCACCATAATGAATTAAATCTTTAATAACTGTGAAAACATAAAGTCCATTTTATTCACAGATTCCTCACTCTCCGCTCAGTTAATCGATTCGGACGTGTCTTTCCTTAAAGGAATCTTAAAACTGGTGAGTTTCTGGCCAAAGAGCTGGCTTAAGAGGTGGTTTTGGGACTCTGCTGTTCTGTAGGAGTGGCTCTCCACGGACCTCACCTCCTGCTTTGGCCTGGATTTGTTCAAGGAATTGTTCATAGGAACAGAGGGCACTTTGGAAATGGAGGTGTGCAGTGGCCGTCCCACGTGTCCCTTTTTGCTTTTGTAGTCCCTGCCGAGAGGGGCTACCATGTCAGCTTTCTTTGGCGTACAGCTATCTAACAGACTTCTTTTCAACTGCAACCCTAAGGTTGAGGTCTTGCACTTGGAGACGAGCTTGTTGCCGACGACGTCATCACGCACTGAGGAGAAAACGGCGTAGTCGTTGGCGGCGTCTGATTTTCTTTGCATAGAAGGATTCAGGCACTTGCTGGGGTGGTACTTCTTCTTGGGCCGAGAGTCCATGACAAAGTTTTCCTGAGTCGCCGGGGAGGAAACTCTTTGTATGCAGTTTGGAGATTTCACGTCTTTCCTTTTCTTCTGAGATCTTTGGGTTTCTTTATCCTCATTTGTGTTGGGAGAAGACTTGGAGTGGAGGACTTGTGTTGAATCTGTCACCTTCACGCTGCTTCTGATGGGACCACCTTTGTCTTTTAGTTCCGCTTGCTGCCTGCTGACTCTCTGTGGATGACGCTCGTCTTCCCTCTGCTGCTCCGTCATTTCAAAAGCTAATTGTGGCTCAGGTCGCTTTGCCGTCACCTGGTGTTCTCGAAGGCTGCTTGAAAAGTCTTTACTCGACGGAAGCGACTCGCTTTTCTCGCTGTGTCCACTTGCTGAGTCTATATCGGCTTTACTCTGCTCTTCCCCCTCGCTGCAGTTCTGTTGAGATGCTGGCCACTTGGTGGTCTCTACTCTAATGCACACGGACTCTTTCTCCTCCTTCACTTCAGCTGTCGATTCCCCATTAGCTTCTTTGTCAAGGTTAGCTGCGGGTGTTTGATCAATTTCCTCTTCCTTGGGGGCAGCAGACTCACTTAAGCTCACAGAAATACATTTCTCCAGCTCCACAAGTAGAACAGAGTAATCATCAGCAATGTCCTCCGTCTTCACATTTGTGTCACTGCGGTAGTCGTACGTGGGGGTCTGTGTGGAGTCATCCAACATGGACACTTTAGCTGTGTCTGAGGTCTGACCGTGGTGCAGCGAGCACACGCTGGCAATGCCGCTGTCTGTGCTGTTCTCTTGCTGGCTGTCGGAAATAATTCTTCTTTTTTTACTCGCCGGAGAATCGCAGTCGTCTTCTCTGGGCAAAGATGTTTTGACAGGCCTGTGAACGCCTCTGAATTTGAAGATTTTGTTGCCCCCCGACAGGTGTTTTTCCATGTGACGATCAAACTGCTCCTTCTTGGAGAAGGTGTAATTGCAGGTGCTGCAGATGAAGGACTTTTTGATCACATGCATGACATCAGCACAGAGCTCGCAGGTGTAGAGGGTGGTGTGTTTGGAGTCGGGCTCGCCCGTCTCCTCATGTGCTGTCTTTAGATGTTCTTTGAGGTCCTGGGCTTCTTGATAAGAGACGGGACATCTATGACACAGGAAAATCTTCTCCAAATTGTGGACCACCAGATGTCGCTGGAGTTTGAACGGTTTGGGGAAGCGCTTCCCACAGTGGTGACAGTCCCTGGAGGGGTCCTTGCAGTTTGGGTGCATCTCCACATTTTTTGGTGCTTCTGTTTTGTGGAGGACCTCCAGAGGTGTCAGTGTGTTCTTGCTGCTGCCTCTCCCACTGCTGCTTTTGGGTTTGTTAAGCTTCCGCTCAGGCCCAACTGAGGTTTTCTCATCTTCCAAAGTGCCATTTGCAGTGAATGCTTTTTCCTGGTCTTTAGTGGCTTTGCTGGACTCTCTATTGCCTTTGTTGGGCCGGTGTTGCATGATGGAGGTGATGAAGTTCTTGACGGCAGTCTCCTGCATGAAGCAGCCTGGAATGGCCAACATGGAGCCCTGAGTCTGACCCCTGCGGGCAAACTGAGTGGCATGCTCTCGTAAATGCTCATTATACATCCACACATCTGAGATCTCCTTCAAACACATTCCGCACGTCCAAATCCCTGTCTTGTTCTTGGCGTGTTTCTCCCACAGATGGTCTCTCAACTGCTCCCTGGAGCTGAACTTACGCTGAACGCACATGTAGCAGGTCGGAGGCGGGGACGGATTGTGTGACAGCTTGTGAAAGTTGAGTTCGCCAAGAGTGAGGAACCAAGTGAAACAGACTTTGCACTTGTACTGCTTATCTTTGACTTTCATTCCACCTTCTTGTCGCTTTCGGCCTCGCCGGTCCGTAGGTTTTTTAGACTTTTCATCATCCTTGTTCTCCACATCAGTGCTTGCAGGGGGAGGAGCCACAGTGACATCTTTGTTCGACTCGAAGAACTGAATTTCAGGAAGCTGAAATGTGGTGTTGATGTTTTGAATGTCAATGCTGTGTCCACTGTCTGAGACACTCTGCTCCACAGTGTAGACGTCACCAGGTGTGTTTGGCGCATCTGCTTTACAGATGACAGGCTCAGGGGTCACTATAGGCTCCGCATCGATGCCACTCCACTCAATGGGAGTTTTATCAACAGCGATTTGAAATGGATTCAAAGGGTTGATGCTGAGCTCTTTTGTGTTGTATTCTTGATCACTTTGTTTCCCATCTGACACTGGTGTGACATCAGGGACCTTCAGTGTATTGTTGTGGCACATATTCAACATAATGGTATCATCAATAGATATGGTTGCATATTCACAGGGTTTAGTTGGGTTGTCACTAAATGCCTTAACGTCTGGGTTCTCTATGTATAGATTTGTATCTTGTGTAAATGCTTCTGGTGGAGGCGGGCCATCCTGAGTGACATCTGAATCAGATGAAAGCTTCTGTTTTTTATTCCTTTTGCTATATACCCTTGGGCACTTTTTCCTCTTTGCGTCTTCATCTCTGGGAAACAATTGTGAGAAGATGGTGTCGTCATCAAGTAAGGCCTTCAAATCAGGAGTTATGCCAGAAGGAGTGAGAGGCGCTGGGGACAAACAAGTCAGAGAATGTTGCTTGTCTGAAGAGATGCTGTTCTGCTCACACTTGACCTCCACCGATACATTTTTAAGATCCTCTTGGGTAATGCTCCCCTCTGAGTGTTTGTGTTCACTCACCTCTTCCACAAGACACTGACTATTTACGTTGTGTTCTTCTGTGATCTCTTCTATAAATGGAGTATTTTCCACCTCACCTTTTGTACATCCTTCAACTTTCACCTCCTCAATGAGGCCTGTGCATGTGATCTGGTCTATATCTGTGAGTCCATTGAATCCTACAGTTTCACTTGTAAGAGTAGTCTCTTTAGTTCTGGACGCAGTCTCTGTGCCAGAGTTTGAAGTCAGACAGTGAAGTGTTTTCTCTGTTTCCGCTCTATGTCTCTCAGGATGTTCTTGTTCCTGCAAACCATTGCTTTTAAAATCAGGAGTTATTGCCTGAAGGAGGTCTGTTTTTAACATATTCAAAAGATCATCAGAGAACGGGTCAAGCTTTGAGTTTTCCTCGTTATTTTTGTTCTTTCGAACTTTGCTGTTCTTTTTTGATTTGGGCAGCAATACAGGCTTGTCATTCCCCGTTTCATCTCGAGCCACTGTACTTGTATCAGCTGCCATTTTATTTGTGGATGACTCAGGCACCGATTCTTTCAATATTAGGGTGCCATTTGTCTCCGTCATCTCGTCTATTCTGGTCCGGTAGGGCTGTGAATCATCCTTATGTTCCTTCTCTCCCTCTTGTGATGCTTCATAAATAAGCGAAGTCCCCTGATGGCACACTGTTGTGCTTTGTGGGCCAATAGGTTTTTCATTTCTGACCATATGTTTCATGACCTTATGTCTCTTCAAACCTGGCACAGTTCTAAAACACATGAAGCAGATTTCACAGAGAACTTTGCCCTGCTGAGGGTTGTTGTGACCCATTTTTGGTGATGTTACTTTATTGAAACACTCATCAAGGTCCACTGCTGGTCCACTTTCACTGAGGATGGGTGACTTAGGACTGAGCAGACAATCTGAAATGTTTTGCATTGGAAGTGCGGTGCTCTCTGCCTCTGCTAATGATGATGATTCAACTTTTCTAAGCAGAGTCAGCTTGATAGAGTCATCTGGACCGGGTCTATCCTTCACATCTTCATTTGCAATACCAGCTGAGGAATTTGTGCATTGGTCTTCAGATGCTAGACCCAATGAAAAACATCTGTAATTCAGACCGTCAATGACTGGTGCTTCTAGTGAACTGGAAATTGGTATGTAGTCATATTGCGTCAGCTGTGGAGGCTCATCTGAGTTGTTTTTATTGTTTAGAGGACTCAGCTTGAAATCATACGATGAATCCCCTTTGTCCAGGCCATTTAATAGCACTGGTGGTTCAACCGTGCAGGACACAGGAAGTGGAGAAGGTATGTTGGTGTCAGAATTAGGCAGTTCCAGATGTGGTGGGCTAATTAAATATTCAATTTCTGCTGTTGCGGTTTCATCACAGTCCTCTGTTTGGTGTTCAGGCTTCGCAGCAGGTGATGTTGGTTTTTGAACTGAATTTTGGTCAACACCGCTTTTATATTTACTTTGTTGAGTGTCTCCGATGTCCATTTCCGTCTGTGTTGCTAAAAGAGGGCTGGAAGGTGAATAGGTGTGTAGAAAGCTACACTGGCCTCCTTCCACATCCTCTCTGCATGGTGAATTCTGGTGGCTTGCCATAAAATCCACAGGAAGATCCTCTCTAATGTCGTGAACATTTAAAATATCCTCTGGTTTATGAATGCTATTGAAAGCAGAACTTGGTTCAGTTTTTAATGAGTCATTCAGTTGAGGGGATTTAAAGGAGCTACTTTTAGCATCATTGTCATTGATGCTGTCCTTCTGGATGAAGACCAGCTGACTGTTTGGTCCTATTGAGTGGATGTCTTGAAATGTTATGCTTGTTCCCGAATGTTCTGTGTTGCCTTCGACCAGAATTGGGCTGTAAGGTTTGCTTGTGGAGACGACGTCCACTGACAGGTCAGGCTTTAGACTTACATTGTGATTAACTAAACTGTGTCTGCTTTTGGTGGTACTTTCAGACTGCTCGCACTTTATTAAATCAACATTTTTAGGATTCAAGTGGCTATCAGTGGATTGCTCTCCTGTTTTCACCACAATCCCTGTTGACTTGCAAATGTCTAATGATGAAAGCTGGCCGTTATTGTTTGCGTCTGTTTCTTCATAACTAACTGTAACATGTCGTGGGCTGTTACAACTTAGTTGCACCACCTTCATAGTTCTGTCTGTGTTACTGTCTTCATCGGCATGTGTATCCAACACACTAGAGCAATGAGAAGATTCAATCAGCTTACTCTCCTCAGGTACAAGCCCATCTGAAATGAATTCCATCTCAACCTTGTTAATACCATTTTCTGAGGGCTCACTTGGCTGTGATGTAATCTGCTGGTGTACATCGATTGTGTGGTCTGTATCGTGAGGGAGAGATGAATGTGACTCTTTCAGAATGAATTCAACATTGTCCTTCTGCTCCCTGATATTTGAAGGGGAAAATGTATTTTGTGCCCCAGTAATTGCTTCCTTTTCACTGTGATTCTCTTTCACCGCTAAATCGCTAGCCCCACACTCGCTTTCTTGTTGTGGACTTGCAGGAAAAGTGACATTTGGCTCTCTGTGTTCTGATATAATGGATTTATTTTTGAATAGGGAATCAGATATGACCTCCAGATTTTTCATCAGCTTTTCTGTGTACTGATTTTGTTCCAAGACATCTTTTGTTTCACTTGCGATCACCGTTTCTGTATTTCTTTCCTCTGGTTTGCGGTCATTATGGAGCGGCGAGAGTGGGATTATTGTATTTGAAACATCAGTCTCCGTCTCAGTGTATTGCTCAAGGGTCCCAGCCTCACTGTGAATAGTACTGTGGGGACTGTTGTGTCGGTCCACCAGGTCAAACTGGAATGGACTGCTCCATGGAAGTTCTGGTTCAGTAAAAGTCTCTGAAGGCACCGGAGCATCTATGGTATCATTCTCTGACTCTTCACTCAGCCGTAAAGGTGAGAATTTGCTCATTTGCAGCTGCTTTGGGTCCTCTTGCCTGAGTGGGGTTTCCATCTTAGTTGTCTGCAGCTGGTTTTCAAGTTCGTTTACGATCCGCTTTATTTCTAACTCATCTTCTGAAGCACAGCTGTTCAGATTTGCGCTGTAGTCTATAATTTTTTCTGGCAAAGACAACGTTACATCACTGTAATCTGGTTTCTTTTCATTTCCCTTATCAAAACTACCTTTGTATTGAGAAATCTCATCTGGTAGCACCGGGCTTACAATTAGGTTCCAGTCTCTTTGTTCCAAAAAAGGAGAAAACGAGGACACAAACTCTTCTTTTTTGTCAATGGTGTTCTCTAATGAATGGAAGCTCTCTTTTGGCATGTCAGAGTAAAGGCCACTGTCAAATGCTGCGAGGTCCCCAAACATTGACGATGTGTCAAATGTAAGAGGAGATTTGATGAGGCCCTGGTCCTGGTCCTGGTCCATGGAGTAGGGCATGAGGTGGATTCCGTCTTTTTGTATGAGAGGACCCTGGTTGCGACTTGGCGAGAGACAAACTTCATCCATTAGTGTGGTGCAAAGAGATGCAGGCGGTTGTGTGTGTAGCTCATTGACTAAAGAAATGGCTTCTTTTGCCATGCAGACACTGTTGCTCTGTTCTTTAAATGTAGTGTTTTCAGACACTTTTATCTGTGTGGAGTGGGGTCTCTGTCTTCTTTTCACCTTTGTGCCTTTGTCAATACTGGGATCTGTTTCTTTGTTGCAAGTAGGGGAGTGTGAATGAAACTGCAATGGCTTGTTGTCTTCTTCTTTGGAGTGCAGGTTGTCTGTGCATTCTAGTGCGTTTTTACTCGAGGTGACTGTTGGGGCATTTTCTTTGCGATGATAAATCGCCTCGTTTGCTTTGCTAAATGATTCTTTTTCAAAGGATGTCACTGCTGAGGATGGCCTTGTATCAACAATTTCTGCATTTGGAAAATACTGTGTTGGGTTTTCTGTGCTATGTTTGTTGCCAAAAATATTGGCTCCGTCTGTATTACACCTTTTCACTGATTTTGTGAATGTCAGTGCTAGCGTGCCAGTGTCTTTGCACGACTTCTGCGGGGAGCACCTTTCATTGCTTTTCCGCTCTGGAGAGTCTTTCTTTTTAATGTCTGCCTTCCTCTCACAGTCCAATTCAGTGCGTTCGATGCTTTTAGGGCTGTTAATGCTGTCGCTTGAAACACTCACAGATGTGCTGAGTTCACTGCATGTCGATGACCTGCTACCCCTCCTCTTGTGTCTATAGGAGCTGTGTTTTTCAGGTGAAAGAGAAATCTCTTCACTTTTTTTCACCTCAAAACACTCTTTTGACTCATGTCTCCAAGCTGCTTGGTCCCTCTCACTCCTCGCTCGCCATTTGCACTCTTTGGTGTATGTGTATTTACAGCGACTGCTTTGGTTCAGTCGACCTTGGCTTGCTATCTTTACGGGCTCACACTCATCGTCTGTGTCTGAAACGTAATCATACTCTCCAAATGCTGGGTTCTGCACAGTAGGGGTCAGCCTTTCCATCACCAAGGAAAACTGTAGGTTTTTACTACCTTTAACGTGGAGCTTATTGATCTTATTCTTTTGTTGAACTATTTTATGTATAAGTTCTTTACTCCATGTGCCGCCCCCAGTGCTTCTGCGCTTGCTTTCTTTCACTGCAGTCCGTGAGGTTGGAGATGTGGAGGTCTGTATGAGTGCAGAACTGTCCTGAACGCTTTTAACAGCACAGCGCTCAGAAAATTTGCTGGATAGGAGAAATCTTGGTGTATTCGTGCTTTCATCTTCACTCTTGTACACTTTTCTCGCCTCTTTCCCTTTGCTGGCTTGTTCCCTATTATTTTCCCTTGAGGCAATTTTGGGATTTTTAGGAGAGGTCTCTTTTTTTATGTTTGTTTTCTTATCGTGCTCAAAATTCAGAGGTGTTTTCTCAAGTTTGTTGTCATTGTACGGCGTATTTCTCTTTTGGCTGTCATGATTGGTGTCATAAAAATACTTCTGTGTGGAAGACTCGCTGTCATCTGCTGCCTGCTTATCTTTGTTCTCAAATAAGACAGATTCTTTTGTTTTCACACACTGTTTGTTTGTTAATTTGACAGTGTTGAGGTCGTCGTCAACAAACGCATCAATAAAACTACTGTCTATCTCCGCATTGTCTGACTGATAGCCAAGCCCGTTCAGAGCTTCTGTAATTAAGCTGTCTAACTTGGCATCCTCCATTTCTAGTTCAGGGAGGGGAACAGGGTGGCTCCCAGAACCCGAGAACAAGTTAAGTTTCATTGGATCATCCTTGCAGTCAGCTTTTGCTTCACTTTCCGATATCAGTTCTCCATTCTTGTTAAGGCCTAACAGAGAAAGATGAAGGTCAGAAGGGCATCTTGACATAGACACATTTGATGCAGGTAAGACTGCTTTTGCTGGTTCTGTGTGGAACTTCCCGTTGTCTTCTATCTTTGGCATGTTTGGCTGTGTGCAGTATTGCTTGTGTCCTAGAAATGAAGCAACATTGTGGAAATTCTGATCACACTGCTTACAAGTCAGAAGTACATCTAACTGGTCAAGATTAGCATTGGCTAACGAAGTGGCGAACAGCTGATGTGCAGAGTAAGGCGGAGGAGGCTGATGATGCTCCATCCCAAAACTGTCCATGTAACCTTTGCTACCATCTATTGTTGTCTTGGACTGTGTGTTGTTTTGAAGATATCTCATCATGTTGTCTTTGTCTCGGTCTGGGGCGTAGGTAAGGTTTCTCTGAGTTTCCGCATGAAACTGATGAGGGTGCGTGTTTAAGTGATCAGGTGCTAACTGGGTTTTGGACTGGGCTGGCTGTTGATAAAAAGGGAGGGGGGTTCCTGACTTTGACATCTGACTATCCTCAGAAGTGCTGTTTACTGGGCTGGTGGACACAGGGGAGAGGGAGGAACAAGTACTACTGGAAGCAGGAGTATGAGCTGGGGAGGGTAAAGGTGATTCATAAGGTGACACCATCATGAGGCTCATGGGTGGAACTTGTATTGGTGGATAGCTATAGCTTCTGGAAGAAGTTACTGGGATAGACTGGTTGAGCCCAAAATATAAAGCCTTATTTTTAGTTTCACTTAGCTGTGCATGACTCATCTCTACTTTGAATGTTGAGACCTGTTTGACAGTCTCCTGTCTTTGGTTAGAAAAGCCATCGCTAGTTCTGCTGTTTGGAAAAGAACCACTGGTTTTCAGCAAACTATTTTTATGTGATTTACAATCATCCTGCCACTCAGAGGGAGAAACAATGTAAGACACTTTTTGATTACTTATTTGCCTCGATACTTGATTTTGGTTCGCAGTAGGTGGCCGTATTGGCTGCCATGGCATTCTGTTGTCTTTCGATAAATTTATCCTTTTGTCAGGTGCCGACTGGTTCTGAAACTGGAACTTTTCAGTCACATCACTGTACTGAATTGTGTTTTGTGCCACAGGTAAAAATGTCTTACTAGGCCCCTCCCAGGACTGTGTCAACCCATTTAAAACCTTATTATTTATGTTTTTATCAAATTGCACTGTGCCTGTGTGAACATGATTAACTGCAGAACTGTTTAATGTTTTGCTAAGAAAGTGCATTTGTGTGCCTTGCGAGTGTAAAATATTTCTTGTGTGTTGTACACTTGCTTGGATGTGTGTTCTTTGGTTGGCAGTCGTGTCTTTGGGGGCACAGTTCCTCTTAATCCCAGCTGAATCTTTACCATTGACCTGTCCGGGATTGTCTTTGCCTTCTGGTAGGGCAGTCTTCCCATGGTCCGACTGCTGCGGGATGGAAACCGTGGTGCTGTCACTGCTGGCGGAGTCATCACTCAGATTCCTTGGACAATGAACAGAGGATGCCACCCCTTGAATAAACTGTGACTGCTGGGTGTGAGGATAAGAGCTTCTGGTCTCCGGCTGCTGTTCATTACTGAACTTGGTGTTGTTCTGAGCAACACTTGGCCCCTCTACAGGCAAAAAAGAACATGAATTATGAGTCCCATGAACAGAACCAAGAGAGGAGTCTGTAAAGTCTTGGGATTGTGGGTTATGTTCACAGGGAAAAGAGTCAGAGGTCGACTCTTCCAGAAAATTATATCCATATTGAAATGAACCAGGTACAATGTTGTTCGTCTTGTTGGTGTCCGTATGAGCAGTGGATTTTTGCGATGAAGCATAGTTAGCACCAATAAAAGTCCTTTCAGGGGACTGCCATGCATTAGAGGCATTCAGCTGAAAGTCAGTCAAGATCAGCTGACTGCCTGACTGTGCAATGCTATTTTCCATTGCGGCAGACTGCTGTTTCTGTGACACAGGGAGATGCTGGTGGGACGACGACCCACTTGAAGATCCCAGTGCCTGTGAGGTATAGCTTGGAGAGGTAAGGTTTGAGGAGGCCTCTTGGAAAGAATGACTGAAGTTCAGTTCTTCTTGCTGTATCTCAACTTCTCTCTCTGGTATGCTGGGAGTGTGGAATCTGTAGCTGCCCGACACCGGGCCACGGGCGGTGTCCAGTTTTGTTGCTGGTGAAACCTTCTGCTGTGGGTAGGCGATCCCGATGTTGAGGTTGGAGCGAGGGTTGGTAATGCTGAGACTGTACAGGTGCTGTGTGTTGCCGCGCTCTGTCTTTCCAGACCGCTTGCTCTTGTCTCTACCGCGCCCCTTTCCACTTGGTGATTGGGGACTTCCTTTGCCACTGGACCAGGTTCTGTCAGTGGCAAACTTTGATCTGTTCTGCAACGAGCTGAAGTCAATCTTGCCTGCCTGTTGTGGCCGAATAACTGCCTCACGCTGCTGTGTACCGCCCCGCTCCTTCTTTACTTTGTCAAGTTTGGGCTCTCTGCTGCCGGCTCTGGCATCAGTGTCTGTGCTTGAAAAGTGCTCGGAAGATTCCTCTGTGGTTTTGTCACTGCGTTGTTCCACCGCTGTGCCCTCATCCTGCTGTTTGGACTTAGTGCCCAGCTCTTTAACAGCGTGATTTTGCTGAGTCTTTCCTGCCATGGTGCACAGTAAGTGCTGGAAAGGTGTGCTGTTCAGAAGAGGTGTCCGGATGGGTGAGGCATCGTCTTCTGGATTGCATCAATCAGCAAAAATCCAGTAGCAGGAAGTGGAGGGACAGGGCTGCCCGTTGCAGTCTCATCTCTTGATAGTCATTGTGATCTGATGATCTGGCATCCCAGCAAATCCAACCTGGAGAAACACAAAAAAATCAAATTGTAAGTCTCTGCTGTGTCATCCATCCATCCATCCATCCATCATCTTCCGCTTATCCGAGGTCGGGTCGCGGGGGCAACAGCCTAAGCAGGGAAACCCAGACTTCCCTCTCCCCAGCCACTTCGTCTAGCTCTTCCCGGGGGATCCCGAGGCGTTCCCAGGCCAGCCGGGAGACATAGTCTTCCCAACGTGTCCTGGGTCTTCCCCGTGGCCTCCTACCGGTTGGACGTGCCCTAAACACCTCCCTAGGGAGGCGTTCGGGTGGCATCCTGACCAGATGCCCGAACCACCTCATCTGGCTCCTCGCGATGTGAAGGAGCAGCGGCTTTACTTTGAGTTCCTCCCGGATGGCAGAGCTTCTCACTCTATCTCTAAGGGAGAGCCCCGCCACACGGCGGAGGAAACTCATTTCGGCCGCTTGTACCCGTGATCTTATCCTTTCGGTCATGACCCAAAGCTCATGACCATAGGTGAGGATGGGAACGTAGATCGACCGGTAAATTGAGAGCTTTGCCTTCCGGCTCAGCTCCTTCTTCACCACAACGGATCGGTACAACGTCCGCATTACTGAAGATGCCGCACCGATCCGCCTGTCGATCTCACGATCCACTCTTCCCTCACTCGTGAACAAGACTCCTAGGTACTTGAACTCCTCCACTTGGGGCAGGGTCTCCTCTCCAACCCGGAGATGGCACTCCACACTTTTCCGGGCGAGAACCATGCACTCGGACTTGGAGGTGCTGATTCTCATTCCGGTCGCTTCACACTCGGCTGCGAACCGATCCAGGGAGAGCTGAAGATCCCGGTCAGATGAAGCCATCAGGACCACATCATCTGCAAAAAGCAGAGACCTAATCCTGCGGTTACCAAACCGGAACCCCTCAACGCCTTGACTGCGCCTAGAAATTCTGTCCATGAAAGTTATGAACAGAATCGGTGACAAAGGACAGCTTTGGCGGAGTCCAACCCTCACTGGAAATGTGTACGACTTACTGCCGGCAATGCGGACCAAGCTCTGGCACTGATCGTACAGGGAACGGACCGCCACAATAGGACAGTCCGATACCCCATACTCTCTGAGCACTCCCCACAGGACTTCCTGAGGGACACGGTCGAATGCCTTCTCCAAGTCCACAAAGCACATGTAGACTGGTTGGGCAAACTCCCATGCACCCTCAAGAACCCTGCCGAGAGTATAGAGCTGGTCCACAGTTCCACGACCAGGACGAAAACCACACTGTTCCTCCTGAATCCGAGGTTCGACTATCCGACGTAGCCTCCTCTCCAGTACACCTGAATAAACCTTACCGGGAAGGCTGAGGAGTGTGATCCCACGATAGTTGGAACACACCCTCCGGTCCCCCTTCTTAAAGAGAGGAACCACCATCCCGGTCTGCCAATCCAGAGGTACCGCCCCCGATGTCCACGCGATGCTGCAAAGTCATCTGCTGTGTCATCATAATTATAATAATAACCTTTGCAAGCAACGTGTCACTCATTATTCATAGCAGGATAAGCCTTTTTTTAAGTATTGAACTTACAAAAAAATCATGAATGCATTACTACAGCTTGTAAAAAGAACAGTAGGGTTATTGGCTTCAGAAAAATGCCCCCCAAAAAATTTAAAAAATGACTTTTATTTGGAAAGGGCACTTTTCTTTCCTGGATTTAACCAGCAGAGAGCACTATTGCATCATCTTACAAAGATGCTTCCAAGGCCAAAGTACAGACACTTCAAATATTGCCAGCCTCATATTGTCAGTGTAACTCACCCTAAACTTTCTTAATAATGAGAAAACGTAAATAAACAAATTCTATGTACAGCACATGCTCTAATCCTCACATAAATCCGTCCGTCAAACACACAGTTTTTGAATGATTAGGTAGACAACAGTAGAAGATGACACAAATGCAGCACAAGTGTCCAAAAAGTTGACAGTTGGTAAATGATTTATAGGCTCTTTTAATACAGAGACACTGCGTTATAGTGTTTATGATTTTGCTAGAGAAGGCTTAGATCATGGAAGAATATCACGGATTATTGGGTCAGTCGTTAGACATTTAACATTGGGCAACGTGACGGTTGTTGCCTCTCCTCATCCCAGACACTGCCTCTCAGGTCTCAGTTTACATTGGCCACCACTGCTGCTCCTTCTTTTTGAGGTCAGACCAGATGAAAGCTATGGTTTAGCACCAAAAAGCCATTTTTGGGGAACTTCAATTTGACCTACTTTTCTGCTTTCCATTACTAAGATATCCTGAAGTAACCGAAGAGACAACCTTTTTTTTTTTTTTTTTTTTTTTTAAAGAGGATACAGGTTTAACTCCAGGAAAAAATAGAAAACCAATTTTTAGGCAAATTTTGAAGTTCTCACTTCACTTTAAGGTGAGTCGAACTGCGTTATAAAATCCAAGCAGGTGAGGCATAAGATACAAGGACAGAGCTTGTTCATCAACTACGCACCATTTTGAACGAAATATGCTGATTTTTTTTCCCCGCCGGAAAAATATGAACACTATAAATGTGGAAATAAATATTTTGGCCCTACTTCAACATCTAATGGACTTTTACTGGCTCACATTCACTGCATTTCTTGAAAATCAGTTTTTGGTGTGCAAGCCTGGTGAGAATCAGACAGCCACACAGTATGCTCCAAAATGTACTTATATAATGTAAAAAGGTGCATTTATTGCAGTTAAATCACGGGTGTCAAACGTACGGCGCACGGGCCGGATCAGCCCCTTGAACAGGGCTGATTTGCCAAGTATAAAAATGAGCCAACATTTTGGAATGAAAGAAACTGCAGTGTGTCCACTAGATGTCGCAATAGCAATTTTTTGCATCTTTGTGGATGATGCTACTTATGTAAAAAAATAAACCGCATGATGTTAGTGCACCAGTCGAGGAAAATGAGCAAACTACATAAATAACATCCTGTCATTTGACTTTGATATTATTTTTTTATCGTGATGGATTGAAAATTAACATCAATGAGTTGACTGATGAACATCATCACACAATTTATTCAGAAAGTAAAAATAATGACGAATAAAGATGGAATACTATTAACCGCAACATGTAAGTGTAAAAAAACCCCAACAACATTATGATTCGTACATTTTCTGAATGTCCATCCATCCCTCCATTTTCGGCCGCTTATTCTCTTTGGTGCCTATCTCAGCTACAATCGGGCGGAAGGCGGGGTACACCCTGGACAAGTCACCATCTCATCGCAGTTTTCTGAATGTGCTGGTTTTATTTTCAAACAAATAAAACAATCTGAAGTTGTCTTTATTTTTAAGTTATCGTGCCGTGATTTTACCAGCCCGGCTCGTTTGGGAGTAGATTAATGACAGGTACCGTATTTTTCGGACTATAAGTCGCGTTTTTTTTTTAGTTTGGCCGGGGGTGAGACTTGGCCAAACTATTGAAAAAAAATATATATATATATTATATATATTTTTGTGTGTTTGAACAGGTCTCACCCCCCGCTGGACTGTGGAGAATACTGTGACTTATAGTAGGAAAAATACGGTTTATACAGCAATCGTATGAAAAGTTATTGGCTAGTTTCTGAATACATCATCCTACGCAATAGCTGTGGGTTTCGAGTCAAATGGGAAGGGAAGGTGAAGCTGATATGTAATGGCACAGCCTTTAGGGCAGGGTCATTTAACAGGCGGCCCAGGGGCCAAGTCCAACCCAGGAATGCCACCATACTGGCCCCGGAGTTCAGTTCAAAACTTGAGAAACAAACATCCATCTATCTTCTTCCGCTTATCCGAGTTCGGGTCGCGGGGGCAACAGCCTAAGCAGGGAAACCCAGACTTGCCTCTACCCAGCCACTTCGTCTAGCTCTTCCCGGGGGATCCTGAGGCGTTCCCAGGCCAACCGGGAGACATAGTATTCCCAACGTGTCCTGTGTCTTCCCCGTGGCCTCCTACCGGTTGGACGTGCCTTAAACACCTCCCTAGGGAGGCGTTCGGGTCGCATCCTGACCAGATGCCCGAACCACCTCATCTGGCTCCTCTCGATGTGGAGGAGCAGCGGCTTTACTTTGAGTTCCTCCCGGATGGCAGAGCTTCTCACCCTATCTCTAAGGGAGAGCCCCGCCACACGGCGGAGGAAACTCATTTCGGCCGCTTGTACCCGTGATCTTATCCTTTCGGTCATGACCCAAAGCTCATGACCATAGGTGAGGATGGGAACGTAGATCGACCGGTAAATTGAGAACTTTGCCTTCCGGCTCAGGTCCTTCTTCACCACAACGGATCGGTACAACATCCGCATTACTGAAGACGCCGCACCGATCCGGCTGTCAATCTCACGATCCACTCTTCCCTCACTCGTGAACAAGACTCCTAGGTACTTGAACTCCTCCACTTGGGGCAGGGTCTCCTCCTCAACCCGGAGATGGCATTCCACCCTTTTCTGGGCGAAAACCATGGACTCGGACTTGGAAGTGCTGATTCTCATTCCGGTCGGTACACACTCGGCTGCGAACCGATACAGTGAGAGCTGAAGATCCCGGTCAGATGAAGCCATCAGGACCACATCATCTGCAAAAAGCAGAGACCTAATCCCGCGGCCACCAAACCGGAACCCCTCAACGCCTTGACTGCGCCTAGAAATTCTGTCCATAAAAGTTATGAACAGAATCGGTGACAAAGGACAGCCTTGGCGGAGTCAAACCCTCATTGGAAATGTGTTTGACTTACTTCCTAAGACACTAGAGTGGTCCTGTTGTATAGAGGAATTTGGACCACTGTAAACACATCAGCAGATCTTGTATTGCCATTTTAACCTCGCTGGTAAACATAGAACACTAGGGTTCACACTTGTGATTTACATATTAGAAGTGTCCTTTAAGGCAGCTGTTAATGTCCTTTTCTTTTTTGGCAGTTACAAATGTTAATCGTAATGTGAATTTTGTAACTTTTGCTGTAGCTTATTTACTTCAACTGCATTCCGTAGTCACTTGTTCAACTCCTTTTGTTGTACTGGTAGTGTTCCTCAAGATTCCATTTTAGGTCCCCTCTTTTTCATCATTTGGGCTATTCAACTGGTAGCCCGAGAGTTCAGTTAAAAGAAGTTGTGAGAGACTCACATTTTTGCAGCGGATTCGTAAAAACACTGGAGGACTGTCATAAAGATGATCTTTGATTAGCAATTTTGCAGAAAGTCCTTAGAAACAGTGCTCCTGTCACGCTGACAAAATAAATACACCAAAATTAAATGTCCACTTGTTCTCTGTCCATCCATCCATCATCTTCCGCTTATCCGAGGTCGGGTCGCGGGGGCAACAGCCTAAGCAGGGAAACCCAGACTTCCTTCTCCCCAGCCACTTCTTCCAGCTCTTCCCAGGGGATCCCGAGAAGTTCCCAGGCCAGCCGGGAGACGTAGTCTTCCCAACGTGTCCTGGGTCTTCCCCGTGGCCTCCTACCGGTTGGACGTGCCCTAAACACCTCCCTAGGGAGGCGTTCGGGTGGCATCCTGACCAGATGCCCGAACCACCTCATCTGGCTCCTCTCGATGTGAAGGAGCAGCGGTTTTACTTTGAGTTCCTCCCGGATGGCAGAGCTTCTCACCCTATCTCTAAGGGAGAGCCCCGCCACACGGCAGAGGAAACTCATTTCGGCCGCTTGTACCCGTGATCTTATCCTTTCGGTCATGACCCAAAGCTCATGACCATAGGTGAGGATGGGAACGTAGATCGACCGGTAAATTGAGAGCTTTGCCTTCCGGCTCAGCTCCTTCTTCACCACAACGGATCGGTACAACGTCCGCATTACTGAAGACGCCGCACCGATCCGCCTGTCGATCTCACTTGTTCACTTGTTCACTTGTTCTCTGGAATATACAAAATAAGACTGATAGGGAGAAAAAACTGGCCTCGGGTCCTTAGCTTTGCCCCAAAAACAATTTAGTCGAATATCCCTGCCTTAGTGTACTCAGCCTTCAAAATGTGTTTCCGTGTCTCAGCCTTTGGTAAACCTTTGAAAGGTATTTAGCAGATGAGGAAGGAGTCCTGAGGCTGAGACCCGGCTGAGTTTTAGGCCTGGTCGTGAAAAATCACATCTTCTCTCCAGCTCCGCACACTCTGAAAGCCAGAGTGTCCTCAGCTGTCTCTGCCACAGGTTAGGGAAATTGGTATGAAAGGCTCCTGCCAGGATCTGCACCAGGCAGCGCTTGATCCACCTCCTCAGAGTCAACAGTTACCCTCATAGATCATAGCCCCGATTGTATTTGCCCAGGCTGCCCGTGGAGGTTCAGGGCTGTGGATGAATGCCTCCAGCAACAAAAAGACCAGTATGAGGAAAGTCACACCGACGCATCAGCTGTCAGTTTACAAAGAAGGGCCATTTATTTCTCAATGTATGCTGAGTACACTCACCTAAAACCCTGTGCTGTTCAATTATTCCACCGTTGAACCAAACTTCTCATCATTAGCTTGTCTTACTTCACACCAGGGCTGTACCGATCCGATATTGACATCAGATATCGGCCCGATATCAGCTAAAAAACAAGAATCGTATTATTTTGGCTTGCATTTAAACGTTCCAGTGTAAAGCTCTGATACAAGCGCTCTTGCAACGTGTTTACTTGTGTAAAGATTGACAGCTCAATGTCCTCCAAAAAACACACAAGGTTGGTCTTTTCTTGTACTTTGGTGAAGTCATTAAAAGTCCTTTATTGCAGTAATTGTAAGCTAACTGTTGCGATCCGCTGCTCGGATCTGTACATATTCTGGTTTATTGTTCCATTTTTGTATCACCCTGTTGTTTAACGTCTTTATTTCCTGTTTATCAATCAATCAATCAATCAATGTTTACTTATATAGCCCTAAATCACTAGTGTCTCAAAGGGCTGCACAAACCACTACGACATCCTCGGTAGACCCACATAAGGGCAAGGAAAACTCACACCCAGTGGGACATCGGTGACAATGATGACTATGAGAACCTTGGAGAGGAGGAAAGCAATGGATGTCGAGCGGGTCTAACATGATACTGTGAAAGTTCAATCCATAATGGATCCAACACAGTCGCGAGAGTCCAGTCCAAAGTGGATCCAACACAGCAGCGAGAGTCCCGTTCATAGCGGAGCCAGCAGGAAACCATCCCAAGCGGAGGCGGATCAGCAGCGCAGAGATATCCCCAGCCGATACACAGGCAAGCAGTACATGGCCACCGGATCGGACCGGACCCCCTCCACAAGGGAGAGTGGGACATAGAAGAAAAAGAAAAGAAACGGCAGATCAACTGGTCTAAAAAGGGAGTCTATTTAAAGGCTAGAGTATACAAATGAGTTTTAAGGTGAGACTTAAATGCTTCTACTGAGGTGGCATCTCGAACTGTTACCGGGAGGGCATTCCAGAGTACTGGAGCCCGAACGGAAAACGCTCTATAGCCCGCAGACTTTTTTTGGGCTTTGGGAATCACTAATAAGCCGGAGTCCTTTGAACGCAGATTTCTTGCCGGGACATATGGTACAATACAATCGGCAAGATAGGATGGAGCTAGACCGTGTAGTATTTTATACGTAAGTAGTAAAACCTTAAAGTCACATCTTAAGTGCACAGGAAGCCAGTGCAGGTGAGCCAGTACAGGCGTAATATGATCAAACTTTCTTGTTCTTGTCAAAAGTCTAGCAGCCGCATTTTGTACCAACTGTAATCTTTTAATGCTAGACATGGGGAGACCCGAAAATAATACGTTACAGTAATCGAGACGAGACGTAACAAACGCATGGATAATGATCTCAGCGTCTTTAGTGGACAGAATGGAGCGAATTTTAGCGATATTGCGGAGATGAAAGAAGGCCGTTTTAGTAACGCTTTTAATGTGTGCCATGGCAGCTCATTAGTTCACCTGCCCCTTGTTATCTACGCACACCTGTTTTCTTCTAATCACCTCCCTTATTTAAACTCGCCCCTTTTCGTTATTCATTCTCGGATCCTAGTTTGCCTACGTGCTACAGTGACGACTCTCATCTTTCTATCGTATGTATTTTCTCGCTAGCTCTCACGCTATGCCACTTGTTTTTTCCAGTTTTCATACTGACGATTTGTTTTCTCGTTTGTGCCCTCCAGCCAAGTTTTAGTTTCCTAGTGTTATCCTAGCTTTCACGCTAGCGTCTTTTGTTTGCCTTCTCTTTACACCAGTGTTTTTGTTCCTAGCCTTTTATTATTTAATAAATCCATTTATATTATACCTTTGCTGTGTTCTGCTTCGACGCATCCTTGGAAGAACCACATGCCGAGGAAGAGTCCTCACACTAGCAGCTACACAACATACACTAGAAGTGTCATCAATTGAACAATGTTGCAGTCTAAAACAATACAAACAGGTATCAAATAAGTAAAGCTGCATACTACTTGAAGTCTCTAAGGCGTATTAGAAAGTATCCAGTCACAAACGTGTCCGCTTCATTCAATTTACCGTGTAATGAGCTTAATTTAATTCATTATTGTGACTGTAAGTGTTGTTGAAACCTACACTTAATATTTTTTGTTTTAAGGGTTAACATTTTTTGTTGAAATTATTATGGTTGTGAATTCATGTTATATTTTTTGTAAATAAGACACATTTGGTTTACCATAAAAGGGGCAATTTATTTCCCTTGTCACACCGCAATTCTCGCGAGATTTTGGTGAAGTATTTGGGTTTACAGACATGCAAAAGAATTTGAGTCATCAGCAGTAGCAAGAACATTTGGCTAGCTGAACAAAGTATTTGTCATATTGTGTTGAATTGTTCTGTTAATTTGTGGAGTGCATTGGTTTGATTTTTGTACGCTCATTTAGTTGCACAAGACTGAAATATTTGCTGCCCAAGAACCTCCGAAGAGGCAGGCGGACACGAGGTAGCTTTTTTGTTTAGCACCTTATTTGCCTGTGACTGAACTATTTCTAAAACCATTGTATTTCATGTCTTGTCCTGTAGTTTTCACCGCAAAAAACTCAAGTAAAGAGCCCGTCTTTAAGAAGCCGTGCCAGTGTTGTCATTTCGGAGCCACAGTGACTACAAGTTGTCACCAAAATCATTACCACCCCACTTCAACTTAAAGACAGCACACTGTCAAAGAGAGCTGTCAAAATATTAGATACAAAGACTACGTTTTAGGATAAAAATACTCAAAACTAGTATAATTACCTAGCTGCAAAAAACAGAAAATATTACTTGATAAAACCTCCTAAATTTCTAGATTTGTATATCTCGAAATGAACAGGACTTATAAAGTACCAATAGAGTAGAAAAACAAGTTGCAGCTATATTGAAGCTATTATCACATGATCTGATTTATAACACCTAAAGACTTCCCAAGTAAGTAGATATGATCAAAATAGTAACAATCGCACGGAGATTCGCAAGCCATTTTGAGAGATAACGAGCAAGCCAGACTCGTCATAGAGGTAGGGACGGCACACTCCTTCCCTACCAACAACAATGCAAAATCGTGCAGACTTTGTGAGGGCCAAAAACAGTTACTTTGGGAGAAATGATGATCCAGAACCTTATATTATTCATCCTGAATATAAGGAGGATGAGCCACAAGTTTTAGAAGCTTTGCTGAACAAATGCAGCTTTAGTGAAACACTAAGTATCATGTAGAACAGGGGTGCCCACACTTTTTCTGCAGGCAAGCTACTTTTCAATTGACCAACTCGAGGCGATCTACCTCATTTATATAGATCATTTATATTTATTTATTTATGAAAGAGACATTTTTGTAAACAAGTTAAATGTGTTTAATGATAATACAAGCATGTGTAACACATATAAATATATTTCTTTCACGAAGACAAGAATATAAGTTGGTGTATTACCTGATTCTGATGACTTGCATTGATTGGAATCAGACAGTAATGATGATAACGCCCACATTTTCAAATGGAGGAGAAAAAAAGTTGTCCTTTCTGTACAATACCACATGAAAGTGGTTGGTTTTTGGCATCTAATTCATCCAGCTTCCATACACTTTACATGAAAAACATTGGCGGCAAATTCCGTAGCTTGCTTGATTGACATTCACGGCACCCGAGGGTCTTGTGAGATGACGCTGGCTGCTGTCAGTTCATTATTATGAAAAAATGACAGAGAGGAAGGCGAGAAACACTTTTTATTTCAACAGACTTTCGCGCCGTCCCTTCCGTCAAAACTCTAAAGGCCGACTGCACATTTCCTATCTTCACAATAAAAGCCCCGCTTCATGCTGCCTGCGCTAACAAAATAAGAGTCTCGGAAAGCTGGCAGGCACAAGTGATGTGCACGCCAGCTTTCTGAGGGATCGCTTGTGCACGCCAGTTTTCCGAGACTCTGTATTTAGTTAGCGCAGGCAGCATGAAGCAGGGCTTTTATTGTGAAGATAGGAAATGTGCAGTCGGCCTTTAGAGATTTGACGGAAGGTACGGCGCGAGAGTCTGTTGAAATAAAAAGTGTTTCTCGCCTTCCTCTCGGTCATTTTTAATAATAATGATCTTGCAGCAGCCAGCGTCATCTCACAAGACCCTCCGGTACCGTGAATGTCATTTAAGTGACGTCTTGGTGAAGATTGATGATCACTAATTTTTAGGTCTATTTTTTTTAAAAGCCTGGCTGGAGATCGACTGACACACCCCCCGCAGTGGACTGGTAGCTCGCGATCGACGTAATGGGCACCCCTGATGTAGAAATATTGCTAAGTGCAAAACAAGAAATGCAAACTAGTAAAGTAATAAAACGATAGCTTGCTGCACAATGTCTGCTCTTACTTCGATGACGACTGATAGGATCTCCATACCTTCCTGTGTGGATGAACAATTAGTCATGATGCACTCGAAGGGTTAACAAGGAAAAGTCTCCCTGCAGACACTGCCTTTGGGTGTGTGTGTTTGTCTCTATAAATTGATTATCACCGAAGAACAACTTCTTGATTCATGGTTAATCATCCTAATATCCAGATGAGAGGCATCATTTATAATCTAGGATAATTTTGATGCAATGATTCTGGAGCAGCAGGACATAGCTGTCAGCTCACAGTAAAGCAGCATAAGGCTACTTTGGTGTTTATATCATTGCCCCGCTAAAAAATATGTGTTTGTGTTAGCACTTATAATAACAACATTGCAAATATTTGGTTGGCATTCAGGTCCCGATATGTATACAGAGTATTGTTTGCGGATTGTGGATGGTTATTTAGAGGGTTTTGTGGGCAAAATAGAGAGCCCTCATTGACTACTTTGTTCGTAGACTTTTTATGTATTTATTTATTTATGGCTAAGAATGCATAAAAAAAGAAAGACGAAATGTGTTCATGTCTTCTTCAAGGATTGTGAATGATAGACAGCATATCCCTCTGTACTGTTTGCTTGAGGGTTCCAGGTTCGATCCCCGCTTCCATCATCCTAGTCACTGCCGTTGTGTGCTTGAGCAAGACACTTTACCCACCTGCTCCAATGCCACCCACACTGGTTTAAATGTAACTTAAATATTGGGTTTCACTATGTAAAAGCGCTTTGAGTCACTAGAGAAAAGCGCTATATAAATACAATTCACACTTATTTTGGCTCATTATAATCATACGGCTGTGCATTAATTTCATCAACGCATCACGCATCAGGGACGGCGTGGCGCAGTGGGAGAATGGCCGTGCGCAACCCGAGGGTCCCTGGTTCAAATCCCACCCAGTACCAAACTCGTCACGTCCGTTGTGTCCTGAGCAAGACACTTCACCCTTGCATGGCAGCTCCCTCCATCAGTGTGTGAATGTGTGTGTGAATGGGTAAATGTGGAAGTAGTGTCAAAGCGCCTTGAGTACCTTGAAGGTAGAAAAGCGCTATACAAGTACAACCCATTTATCATTTTATCATTTATCACAATGTTCGCTTTTTCCTTCGACAACATCACTGATTACTGCTCACTGCGGACTTTATGAGAGCCCCAAAACACATGACATCACTTACTGTAGAATGTCTACTGTCACTGGGATGCTGACTGATAGAACGTTGATACATTCCCATTTAGATGAAGAATGACTCGTAATCCTCGCAAAGAAAAAAGGGAGGTGGAGCCCAGTGTCTTTTCTTTTGTCTTTCTCACCATTTCCAGGTCAAAGTTGGGTGCCAAAAAGTGACCAACTTGTCGGAAAACGCCCTACTCCTTCTACTATTAATGTGAGAGGCCTGATTTATAATCTAATGTCAAAATAGCAGCACAAGCCAATTTGCTCTTTATGATCACGGCGCTGTTATAGTTTTTCTGTGTTAGCGCTTATAATAACAATATCACTAACACTTGGTTAATATTCAGGTTACAACATGTAAATGGAGTATTGTTGGCGCTTTTTGGATCGTTATTTACAGCAGCGGTTCTTAAATGGGGGTACGCATACCCCTGGGGGTACTTGAAGGTATGCCAAGGGGTACTTGAGATTTAAAAAAAATATTGTATAAATAGCAGCAATTCAAAAATCCATTATAAATATATTTATTGAATAATACTTCAACAAAATATGAATGTAAGTTCATAAACTGTGAAAAGAAATGCAACAATGCAATATTCAGTGTTGATGTAAGCATTTCACCAATCTCGCGCACGTTGCAAAGACGAGATTTTGTGGATGTTAAGTCAGTAACCCTACATTGTTATATTTTATAAATAGTAAACCAAGTTGTGGTAGTAGTTTAGTCAGTAGTTTAGTCGTGGAAATACACTGCATAGTGCAGTGGTTCTTAACCTTGTTAGAGGTACCGAACCATGTTAGTTTCATATGCACATTCACCGAATCCTTTTTAGTGAAAAATAAAAAATTGTTTTTTCAAATTCAAGACAAAGTTATGTGTTTTTGGTAACACTTTAGTATGGAGAACATATTGTAAGTAACAAAGACTTAATTTAGAGGTTTTTGGACACTAGGGGAACATATTCTAACTAACAAAGACTCAATTTGGAGTTATTTGGTTAGGGTTAGGGTTAGAAGGTTAGGGTTATAATGAGGCCATGCCGAATAAGGCATTAATAAGTACTTAATAATGACTAGTTAAGAGCCAATATGTTACTAATTTGCAAGATAATAAGCAACTAATTAATGGTTAATAAGGGCTTCACGGTGGCAGAGGGGTTAGTGCGTCTGCCTCACAATACGAAGGTCCTGCAGTCCTGGGTTCAAATCCAGGCTCGGGATCTTTCTGTGTGGAGTTTGCATGTTCTCCCCGTGAATGCGTGGGTTCCCTCCGGGTACTCCGGCTTCCTCCCACCTCCAAAGACATGCACCTGGGGATAGGTTGATTGGCAACACTAAATTGGCCCTAATGTGTGAATGTGAGTGTGAATGTTGTCTGTCTATCTGTGTTGGCCCTGCGATGAGGTGGCGACTTGTCCAGGGTGTACCCCGCCTTCCGCCCGATTGTAGCTGAGATAGGCGCCAGCGCCCCCCGCGACCCCGAAAGGGAATAAGCGGTAGAAAATGGATGGATGGATGGATGTTCCCCATACTAAAGTGTTACCATGTTGTTTTTACTGGTGCACAAAATGAACCTTGCATGAACATCACCTTGTTCAAAGAACAAAACCGACACTAAACTCACACTAGACTGCATAAACTCACAACAAATTACACACCTGCAAATCAGTGTGACTTCTGCTGTTGCCGTATCCGTAATACGCCGATTGGGAGAAGTTTCTATTGAGACGATGAGTCGGGTGTGTTTTGACCTCCGCCGAACGCCTGAGGCCGACTCACCGAACCCCTAGGGTTCGATCGAACCCAGGTTAAGAACCACTGGCATAGTGGTTAGGGTTACGGTTAGGGTTGGACTGATTTGAGGGCAATATACTCAGTTATATTGTCCCGACTACAAATGAATAGATTTACTTAAGTATTTAAAAAATTATTTTGACACCAAAAACATGTATTTGCGCCCATTGATTTGCAAAATGTGCACCACACATTATTTAGATATATAGCTGGAAGCAATTTGCAAAAAGATTGCGCATTATACAAATTGTTCACATTGGTATTGTGCCTACAACATTTACAGCTAGATTTTTTTGGTGAATATTGGTGTTAAAGATTTCTTTTTTTGTAAAGAAATGTTTAGAATGAAGTTCATGAAACCAGATGGATCTCTATTACAATCCCCAAAGAGGGCACTTTAAGTTGATGATGACTTCTGTGTAGAAATCCATCCATCCATCCATTTTCTACCGCTTATTCCCTTTCGGGGTTGCGGGGGGCGCTGGCGCCTATCTCAGCTACAATCGGGCGGAAGGCGGGGTACACCCTGGACAAGTCGCCACCTCATCGCAGGGCCAACACAGATAGACAGACAACATTCACACTCACATTCACACACTAGGGCCAATTTTAGTGTTGCCAATCAACCTATCCCCAGGTGCATGTCTTTGGAAGTGGGAGGAAGCCGGAGTACCCGGAGGGAACCCACGCATTCAC
Organism: Nerophis ophidion; assembly: GCF_033978795.1. Taxonomy (NCBI): domain Eukaryota; kingdom Metazoa; phylum Chordata; class Actinopteri; order Syngnathiformes; family Syngnathidae; genus Nerophis; species Nerophis ophidion. Next base: position 37,615,440 of record NC_084622.1, read on the forward strand.
GGGGAGAACATGCAAACTCCACACAGAAAGATCCCAAGCCTGGATTTGAACCCAGGACTGCAGGAACTTCTTATTGTGAGGCAGACGCACTAACCCCTCTGCCACCGTGAAGCCCTCTGTGTAGAAATCTGTATTTATAATTGAATCACTTGTTTATTTTTCAAAAAGTTTTCAGTTATTTTTACATCTTTTTTTCAAAATATTTCAAGAAAGACCACTACAAATGAGCAATATTTTGCACTGTTATACAATTGAATTAATCAGAAACTGATGACATAGTGCTGTATTTTACTTCTTTATCTCTTTTTTTCAACCAAAAATGCTCTGCTCTGATTAGGGGGTACTTGAATTAAAAAAAATGTTCAAAGGGTGTACATCACTGATAAAAAGGTTGAGAACCACTGATTTAGAGGACTGTATGGGCGGGAATAGGGGACCTCCCAATGACTACATTGTAAGCTGACCTTTACATACGTTTATTTACGAGTTAGAACGCATCCAAAAAATACACTCGTCTTCTTGTCCTTCATGATGATTGTGAGTGATTCCCAAATTCCCCCCCTCAAAAAGTGCAGTTTCCCTTTAATGTTGCATGTGCATGAGTGCTTCCTTCAAAATCATCAAGTTTCTCAAGCGTGCCGTACGGCTTCACCACCACACCACCCTAATTGCTCAGGAACTGCTGAGTGGTGTGTTTTTGTGTGGACAAACAGGAGATTTTTGTTCCATTACACAAAAGCACGGCAAAGTATTAACCTCTCTCCTGGAGGTGAAGAAGTAGGCAAACCGTGCTTAAGTAGAAACTCAATTTCTTGGAAGTCTCATCGCTGACATTTTTGTTGCAGAATGCAAGAGGTGTCTGCTTGAGTCTAAACATGCTGGTAAAACTGTGAAAACCTTTTTCCACTCAACATTTCACTGTTTTCGGGCTCTAATTGTGTGAATGCCTCTCATTATTGCTTTTGCAATAACAGCAATATTGATTCGAAAGGAAATTCATTTCTTTTTTTCTTGCCGGTAAGCTGCAGATCTCTCAAAGTCTGTTAGATTTAAGGACCACAGACTCAGCAGCTCTGAGTTATTCAACCATTTTTTTTTTTACATGTGCTCTGTAAGAGGAGATCCCCCTAATCCGTCTCAAAGGAACGGTAGAAGCAGATCATGGTTTCCAAGATAGGTGACCGTAAGTATATAGTAGTGGAAGATTTTTATAAGACAACACACGAAACAGAACCTGGAGACAATGTCTCTCTAGGGACACTAAGCGTGATTAGTGCCAGGTGAGGGGAAACAGCAGGCTGAAAACCGCTTCGACAAACAATAGCCCTTTTTATGAAACTGTAAACCAATCACTGGCATTAGCCTACATTTTACCAGATGCTGGAGCAGGAGGTCAGTTCAGGAAAACGGAAACGTAGTCGGAAAGGTCATTCAACATCAGGAAAATCCCTCTAGAGGTGAGTGTGATGTTCAGTAGGCTGTGTAATCAGGGGGATGGAGTGGGTGAGCTCAAAGAATAAAGGCCGCCTTGCTGCTCTCATCAAGCCTCTCCAGGCATGACTAGTCCAGAGGAGAAAATGTGCAGTCAGAAGGGCAGGCCCGGAGCCCACGCTGGGGCACGCCGCCAAAACCTCGGTCAGCGTGCCTGCCTACTCTGTATTTTTGGAAACATCCATTATGCAAGCAATTTGCCTTTAAAGATCTAAGCTCCCATGTCCATTGAAAGACTGAGAGGAAAGAAATGTCAATGATGTGAGGACAGCCCAGTGTGCCTTCACCGTGATCCAGCTACGGTTATTAATACCGTGAAAGTGGAGGCGTGATCTGGAGCGGCCTGTCAGTGTTTTCCGTCACACACCTCACTTGTCTGCCTGTGATTTACAGGCTGAATCTTTGACAAAGTGCACCTACCGCCACACTGTTGAGAGATTGACAGAACTTTTTAAAGTATTTGAGAGATAGATTATTGTCATTGTAAAAACAACAATACGACTAAACTGTTAACCATCTGTTGGAAGCAGTCACTCTCCATACATACAGTGGGGCAAAACAGTATTTAGTCAGCCACCGATTGTGCAAGTTCTCCCACTTAAAATGATGACAGAGGTCTGTCATTTTCATCATAGGTACACTTCAACTGTGAGAGACAGAATGTGAAAAAAAAATCCAGGAATTCACATTGTAGGAATTTTTAAGAATTTTTTTGTAAAATATGGTAGAAAATAAGTATTTGATCAACCATTCAAAGCTCTCACTGATGGAAGGAGGTTTTGGCTCAAAATCTCACGATACATGGCCCCATTCATTCTTTCCTTAACACTGATCAATCATCCTGTCCCCTTAGCAGAAAAACAGCCCCAAATCATGATGTTTCCATCCTCATGCTTCACAGTAGGTTTGGTGTTCTTGGGATAAAACGCAATATTCTTCTTCCTCCAAACACGATGAGTTTATACCAAAAAGTTCTATTTTGGTTTCATCTGACCACATGACATTCTACCAATCCTCCGCTGTATCATCCATGTATCCATTTGGGTATAAACTCAACTCGTCGTGTTTGGAGGAAGAAGAATACTGAGTTGCATCCCAAGAACACCATAACTACTGTGAAGCATGGGGGTGGTAACATCATGCTTTGGGGCTTTTTTTTCTCTAAGGGGACAGGACGATTGATCCGTGTTAAGGAAAGAATGAATGGGGCCATGTATCGTGAGATTTTGAGCCAAAACCTCCTTCCATCAGTGAGAGCTTTGAATGGTTGACCAAATACTTATTTTCCACCATAATTTACAAATACATTCTTAAAAATTCCTACAATGTGAATTCCTGCATTTTTTTTTCACATTCTGTCTCTCACAGTTGAAGTGTACCTAAGATGAAAATTACAGACCTCTGTCATCATTTTAAGTCGGAGAACTTGCACAATCGGTGGCTGACTAAATACTTTTTTGCTCCACTGTGCGTGTGACCAAATATATGAATGAATAAGCTTTTTAGTCCTTAGCGGTTGTGTCCATGACTTATGAGGAATAAACTGTCCTTCATTCTTTTTGTTCCAGCCTTTGCTGCTTGATACCTCTTGCCAGAGGGCAGCAGCTCAAAGAAGTAATGTCCTGGCTGGTAGCTGTCTGTTATAATTGTCCTTTCCCAGCTTTGGAAGCGTGAGAGCAGGGGTCCCCAAATACAAGATTCCCCAAGGGCACCCCCCTCCCACTGTATACCCAACGTATAAGCCCACTGCCCCGTACACATAAAAAGGGTATGTTTCAATTAGGGTTGTACGGTATACCAGTATTAGTATGGCACCGACATCCATTTTTCTATCCATTTTCTACCGCTTATTCCCTTCCGGGGTCGCGGGGGGCGCTGGCGCCTATCTCAGCTACAATCGGGCGGAAGGCGGGGTACACCCTGGACAAGTCGCTACCTCATCGCAGGGCCAACACAGATAGACAGACAACATTCACACTCACATTCACACACTAGGGCCAATTTAGTGTTGCCAATCAACCTATCCCCAGGTGCATGTCTTTGGAAGTGGGAGGAAGCCGGAGTACCCGGAGGGAACCCACGCATTCACGGGGAGAACATGCAAACTCCACACAGAAAGATCCCGAGCCTGGATTTGAACCCAGGACTGCAGGAACTTCGTATTGTGAGGCAGACGCACTAACCCCTCTTCCACCGTGAGGCACCGACATACTAATAAATAATTTTCGGTACTATACCGCCTCTGAAAAGTACCGGTCTACACCCCCCTGTTTTACGAGCAGAGGAGCATGTTCCGCAATGCACAATCACGGAGTACTTACAAGCAGACACAGTGTGTAGACAGAAAAGGGAGAACGGACGCATTTTGGCTTGAAAACTAGCGAAAAAGGTGAAGTTATAACACCGAAACCCCCACCAAAAGAGGTGCATTAAGACATGACTAGCTAGCTAGCGGCTAAAGTCCAGCCCCAGTCGGCAGTGTTTTAGCTACTTCTAAATCACTAATCCTCGTCTCCATGGCGACAAATAAAGTATTTTTCTTACTAGGAAGCTGGTGTCGCTTTGCTTAACATTTTTAATTCTAACGGAGACAAAACTCAAATAGAATTTGAAAATCCAAGAAAATATTTTAAAGACTTGGTCTTCACTTGTTTAAATAAATTCATTTTTTTTTTTACTTTGCTTCTTATAACTTTCAGAAAGACAATTTTAGAAAAAAATACAATCTTAAAAAATATTTTTGGATTTTAAACACATAAACATTTTTACCTTTTAAATTTCTTCCTCTTCTTTCCTGACAATTTACATGAATGTTCAAGTGATTTTTTTTTTTTTTATTGTAAAGAATAACACATACGTTTTAATTTAATTCTTCATTTTAGCTTCTGTTTTTTCAACGAAGAATATTTGTGAAATATTTTTTGAAACTTATTATGATTAACATTCAAAAGAATTCCATCCATCCATCCATTTTCTACCGCTTATTCCCTTTCGGGGTCGCGGGGGGCGCTGGCGCCTATCTCAGCTACAATCGGGCGGAAGGCAGGGTACACCCTGGACAAGTCGCCACCTCATCGCAGGGCCAACACAGATAGACAGACAACATTCACACTCACACTCACACACTAGGACCAATTTAGTGTTGCCAATCAACCTATCCCCAGGTGCATGTCTTTGGAGGTGGGAGGAAGCCGGAGTACCCGGAGGGAACCCACGCATTCACGGCAAATCTAGAAAATCTGTGGAATCAAATTTAAATCTTATTTCAAAGTCTTTTGAATTTCTTTTAACATTTTTGTTCTGGAAAATCTAGAAGAAATAATGATTTGTCTTTTTTAGAAATATAGCTTGGTCCAATTTGTTATATATTCTACCAAAGTGCAGATTGGATTTTAACCTCTGTGATGAGTTGGCGACTTGTCCAGGGTGTACGCCGCCTTCTGCCCGATTGTGGCTGAGATATCAATCAATCAATCAATCAATGTTTACTTATATAGCCCTAAATCACTAGTGTCTCAAAGGGCTGCACAAACCACTACGACATCCTCGGTAGGCCCACATAAGGGCAAGGAAAACTCACACCCAGTGGGACATCGGTGACAATGATGACTATGAGAACCTTGGAGAGGAGGAAAGCAATGGATGTCGAGCGGGTCTAACATGATACTGTGAGAGTTCAATCCACAATGGATCCAACACAGTTGCGAGAGTCCAGTCCAAAGCGGATCCAACACAGCAGCGAGAGTCCCGTTCATAGCGGAGCCAGCAGGAAACCATCACAAGCGGAGGCGGATCAGCAGCGCAGAGATGTCCCCAGCCGATACACAGGCAAGCAGTACATGGCCACCGGATCGGACCGGACCCCCTCCACAAGGGAGAGTGGGATATAGAAGAAAAAGAAAAGAAACGGCAGATCAACTGGTCTAAAAAGGGAGTCTATTTAAAGGCTTGAGTATACAAATGAGTTTTAAGGTGAGACTTAAATGCTTCTACTGAGGTGGCATCTCGAACTGTTACCGGGAGGGCATTCCAGAGTACTGGAGCCCGAACGGAAAACGCTCTATAGCCCGCAGACTTTTTTTGGGCTTTGGGAATCACTAATAAGCCGGAGTCCTTTGAACGCAGATTTCTTGCCGGGACATATGGTACAATACAATCGGCAAGATAGGATGGAGCTAGACCGTGTAGTATTTTATACTTAAGTAGTAAAACCTTAAAGTCACATCTTAAGAGCACAGGAAGCCAGTGCAGGTGAGCCAGTACAGGCGTAATGTAGAAACCAGCGCCCCCGCCACCCCAAATGGATGGATGGATGGATTTTAACCTATTTAAAACATGTCATCAAAATTCTAAAATTAATCTTAATCAGAAAAAAATACTAATGATGTTCCATAAATTCTTTTTTTAATTTTTTTCAAAAAGATTCAAATCAACTAGTTTTTCTCCTATTTTTTTTCGGTTGAATTTTGAATTTTAAAGAGTCGAAATTGAAGATAAACCATGTTTCAAAATTAAATTTTCATTTTTTTTTGTGTGTTTTCTCCTCTTTTAAACCGTTCAATTAGGTGTTTTTTCATCATTTATTCTATACAAAAAACCTTCCGTAAAAGGAAAATAATGTACGACGGAATGACAGACAGAAATACCCATTTTTTATATATACATAGATGTATTTATTAAAGGTAAATTGAGCAAATTTCTGGCAATTTATTTAAGTGCGAATGAAGTTGGTTGGTAGCCTTTCGCATTAATCAGTACCCAAGAAGTAGCTCTTGGTTTCAAAAAGGTTGGTGACCCCTGATCTAGATACACACGACGAGATAATTTGACTTTGTTTGGAAAAAAGAAAATCCGTTTGTTTATTGGTACAAAAAAGGTCCCAACACATTGAATATAAAATGGCCAAAATACATATGTACATAATCTCTCATCCGTCATTTTTGACTTAAATATGATTATAAATGTCCCCAACCTGTATCGGTTGGGGACATCTCTACGCTGCTGATCCGCTTGAGATGGTTTCCTGTGGACGGGACTCTCGCTGCTGTGTTGGATCCGCTTGAACTGAGCTCTCGCGGCTGTGTTGGAGCCACTATGGATTGAACTTTCACAGTATCATGTTAGACCCGCTCGACATCCATTGCTTTCGGTCCCCTAGAGAGGGGGGGTTGCCCACATCTGAGGTCCTCTCCAAGGTTTCTCATAGTCAGCATTGTCACTGGCGTCCCATTGGATGTGAATTCTCCCTGCCCACTGGGTGTGAGTTTTCCTTGCCCTTTTGTGGGTTCTTCCGAGGATGTTGTAGTCGTAATGATTTGTGCAGTCCTTTGAGACATTTGTGATTTGGGGCTATATAAATAAACATTGATTGATTGATTGATGATAAATCTGTCGAGTTTTTAGAGTCTAAAATCGAGATCAGTTTGTTCACTTAGGATTATCATCAGTGGATAGTATGAATCATTATAATTAATGCAATTAAAGTGAAACTTGTACATAACTTTCTCTTATGTATTTTTTTTATAGCTTTCATATTTAAATGGCATAAACAAAAATCTTCAAACATTATAAGGGTCTAGATCCCGCCCCCCTTCCCGACCTCTTTCTACAGCCATGCGGGTGGGGGCAAAGTCCTCCAGTGGCCCCTGGGGGCCACCATGTCAGGCCATGTGTGAGGACAGACTCAATTGCTACCCTGTAAAATAATAATAACACAAGCACGTTGGACCCCTGAGAACGCTCAGAAAAAGAGATGTCAGAGTGACCGCGGTGGTGCAGTGGTAGTTGAAGTCTAACAGTACAGTACTGAGGGGGGATTGTTACAGTGGTGCCTCTCTACATCCACCACCCCTAACCCCACCCTTAACCCAATGTGGTCAACTGCGCTGCAGGGAAGACGTAAGACGAGTGTCTCAGTATATATTTGTGTGTGTGTGTGTGTGTGTGTGTGAATATGTGTTTGTGCGCGTGTGCGAGTCCAAAGGGGCTTTAGTGTGTAATTCCAGAGGCTCCCTTTACCACCTCTCTAGTTTTCCCCCCTTTCGCAGACGGATTTTCTTTTATTTATTTATTTTTTTCTAACCACTTGATTCTGTTTCCATATTGCCAGCCACGACATTCCACAAACATGATGGAATCTTTGTTTTAGTGTTTAAAGTCATTTTCTTTCCTGTCTTCGACACAATTTCCCGTGTTTCTGCAGATGCACGGAACATTACTTGTGTGGCCGGGCTAAACAGACAGGTATACTTTTTGACAGATTGTAAAACAACAGGATTTTGGTGGAAAGGGGAGCGAGACCGTTTTTTTCCTGACTGTTCAGCAAGACAAAAATATCTTTATTTGACCAATTCCTTCATTCAGGTTTTATTTCCTCCACCTTCCTTCCGTCAGTGTATCAATATTTGCGTGTTCCTTCTTCAGCCAGGGCAAAATTATTTGGTTCTCTCTCAAAAATGAGTTTCATTACAAAAAAGGGAGATACTTTGAGACGAAATAAGTCTTGGATTGGCTTGACTGTCACAGGTAAACTATATTGCCAAAAGTATTTGGCCACCTGCCTTGACTCACATATGAACTTGAAGTGCCATCCCATTCCCAACCCATAGGATTCAATACGATGTTGATCCACCTTTTGCAGCTATTACAGCTTCAGCTCTTCTGGGAAACCTGTCCAGGTTGCGGAGTGTGTTTATAGGAATTTTCCACCGTTCTTCCAAAAGAGCATTGGTGAGGTCAGACACGGATGTTGGTTGAGAAGGCCTGGCTCTCAGTCTTCGTTCTAATTCATTCCAAAGGAGTTCAGTCGGGTTCAGGTCAGGACTCTGTGCAAGCCAGTCAAGTTCATCTACACCAAACTCTGTCATACATGTCTTTATGGACATTGCTTTGTGCATTGGTGCACAGTCATGTTGGAAGAGGAAAGGGGCCCTCTCCAAACTGTTTCCACAAGGTTCTGAGCATGGACTTGTCAAAAATGTTTTGGTATATTGGAGCATTCAAAGTTCCTTTCATAGGAACTAAGGGACCAAGCCCAACTCCTGAAAAACAACCGCACACCATAATTCCTCCGCTGACCCCTCTCTGTCAGTTTACGTGGCCTACCACTTCATGGCTGAGTTTCTGTTGTTCCCAAATTCTTCCATTTTCTTACAATAAAGCCGACAATTGACTTTGGAATATTTAGGAGCGAGGAAATTGGACAACTGGATTTGTTGCACAGGTGGCATCCTATGACAGTTCCAAGCTGGAAATCACTAAGTTTCTGAGCGTGGCCCATTCTTTCACAAATGTTTGTAGAAACAGTCTCTATGCCTAAGTGCTTGATTTTATACACCTGTATATAGGACACCTGATTCTCATCATTTGGATGGGTGGCCGAATACTTTTGGCAATATAGTGTATGTCCGAGGCAACACTCCGGACCTATGATAAATGCCGTCTTTTCTGATATATGAATGTTGTTACAATGCACTCGTGTCCAAAAATTCAAAACGTCAAATCATGAGGTCCATGTACTTTGGCGTGAGCTTGCATGCAGTTTTGGATGCCTTACAGCAGGGGCGCTCACACTTTTTCTGCAGGCGAGCTACTTTTCAATTGACCAAGTCGAGGAGATCTACCTCATTCCTATTTATAATTTATATTTATTTATTTATGAAAGAGACATTTTTGTTAACAAGTTAATGGTGTTTAATGATAATACAAGCATGTTTAACACACATAGATTCCTTTCTTTCATGAAGACAAGAATATAAGTTGGTGTATTTGATTCTGATGACTTGCATTGATTGGAATTAGACAGTGGTGCTAATAACGTCCGCATTTTCAAATGGAGGAAAAAAAAAGTCCTCCTTTCTGTCCAATACCAGATGAAAGTGGTTGGATTTGGCATCTCATTTGTCCAACTTGCATACTTGTTTTTAAACACTTTGTTATGAGAGTAGCATATGTGTGTGGCCCTTTAATGTCTGGCAGCAGGTGAGTGACGTCAGTGACTGTGCGGGTGGGCAAGCAAGTGAGAAAGCGGTCGCTGAGGGCGGGGGAGAAATACATTGGCATCAAACTCCGTAGCTTGCTAGCTTGTGCACGCTAGCTTTCTGAGACTCTTATTTTGTTAGCACAGGCAGGATGAAACAGGTCTTTTATGGTGAAGACAGGAACTGTGCTGTCGGTCTTTAGAGTTTTGACAGTAGGTACGGAGTCTCTAGAAATAAAATGTGTTTCTCTGCGTCCGCCCTGTTAATGATTTTTTTCTTAAATATGAGCTTGCAGCAGCCAGCGTCATCTCACAAGATCCTCGGGTGCCGAGAATGTCAAACAACTGACGAAAGTGAAGTCTTGGTATGATTGATGATTGCTCATTTTTATGTCTATTTTTTAATGCCTGGCTTGAGATCGACTGACACACCCTCCGAGATCGACCAGTCGATCGCGATCGACGTAATGGGCACCCCTGCCTTACAGCATGGGTGTCAAACTCTGACCCGCGGGCCATATTTGGCCCGCCATGTAATTTCATTTGGCCCTTGAGGCAGTATGAAATTAACATTAGAGCTGGCCCGCCGGTTTTATACAGCAGCACCGCATTCACCACTAATACTCATACTTGCCAACCCTCCCGATTTTCCCGGACCCCCAAATTTCAGTGCCCCTCCCAAAAATCTCCCGGGGTAAACATTCTCCCGAATTTCTCCCCATTTCTACCCGGACGACAATATTGGAGGCGTACATTAACGGCACTGCCTTTAGCGTCCTCTACAACCTGTCGTCACGTCCGCTTTTCCTACATAGAAATAGCGTGCCAACCCAGTCACATAATATATGCGGCTTTTACACACACACGCACACAAGTGAATGCCACGCATACTTGTTCAACAGCCATACAGGTCACACTGAGGGTGGCCGTATAAACAACTTTAACAATCTTACAAATATGCACCACACTGTGAACCCACACCAAACAAGAATAACAAACACATTTCGGGAGAACATCTGCACCGTAACACAACATAAACACAACAGAACAAATATCCAGAAACCCTTGCAGCACTAACTCTTCCGGGACGCTACAATATACGCCCCCAAGCAATAATTAATGTTTTACTCATGCACTTTCTCTTGCTACTTTAAGGCTTGAATGTTTGATTAATTTGTTATTGTTATTTTATTTGCAAATGTATTATTAGCCTGTGGAAAACGTTTATTTTGATATTTACCTCAGAGGGCTGCAAATAGAAAAGGGGCATTCAATTTTTATTTAAATGTTATTTTATATGCCATTGATATTTTTTAATGATTAATTTTTAAAACTCGATTTGACCTGTCACTATAAAGTTATATAAGCCTTGCTTGTTCAATATTCAATGCAAAACTTGTTTGGGTCCCTATTAAAAGGTTAATTTGTTCAACCTTGGCCCGTGGCTCGTTTCAGTTTTAAATTTTGGCCCACTCTGTATTTGAGTTTGACACCCCTGCCTTACAGGGAGGAGTTCATTATTTGCTGCTTCAGGCTATGAGGAAACACAACAAAAAGTATGATGATGTATTATTTTCTGGACCATAGGTTGAGTTAAAGTTAAGTTAAATTACCAATGATTGTCACACACACACCAGGTGTGGTGAAATTTGTCCTTTGCATTCGACCCATCCCCTTGTTCACATTCAGACTTTACTTAACTCAACAACGGAGCAGCATCTCCTCATCCGTGGCTCAATAGTGCAACAACACCGGAAATGTGTCTCGTGAAAAACAGTCTGACCGAAACTCTCTAATAACTAAAGTTCCGTGGGTAAATTATTTAACTCACTACTTTGGTAGCTTTTAGCGCTTCCATAGCGAGATATACTGTAAGTTAGAACTTTACGCTACTTTATATTAGAAATGGCAACAGCGGAGGATGAATGTCACATAACGACAAGATAGACGAAAAGAAGAAACTAATCAACATACCGTATCGTCACGGACTACAGTGGCGGACATGAGCAAATTTTCAGGACTTATGTAGATCTCAAATACAGATCAGCAGGTACCACAAGGTAAGAAAAGTCGCTTTTGCATAATATTGCGAAAAAAAAATGCCAGATATGTCTGCTAATGGGTGCCATTTTGTGGTCCTTATACACACATCATAGGAATACTTGTATCTCTGACTACGGTAGCCGTAATGGGCCGACAATCCATCAAGCGGTGCGGCTTCAAAGTCATTCCAAACAACATTTGATGGATTTTTGAGTGCTGTGTGTAATGTTCTTTATTTTCAATGGAACATTTAAAGTTTTGGTGTTGTTTACTGGCGTCATATTGCAGTCTACACGTATCTCTTATGTGTGACTACCATCTACTGGTCACACTTATCATTACACTATGTACCAAATAAAATTGCTTCGAGGTCGGTAAGCACAAGCAGAATTATTCCGTACATTACGTGCACTGGGTTTTAAGACGCACTGTGGATTATTGAGAAAATGAAAGTATTTTAAGTGCGCCTTATAGTCCAAAAAAATACGGTAATCTTGGCATGTGCATAATAACACTGACGTGCAATATGCCATGACATAAATGCTGCTATAAGCAGCTTTTTTAAATTCAATGTCTGCATCAATCAGCAAGTGGGTAGGTTGTTCCTAATACTGTGACCAAAGGAATCTATGTCACGTTTATCAATCAATCAATGTCAATCAATGTTTATTTATATAGCCCTAAATCACAAATGTCTCAAAGGACTGTACAAACCATTACGACTACAACATCCTCGGAAGAACCCACAAGTTATGAGGTTTATTTTTGACCGTATCTAGAAAAACAAATTGTGGTGAGAATTTAAGATGCATTTTTGAACAATTATAAAAACATAAGTCAAAAGATACATTTTGATACTTCTGGAGAAGGTGGGGCGTGGTTCAATTTGCAATCTGTGAACACCTCCACAAACAAACATCTTACAAACTCAAAAAGCGGGTTATAAAAGTGACTAGAAGCATATCCTTTACATATTAGCTAGACCTCAAGAAAGTGTTTTAAAGGGCCTTATTATGCAAAACCAACTTGTATTACCTATTGGTACCTGCGGTCTATTAAGGATCTGTATATGTCACAAACATTTGAAATCAGACCATGGAGGTATGGCGGATATATTTATAAAACAATTTTGCCTTCCCTCATAATTCTGATCCGTTTGGAATTTTCCCCAATTGTAAAACTTTACATGCATTGAGGGGCAGACTGGCTCGTACATGCACATGAATCCTCCGCTGTCGCCATTGCAATGTTGCGTATGTTTCAAACTTAATCTATAGGTAGGCTCGTTACGGAAACGCCCAAAAACTACAACAAAGATGGCAGGGAGAAGACGCTGTCAAATTGGAGAAAAATATCTTATGACACCTTCAAAAGTAGATTTAAGGGCTCATCTAATGCTGACAAAATTTGGACTCATTTCATAGTTCTTGACCTGAAAATAATGTCTACAGGTAAATTTTCCACACAAAAGGCACAGGTGTGATTTAAGGCTTGTTTTCGAATGAGTTTCAGCACATTTTGGAACGCCCACTTTTAGCAGGAAAATGTGCGTGAGCCTGCATGAGCCTGTTAACGTCACCTACAGAAGACGGGACGCACTTTCTTATTGTTTGTGTTTTTGTAGCATCTTTATGACGAATCATGATATTTTCGCACAGAATTTGAAGGAAATATCACAATTGTCTGCCAGATGCTTTGTTGCAGGTTGCAGCAAAACAACTAAAAGGGTTAAGCTTCCATCCATCCATCCATCATCTTCCGCTTATCCGAGGTCGGGTCGCGGGGGCAACAGCCTAAGCAGGGAAACCCAGACTTCCCTCTCCCCAGCCACTTCGTCTAGCTCTTCCCGGGGGATCCCGAGGCGTTCCCAGGCCAGCCGGGAGACATAGTCTTCCCAACGTGTCCTGGGTCTTCCCCGTGGCCTCCTACCGGTTGGACGTGCCCTAAACGTTCGGGTGGCATCCTGACCAGATGCCCGAACCACCTCATCTGGCTCCTCTCGATGTGAAGGAGCAGCGGCTTTACTTTGAGTTCCTCCCGGATGGCAGAGCTTCTCACCCTATCTCTAAGGGAGAGCCCCGCCACACGGCGGAGGAAACTCATTTCGGCCGCTTGTACCCGTGATCTTATCCTTTCGGTCATGACCCAAAGCTCATGACCATAGGTGAGGATGGGAACGTAGATCGACCGGTAAATTGAGAGCTTTGCCTTCCGGCTCAGCTCCTTCTTCACCACAACGGATCGGTACAACGTCCGCATTACTGAAGACGCCGCACCGATCCGCCTGTCGATCTCACGATCCACTCTTCCCTCACTCGTGAACAAGACTCCTAGGTACTTGAACTCCTCCACTTGGGGCAGGGTCTCCTCCCCAACCCGGAGATGGCACTCCACCCTTTTCCGGGCGAGAACCATGGACTCGGACTTGGAGGTGCTGATTCTCATTCCGGGGTTAAGCTTGCACACTGCAAAAAGTCAGCGTTCAAAAACAAGAAAAACTAAACAAAAATTAGTGGTATTTTATTTGAACTAAGAAACATTATCTGCCAATAGATCAAGAAATTTTAGCTTGTCAAGACTTTCCAAAACAAGTAAAATTAGCTAACATCAATGAACCCAAAAATACCTTAAAATAAATATATCCTCACTAATAACAACTGCACTTTTCTTTGAAAAAAAAGGGACCCTTTTGCTCAATATGTTGAAAAATATTCTTACATTAAGTAAATGCTAGTGCCATTATTTTAACATAATGTTATGTTCTCAGCATCATGATTTTTTCATGCTTGAAGTAAGAAATTATTACTTTAAAAAAGTAGGTTTATACTTATAACAGCTTTGCATCAGTTGATATTCTAGTTTCAAGCATGTTTTACTCAATATAGGTCATAAAATATCAGCTATAAGCTGTAATATCTTACTGAGATAGTTTAATAATAATAATAATAATAAGGGATTAGATTTATATCGCACTTTTCTATTATTAGATAATCAAAGCGCTCACAGAGAAGTGGGAACCCATCATTCATTCACACCTGGTGGTGGTAAGCTACATCTGTAGCCACAGCTGCCCTGGGGTAGACTGACGGAAGCGTGGCTGCCAGTTTGCGCCTACGGCCCCTCCGACCACCACCTATCATTCATTCATCATTCATTCACCAGTGTGAGCGGCACCGGGGGCAAGGGTGAATTGTCCTGCCCAAGGACACAACGGCAGCAACTTGAATGTCAATAGGCGGGGAGCGAACCTGCAACCCTCAGGTTTCTGGCACAGCCGCTCTACCCACTACGCCAAAACCTTTAAAACAACTAAAACACTATAACATAAAATCTGCTTAGTGACAATAATTATCTTATCAGACAGAAAATAAGCAAAAATCAGCCTTATTTGAGATATTTAATCTTACTTAGATTTCAGTTTTTGCAGTGCATACTTTTCCAAATGAGGAAATGCTGAAAGTGCATGAGGAAACATGGAATCCTTATTGAAAATGACACGGAAAAACAGGGATGTATGAAAATGGTGATTCTTTATATTCTTTATTATATATATCCCACCCCTGGCACTGCCAACTAGAACTGCTACCCTCGGGCAGACGCTATAGGGTGGTAAAAGCGGGCACAAATAGACTAAAAAACAGTTTTCACCCAAGAGCCATAGTAGCATTAATCAGGCACTGAGTGAGCACAATGTGTCCGTCATGTCCTCATGTCTTTTTATTTTTTCGGACTATAATGTGCAATGCAATGATGTTATAGGTGTATATGTATATATATATGCATATGTATGGATATGTGCATGTGTGTGGATACATACATATATATATATATATATATATATATATATATATATATATATATGTATATATATACAGTGGGCCAAAAGAGTATTGCCCCACAGTAGTTATGGTGTTCTTGGGATGCAACTCAGTATTCTTCTTCCTCCAAACACGATGAGTTGAGTTTATACCAAAATGGATACATGGATGATACAGCAGAGGATTGGGAGAATGTCATGTGGTCAGATGAAACCAAAATAGAACTTTTTGGTATAAACTCAACTCGTCGTGTTTGGAGGAAGAAGAATACTGAGTTGCATCCCAAGAACACCATAACTACTGTGAAGCATGGGGGAGGAAACATCATGCTTTGGGGCTGTTTTTCTGCTAAGGGGACAGGACGATTGATTAAGGAAAGAATGAATGGGGCCATGTATCGTGAGATTTTGAGCCAAAACCTCCTTCCATCAGTGAGAGCTTTGAATGGTTGACCAAATACTTATTTTCCACCATAATTTACAAATAAATTCTTTAAAATTCCTACAATGTGAATTCCTGGATTTTTTTTCACATTCTGTCTCTCACAGTTGAAGTGTACCTGTGATGAAAATTACAGACCTCTGTCATCATTTTAAGTGGGAGAACTTGCACAATCGGTGGCTGACTAAATACTTTTTTGCCCCACTGTATATACATCTTCTTTTTTATTTTTTTTATTATTTATATTACTAAGCTATTGTGTATCCACCCTGCGATGAGGTGGCGACTTGTCCAAGGTGTAAACCGCCTTCTGCCCGATTGTAGCTGAGATAGGCACCAGCGCCCCCCGCAACCCCAAAGGGAATAAGAGGTAAAAAATGGATGGATGGATGGATGTGTATGCACCTCAGGGGATCTGCTCCAATGTTGTTGTTCTTTGAACTTCCATCCATCCATTTTCTACCGCTTATTCCCTTTTGGCGTCGTAGGGGTGCCTATCCCAGCTACAATTGGGCGGAAGGCGGTGTACATCCTGGACAAGTCGCCCCTAATCACAGGGCCAACACAGATAGACAGACAACATTCACACACTAGGGCCAATTTAGTGTTGCCAATCAACCTATCCCCAGGTGCGTCTCTTTGGAAGTGGGAGGAAGCCGGAGTACCCGGAGGGAACCCACGCATTCACGGGGAGAACATGCAAACTCCACACGGAAAGATCCCGAACCCGGGATTGAACCCTGACTACTCAGGACCTTCGTATTGTGAGGCAGACGCACTAACCCTCTCCAACCGTTCACTGTAATAATGACAATAAAACTCTATTTCATTCTTTTCTTTTGTTCTCACATTTTTTTACTTTGAGTTTTGAGGTAATCAGGACCAGGGCGACAAAAATATGCAATTAAGAGATGAAAATAATAGTTCTTTAGGCCTTTATCCACACTACGTGTGCAGGGAAATGGGCTCCAGTTTTGTAGATGACATTACACCAAAAGGGTGGGCATATTGAGTCCGGCGATGGAAAGGGGGCGTTCCAAGTACAGTTAGTTATCTTATCACTCAAAAACTAATTAATATTATGGCAAATTCAATTTGAGGAGAACATTTAAACAAAGACAACTTGTTAGTGAAATTCCGGTCATCTGAATGCTATGAACACTTGACTAGTTGGTCAATTAACCAGGCAACACATATACAATTATTTTACAACACACTGGCAAGATGGAATTACCATAAATAACACAGCACACATTTCACACTGTTTAAAAAGCAACCTAAACAGTGGCACCACAGGGTGGTCCCTAGTGGACCTGGATTCGGCAGATGGACCCCCACAAGTCCAAACAAGAGGTGGGGGAAGAAATATAGCAGTCCTCGAGAGACTTAGCCACACACAGCAAGGAAACCATAAATCATCACTTTCAATTGCGCTTCTGCCTGTGATAACTTGTCAAATGTAAAACTCACAGTTTATTACCTTCACACATACTTTAATTTGTTGTGAACAAAGCGCACAAACAAGTAAGACAGAACTACAGTGGACCCTCCATTTCCGAATTTAATCGTTTATTGAATGGGGTTTGTAGATCGAAAAGTTCGTAAAGTGTCACAAATCTTTCCATAAGAAACAATGTAAACACTATTAATGGGTTGCAGCCTCAACAAAATTGATTGATTGATTGAAACTTTTATTAGTAGATTGCACAGTACAGTACATATTCCGTACAATTGACCACTAAATGGTAAAACCCGAATAACTTTTTCAACTTGGTTAAGTCAGGGTCCATGTTAATCAATTCATGGTAAATACATGGTAAAAGTCCGTATTTTAGTTAAGGTTTGTATGATTTGACAAAATATAAAGTGCTATGCAGTACTGCATATCAAACAAATATGAAAAGGTGAGGAAATAACTTTCTTTTTATTAACAGGCCAAAAAAACGACAACGACGAGCTAAAATGTGCTGTGTTGCTCTGTCAACACATGCACACACAAGAGTCCCTTTGGTGCCCTCAAAAACAATCAGAAATCCTAAACTTTAACAACCATATTGCTATAATAATAAACATTTTAAAAATTGAGATCCAATCACAGTAAATTAACAATGGCAAGGGTTTTCTCGTGAGAAGCATCTCATGAGAGAAGAGAAACGAGCAGACAGAGGTATAGAAGAAGCGCCCCTGGACGAGAGGAAGTCTTCGCCTCTGCTGTGAAATAAGTCAGCTTTGGAATCTTTTTCCAGAAAAGTCCTTTGAGTTCTCATCACAATTCAAATCTTGCTGTGCTACAAAGCCGGCTTCCTCAATCTCTTCAATACGAGCAAGCGTAAAATACGGAGAAGCAAGAAGATGAACAAATGAAGCTTTGGCGCGATGTAAAAGTTTGTAAACCAAAAAATTCGCAAATAGCAGGGTTCGTAAATCGAGGTTCCACTGTATCTATGATCAGTAATTTCTGCCTTTTTAAAAATTCACATTTTCACACATGGTTTGCAAAAGCTAATTTAAAAAGGTAATACCTATTAAATGCTTTCAGCAGGGTTCTCAAACTCTACTTAACCGGGGGCCGCTGGAGGTAGTGTCCGGGTAAGGGGGTGGGGCTCACAAAATTATTCTCTACAGAATCATGTTTTAAGCAAGTGACTAAATGTATTCACTACTTTGAGTACCTTGAAGGTAGAAAAGCGCTATACAAGTACAACCCATTTATTTTATTTATTTACTTTTACCGGCAGCTATACTGACCTTAAGATTTGCGTCATAGATGTACAATTTAATGTAAAAAATTGATAAATTAGAGTTAAATTTAAAGTACCAATGATTGTAACACACACTAGGTATGGTGAAATTTTTACTCTGCATTTGACCCATTCCCTTGTTCACCCCGCGGGAAGTGAGGGGAGCAGTGTGCAACAGAGGTGCCGCGCCCAAGAATAATTTTTGGTGATTTAACCCCCAATTCCAGGCGCCAGCGCCCCCCTCGACCCCAAAAGGGAATAAGCGGTAGAAAATGGATGGATGTAACCCCAATTCCAATCCTTGATGCGGAGGTAATGGGTCCCATTTTCATAGTCTTTGGTAGGACTCGGCCAGGGTTTGAACTCACAACCTACTGATCTCAGGGCGGACACTCTAACCACTAGGCCACCGAGTAGATGTGATATAGTTTGACTCGGGTTGCACGATACAGACGATATACTATAAAATGATACAAAAATTGGCCCGATGATAGAAATATTAATACTATCTTTATATCGGGATAATGTTGATGACACATTCTCGTTCTACAAATCTGACAGCATCAAGCGAACAAAGGTGTCCTTAATTTTAAAATGTATTTTGTGGCAATTGTAACTTTGACAACAGCGTCAGTTGCATTGTAGAGTGGCGCTTTCCATCATTTTTAGCAAACTGCATTGCAAAATGATTACGCGAGATCCATCCTGGAATGGGAACTTGTGAACCTCTTACCGACTTTTGATCGTCACAAAATATTTTCTCTTTTTTTGTTTTTGTTTGCAAACTCAGAAAATAGGTCACAAATGATTTAAATCACAGCCAATAGTAGAAAACAATTTAAATTTCCATCTGTGTTTTTTGTCTGATAATAGTTGTGATCAGAAATTTTAATTATTCAATGATCTTGAACATTTGAAGTACGTCGGTAAGATGTACTTCAGAGGTACTGACCCTGCAACTACTTGGTTTTGGATCACTCAAGACTAATGCTAAGTACCCAAACACCTGAAGAAGAATAATAAGTGATTATTATATTTTAACAGAAGTGTAGATATAACATGTTACAACAGAAAGTAACCAGATATTAACATTAAGTTAACAAGTAGAGGAAAATTGTTTGGACAAAATAACAAATGTAAATGACACGATATTTTCACGCATATGACAGGAGCCAAATTAGGGAGCCTTAGTAACCCCTTTTGAAATGCTTCTTTTCTCGTTTACATAACAAATAATGTATAGATTGTAGGCTGTTCAGCCCATCTGTAATTTTGAGTTCCCCCAGGAGATGGTCAGAGACGTTTCAGCTTTAAAGTAGCTGCTGTTTGTGATGATTTGTGTTTGTTTTGCTGTAGTTTTTGTGTTTCCACAGTTATTGTTGTACTTAGTGTTTTTGGTAGTGGCATTCAAGATTGCAATAATATATCTCACTATAACCACCCAGGGTGTGCAGGGCTCATTTACACCAAACTTTGAAGTAGAGGGCCACAATTATGGGACACAAGTTTGTGATCTCTGCCAGTACTTTGCCGACTTACAGTGGCAGATGAATGCGGACTCATGGCACAAAAAGATGGAGTGACAGCAGAAACCGTAGAGCCAATCTGATGAGTTTATGGGTGGTCTAAAAGGAAACAGGCTTCAGCTTGAGAGTGCGTTTTCTGCTGGGTCCTAGTGATTACCCATTTCCCATTAGATATAGCGCAAGGGTCGGCAACCCGCGGCTCCGGAGCCGCATTCGGCATTTTGGCCACTCTGATGTGGCTCAGCTGCATAATCGTCGACCCCCCCGATTATTCCGGGAGGTTTCCGGATTTTGGTGTCTCCCGGACATCACTCGGGGTTAACATTCTCCAATTTTCAGTCGGACTACAATATTGAGGGCGTGCCGTGATGGCGATGGCTTTACTTTGAACATACTCTACAACATGTCATCATGCCCGCCTTTTCACCATGCTATCTGCGTGCCGGCCGGATGCATGCATTTCGCTGCTTCAATCGCCACACACACATATGAGATTGCAAGGCATACTTGATCAACAGCCATACAAGTTACACCGAAGGTTGTGATACAAACAACTTTAACACTCTTACAAATAAGCACCACACTGTGAACCCACACCAAACAAGAATGACAAACACATTTCGGGAGAACATCCTCACAGTAACGCAACATAAACGCAACACAACGAATACCCAGAATCCTTTGCATCCATGACTCTTCCTGGCTATATTATACATCCCCGCCCCCCAACCCTGCTTACCTCAACCTACGCACGGAGGTGGGGGGTTGTGTTGTGCTAGCGCGGTGTATAATATAGTCATAATGATATAGCCTTGCAGTCGTGTACGTGTATCTGTAGAAGCCACATACAACATGTCAAGCTATTTGTATTTGTTGTAGAATGCGTCAAAGGCAGTGGCTTCATAGCACGTCTTTATATTGTTATCTGGGTGACCATCAGCAGATATTCGCGAGGATGGTTGACTTGAGAATTTGGGAACCTCCCGAAAAAATTGGGAGGATTGACAAGTGTAATGCTGTCAAGCGGAAATCATGTAAAAGTCGCGGGCCGGTTGTCTAAGACGCCTGGTTTACACATAGCACAAAGCAATAAAAATACTCTTTATGCTATGTTATTTCATTTTAAATTTTAAAAGAGTTTTGTGGCTCCCATTGTCTTTTTTATTTTGGGAAACGGGTCAAAATGGCTCTTTGAGTGGTAAAGGTTGCCGACCCCTGATATAGCGTAAAAAAGAGGAGGGGACATGACACATCCAAAGTATTGCACATGACTTCGTATGCAGGAATATTAATGTTTTTTTTACATTCAACATTAAAACATCAGTCACTACGTTTCCATGCACTAAACTAGTCTGATTTCTCCGAAAGTTTTTTTTTTGTACCCCACATTCTGCATGGACGTAGCTGGGATAGATTCCAGCACCCCCGCCACCCCGAGAGAGACAAGTGGTAGAAAATGGATGGATTGGATGGTCATACGCCATGTACCTACCATACACTGGGGGGCGCTATTTGCTTTTAGCGCGTATTAATGAATTTCTTTAGCCATTTGCGAATCCTTGCAATTAATCAATTAATCAATCAATGTTTATTTATATAGGCCTACATCACAAGTGTCTCAAAGTGCTGCACAAGCCACAACGACATACTCGGTTCAAATCCCACATCGGGGATGTGGGATCTGTGGGATTACAACTTGTTTTTACTGATGTCCGCTGTTATTTTGGCACAGATTAGAAATATTACGTCTGCAATGGCTATGCTGATGTTAAATAGCAGACATGATCAAGAATTGATCTTGGATTGGGCTACGAACGTGACGCTACTCCCAAGAATGATTCGGGGCGGATGCAATGAAACACAGGCGGAAGAGTTTTTTCAAAGGAATTATTGAAAGAACATTGTTGAATGCCTCAAAGGTCATCCAAAAGGCTCTGTGGATTGATGGAAGGAGTTTTGAATCTGAAGGGGAAGACAGTTTGTGCCCCGACTGATATTCAGAAGTTAGTTGCTATTGTTTTGGATATCTTGCCAGTTGTGCGGAAAGTAAATGGCTTACATTTGTACACTGCTTTTCTACCTTGAAGGTACTTAAAGCGCTTTTGACACTACTTCCACATTCACCCAATCACAAACACACATTCACACACTGATGGCGGCAGCTGCCGAGGCTTGCATGGACAAGGCACTAACCACGACCCATCAGGAGCAAGGGTGAAGCGTCTGGCTCACGGACACAACGAACGTGACTAGGTTGGTAGAAGCTGGGGATCGAACCAGGAACTCTCAGGTTGCCGGCATGGCCACTCTCCCAATCGAGTGAACCAGTTGGTTTGTAGAAATGCAGCGTGACGAGGTTTGTGGACCTTTTATTATTCCCCTTTGATATACCTGCGTCGTTCTATTTTTATTTAATTTGTATTTTGTTCGGTAGTCCAAATAAAGCCGGTATTCTACATTTCCTTAGCTACCTTCTGAAATAAATCTCGGTTTCTTTTTTTCTACCATCGATGCATTTCAAAATGTTTTTTTCATTTAATTTGTGAAGCATTGATTGATTGATTGACACTTTTATTAGTAGAATGCACAGTACAGCACATATTCTGTACTGTATAGCTGTATGTAGAAGTGTCTGGTTGTATCTGCTGCTTTAATGTCTTTAATGTCCTCTGTGTTCTTTGATGTTTGATGTTTCCGTCTTACACACATGGAAGAGGGATGTGTACCATGGTTATGAGTTGTTTTTTTATTTTTTTTATTTTTTTGTTTTTTTCCCTTGGCCTCAGTCTGCACCTCCTCTCCAGGGCCCAGGCAAAGACTGATTTTTTAAATTTTATTTTAATCTTCTATTCCCCCCCCCCCCCCCCCCCCCACCCCCCTTTGTTTACCTTTATCTCATCTTTTTTGTAAGGGGCGCTGGAAGCCGGCAGACCCGTCAGCGATCCTGTTCTGTCTCCCTTTAATGTTTGTCTAAACTTGAATGGGATTGTGCTGAAAATTTTAATTTTCCTGAAGGAACTCTCCTGACGGAATAAATAAAGTACTATCTAATCTATCTAATATTCCGTACAATTGACCACTAAATGGTAACACCCGAATAAGTTTTTTAACTTGTTGAAGTCGGGGTCCACGTTAATACAATTATATAATATCAGCATAATACAGTCATTACACAAGTTAATCATCGGAGTATATGTGGGATGTGGAGGGGGTTGGGGCGGGGGATCAGGTTTGGTTGATATCAGCACTTCAGTCATCAACATTTATATCGTCTGAGAAATGGATATTGAAACAGTGTAGGTCTGACTTGGTAGGATATGTACAGCCAGCAGTGAACATAGTGAGCTCAGAAAGCATAAGAACAAGTATATACATTTGATTATATACATTTGATTATTTACAATCTGGGGAGGTGGGATGTGGTGGGGATAGGGTGTTAGTCTAGGGTTGTAGTTGCGTGGGGGTGTTTTGAAGGAGGGTTGAGATGCACTTTCTTTTACACCTGTTGGGAGTGCATTCCACATTGATGTGGCGTAGAAAGAGAATGAGTTAAGACCTTTGTTAGATGGGAATCTGGGTTTAACGTGGTTTGTGGAGCTCCCCCTGGTGTTGTGGTTATGGCGGTCATTTACGTTATGGAAGTAGTTTGACATGTACTTCGGAAATTACAGCAAATAAACATTTTTGCTACGATTTTATTAAATGGTATCCGCTTCCGGTTTGTTTCCCGCATGTTGAGACTGGCGCTTGCGCAATACAAAGGGTCCTCTCCTGCCACACACCCACCCTTAGAATATTAAATTTCCTTTATTTAACCAGGCAAAGACTCATTGAGATTAACATCTCTTTTTCAAGAGCAACCTGACAAAGAGGGCGGCACAAACAAAGTTACAATGATAATTAAAGCTGCAAGCAGCGTTGGTCGGGTCCGCCTTTGGCCGCTGCCGCCGTGTCCCGAGTCCCGATCTTAGTCAGACCTACATAGAAGTTTTTGTTTCATCACTCTACGACATTCCTAACAGAATTTACAAGCATTTTTGTCAGTTTTTTTTCATAGGGGGAGCTAGTGCACAATTTTCATTTTTGGGGTTTGGTTTTTTTATTGGATGGGAATTTTCACCAGTCCTGATGTGTGTGTAAAAATTGGTGAGTTTTGAAGCATGTTAAGGGGGTCAAATTACAGATTGGCGTTTCTGGATGTTGTTGATAAATGGCTTTCGCTTGGCATAGTATAGCTTTAACTTGCACTTTGAAACATGTTAAGGGGGTCAAATTAGGGTGCGAAGGTGCGAGCGCGCAAGCCCCACTGTCGAAGACGCCTTGGTGACACTATTTAATGTATGTGAAAGTAATGCAGTTGTTGTATTAAAGTGAAAATATCAAGCTTCCTGTTGATTTTTGCCAAAGTATGTTAATTATTCAAATGTAGGTCTAAGTCAGACCTACATAGTGGTTTTTTGTTTCATGTCTCTCTGACATTCCTACCGGAAGTCACAAGCAGTTTTGTCTTTGTTTTCTTCCTAGGAGCAGTTTGTCTTTGTTGTATTCCTAGGGGGCGCTAGAGCACAATTTTGAGTTTTGGGGTTTGGTTTTTTTATTAGCTTGCAATTGTTGCCAGTCCTGATGTGTGTGCCAAGTTTGGTGAGTTTTGAAGCATTTTAAGGGGTTCAAATTACAGCTCAAAGAGGCAAAAATGACATTTTTTAGGAAACTTTGCGCAGGGGTTCTTTGAAAGCGCGTAAAATCCAAACTGGAGCAGTAATCAAAACTTTGTTCGACCACTTTTTTAAAAGGGTTCTATCTCTCTCCTCTGCGAGTTTGAAGCCGAAACAACAAACGCAGTGGGAGGAGTTTTGATTTGAAAAAGGTGACGGGTTTTTACAAAACTTTTATTTTGAAGGGGTAATTGCCAACTTCCTGTTGATTTTTTCTGCTAGCTGTCAATTATTAAAATGTAGGTCTAAGTGAGACCTACATAGAACTTTTTGTTTCATGTCTTTCCGGCATTCCTACCGGAAGTTACAAGCAATTTTGTTTGTGTTTTCTTCCTCGGAGCAGTTTTTTTTGTGTTTCGTTAAAAAATTGCGCTAGAGCGCAATTTTGAGTTTTATTATAATTTTTTTTCATTAGATTGCAATTTCTTCCAGTCCTGATGTGTGTGCCAAGTTTGGTGAGTTTTGAAGCATTTTATAATTACAACAGGACAATACAACAGAACAACAGCAGTCATAACTCGGTTGGTAGAGTGGCCGTGCCAGCAACTTGAGGGTTGCAGGTTCGATTCCCGCTTCCGCCATCCTAGTCACTGCCGTTGTGTCCTTGGGCAAGACACTTTACCCACCTGCTCCAAATGTAACTTAGATATTGGCTTTCACAATGTAAATCGCTTTGAGTCACTAGAGAAAAGCGCTATATAAATATAATTCACCTCAATTCACTTCACAGTCATACCACAACAGGTCAAAAATCATTTAAAACAATTATGTAATAATTAAATTTAAAAGCAAGTACATTTCCCAAGAGAACTCGTTTCTCGATCTGGTTTTCAATCACATATACCAGGTGTGTTAGTCTGACTTTTCAAAAACCCAACCATTAATTGATTTATGTGGACCCCGACTTATACAAGTTGAAAAACTTATTCGGGTGTTACCATTTAGTGGTCAATTGTATGGAATATGTACAGTACTGTGCAATCTACTAATAAAAGTCTTAATCAAAACAATCGGATTAAGGTGTTTCCATGGGCTGTTTATTTAGAGTCAAACTATTTGAGAAGTTGGACTAATTTAGTGCACGGACACGTACTGAATGTAGCACAAGACAACCATAAGGCAGCAGCACATAAGTGAAAGTCCAGAGATGAGACGGGGCCTGCAGAGGCAGCGTTACAGAGTGAGTGCCTGTGTCCTGAGGGGACTTTTCTTATTGGCCTGTCAGGCTCCTGCCCATTAATCAATGCACAAACTCATCTTAGGCAAGCGTGCACAGGCAGGCAGAAATAGATCCTAATGTCGCTAACAACACTCGTTTTGACAGAAGTCCATTTATCTTGTAATGTGATACAACCAACACGTCCCAGCAATATGAATGATAATAATTCTACTCCATTATCCTCCACAATTGCTGGATGAGGAGTTGCTTCACAGTCACAGGAAATCCTAAGTATGTCAACATGTAGTATTCGAAGCATCGAATGTAATAAAATTAAACAATTTCCAACCTTTTAAAATAAACATATGTCTTATTAGTTTATGGAGCTACCGGCACCATCCCGCCGCAGTGCACGTCATGTTTCCCTGGCCAATGTGGAAGAAGAGAAGAATTACTCGGAAAGGATGGGTGTGGCAAAAAAAAAATAGAATACAATCCATTTTAGAAACTTTTTTACCTGCAAGGCCACACATACAACCTTCGACCTCTTTGCTTGTGAGTTTTTTTTTACGTACATCTTCAGACAGGAATACAGTCAAGTTCCAACGTGTGGCAGTAAAAATTATTATTATTTTTTACAGACATACGTAGCTTAGGCTTAGGCTTGGACGAGACACGAATGAACCTTTAATCTGAAGTCATGTAGCAATTAGAAGAAAATGACTCTCACACTTTACGAGAAGACGTAGATGCACGCAGCGGAGTATAATTGTATACGTGTACCATATCTGCACATGTGCTTGTGGGAAATATGTCTGCAAGTACTTTAACGTAGAATTTCAGAATGCAATCTGTGGCCAATATGTGTGAAGTATCAACGTGATTCCGCTGCGCAGTAATGGCGTTTTTATCCAAAGGACAACGCATATGTGATGGGCATATGTGTTGGGGGGAAAAAGCTGCAAAAAGAATCTAAATTTGTTGAATAAGCACTGCACCAGATGGTGCTGTATTTGTTTGTCTTTGCTCTTCTTCAAACACACTTGAAAGCAAAGCTCTTCAATTTGGCATTAAGTCACAGGAACGGACCCACACACAGGGGATTGGTGCTGGCAGGAAACAAAAACATTGGAGGGGATTTAGATTTCAAATAGGTGCGTGATTGACAAGGCTATGCCACACTTTCAATCAAGTACAGTTATGCACAAATACAGTGGGGCAAAAAAGTATTTAGTCAGCCACCGATTGTGCAAGTTCTCCCACTTAAAATGATGACAGAGGTCTGTAATGTTCATCATAGGTACACTTCAACTGTGAGAGACAGAATGTGAAAAAAAAAAATCCAGGAATTCACATTGTAGGAATTTTAAAGAATTTATTTGTAAATTATGGTGGAAAATAAGTATTTGGTCAACCATTCAAAGCTCTCACTGCTGGAAGGAGGTTTTGGCTCAAAATCTCACGATACATGGCCCAATCCATTCTTTCCTTAACACGGATCAATCGTCCTGTCCCCTTAGCAGAAAAACAGCCCCAAAGCATGATGTTTCCACCCCCATGCTTCACAGTAGGGATGGTGTTCTGTAAGACCAACATGCTAACCACTAGAACTGTGTTTTTCAACCTTTTTTGAGCCAAGGCACATTTTTTTCCGAAAAAAAAATCTGGAGGCACACCACTGCCAGAAATCATTAAAAAATTAAACTTAGTAGAGAATAAAAAGTCGTTGTCGCAATTGCTGGATATGAATTTAAACCATAACCAACCATGCATCTCAATAGCTATTGTCTCAAAGTAGGTCTACTGTCACCACCTGTCCCATCACGCCCTGACTTACTGAGTTTGTTGGTGTTTTCCCGTGCGTATAGTTTTAGTTCTTGTCTTGCGCTCCTTTTTCGATGGCTTTTCCTGTTTTGTTGGTATTTTCCTGTTGCAGTTTCATGTCTGCCTTTGAGCGCTATTCCCTGCACCTGCTTTGTTTTAGAAATCAAGAATATTTAAGTTCTTGCTATCTTTTTTTTGTGTGTACATTGTTAATTGTCATGTCATCCAAAGATGTACTTTGTGGACGCCGTCTCTGCTCCACATGCTGTAAGTCTTTGCTGTCGTCCAGCATTTTGTATTTGTTTACTTTGTAGTCAGTTCAGTTTGGAGGAAGAAGAATACTGAGTCACATCCCAAGAGCACCATAACTACTGTGAAGCATGGGGGTGGAAACATCATGCTTTGGGGCTGTTTTTCTGCTAAGGGGACAGGACAATTGATCCGTGTTAAGGAAAGAATGAATGGGGCCATGTATCGTGAGATTTTGAGCCAAAACCTCCTTCCATCAGTGAGAGCTTTGAATGGTTGACCAAATCCTTTTTTTCCACCATAATTTACAAATAAATTCTTTAAAATTCTTATAATGTGAATTCCTGGATTTTTTTTTCACATTCTGTCTCTCACAGTTGAAGTGTACCTATGATGAACATTACAGACCTCTGTCATCATTTTAAGTGGGAGAACTTGTACAATCGGTGGCTGACTCAATACTTTTTTGCCCCATTGTATGCTCACATTTTCTCCATCAAATTGAATTGAAATGCCATTAAAGTAAAAGTACCAATGATTGTCACACACACTAAGTTTGGTGAAATTATTCTCTGCATTTGACCCACCACCCTTGATCACCCCCTGGGAGGTGAGGGGAGCCCAGGAATCATTTTTGGTGGTATAACACCCAATTCCAACCCTTGATGCTGAATGCCAAGCAGGGAAGTAATGGGTCCCATTTTTATAGTCTTTGGTATGACTCGGCCGGTGTTTGAACTCACAAACACCGGCGGTTTAGCTCGGTTGGTAGAGCGGCCGTGCCAGCAACTTGAGGGTTGCAGGTTCGATTCCCGCTTCTGCCAACCTAGTCACTGCCGCTGTGTCCTTGGGCAAGACACTTTACCCACCTGCTCCCAGTGCCACCCACACTGGTTTGAATGTACTTAGATATTGGGTTTCACTATGTAAAGCGCTTTGAGTCACTAGAGAAAAAGCGCTATATAAATATAATTCACTTCACAACCTACAGATCTCAGGGTGGACACTAACCACTAGGCCACCGAGTAGCCGGCATGCTTAAATACAAGTACAGAGATACTTCACAGTCAGTGTGTTTTGGGAAAAGAGCTGTCTTTTAGCTAATTGATATGCTTTCAATAGGAACTATTTTGCAAAACCAACTTTTCATACCTATCGGTAGCGGTTTTTGTGTATTTGGGATCTGCGGAAGTCCCTAAAATTTGAAATCAAACTATGGAGGCAGGGCAGAGATGTTTATAAAACAATCTTGCCTTTCTTCATATTTCCTCCAAACGAACCCTTTGGAATTTTCCCCAATTGAGACATTTTCCCGAATTGTGCAACAATAAACACTTTTTTTCTCTCTATCCTCTTGTTGTGGGGCAGACTGGCTCGTACATGCACATGCATCCTCCGCTATTGGCATTTCTAATACAAAGTAGAGTACAGTTTCAACTTATAAACTTAACTAATAGTTTAAGAGGAAACAAAAAATTATATTTGCCGAAATTTAGAAGAACTTTAAAATCAATGTGGATTTCAGTGCGTGGAGTCAGTCTGTGGAACAACTTAGGGGACAAGTTAAAAATATGTTCTAACATGATTAAATTAAAACACTGTTTAAAAACAAAGTATTGGAGAAGTACGAGGAGGCAAGAGAGTGAAGCCCTAAGCACAGAGCAATGTGAGAGAGGTGTGTGTTCAAATGTGTGTGTGTGTGTGTGTGTGTGTGTGTGTGTGTGTGTGCGTGTGCGTGTGTGTGAATGTGTGTGTGTTTGTGTGTGTTTGTGTCTCATCTTGTCTTGTCTCACAGTAACAGTAGAAGTATTGTATTAGTGTACAGGAGTTTTTTTGTTTTTGTATGTATAGTATTATTCTTGTATTATATTGTTTATGTTAAATGTGGAATGAGTGAGAGGGGTTGGGATATTATTAGCATCTGCTTCATCCAACCCCTTCCTAAAAATCTCTGCCAAAATGTAAAAAAAAAAAATGTGTGTTGTTGTACTGTGCAGGTTTAAATTAAATACTTCAAATCAAATCAAATATATGTCAGTAAACTCGACCTGGGAACAATAAAACCGACAAAATACAGGAAAAACACGCACGCTCCAAAAAAAAATAAATAAATAAATAAATAAATAAGTGGGCGGCAAAAAGTGTACTTAAAGATAAAGCAAGGCGAGCAACACTCGTGTCTTTCTAATAATGTTCATATAAAGTACGCAGGCAGATACCAAACACCGGGTTTCGACACTGTCTTCTTCTACAACGTGGATGAAGGGGAGAAGACGCTGTCGAAGTGGAGGCACGTAATAAGACAGTCCACAAAACGATGCATCCTGAAAAGACGGTCAGAAACCTGCTTGAAGATGCTCTGTAAAACATAATTCATGCAATATTTTGACCCAAGAACCACCTTTAAATGTTATGTAGACCACAAGGAAGTGTTTTATATGTAGGGGAAAAAAAATCATATATGATCCCTTTAAGTTGCAAGCAAACATTTGAATTACAGTGGGGCAAAAAGTATTTAGTCAGCCACCGATTGTGCAAGTTCTCCCACTTAAGATAATGACCGAGGTCTGTAATTTTCATCATAGGTACACTTCAACTGTGAGAGACAGAATGTTCTATTTTGGTTTCATCTGACCACATGACATTGTCCCAATCCTCTGCTGTATTTTCCATGTATCGATTTTGGTATAAAATAACTCGTCTTGTTTGGAGGAAGAAGAATACTGCTCAACCCGTACATACCAAGCTATGCTGTTTTCCTCATGCTCATGTCATAGTAAGTTTTTGGTTTTCTTTATGCCACAGTGCAAGTGTTTTGTTTCATGTTTAAAGTTTATAGCCTTTGTGCTAGTCTTTTGTTTTGTAGTGAAGTTTGTTCTCCGCCCTCATGCGCGCCTCTTGTCTGCTTCCTTGGTTTGTAGTTTGTTAGTAATAAATAAAAATGTGCTCCCATTCACGTCTGGCTCGTGCCAATTTCCCTTTGCGTTGAAAAACAAACTATCCCATAATCCAAGTCCTGACAATATTATATACTGTATATCCATCCATCCGTCCATCCATCCATCCATTTTCTACCGCTTGTCCCTTTCTGGGTTGCTGGAGCTATCTCAGCTGCATTCGGGCGGAAGGCGGGTAGACCCTGGACAAGTCTCTACCTCATCACAGGGCCGACACAGATAGACAGACAACATTCACACTCACATTCACACACTAGGGCCAATTTAGTGTTGCCAATCAACCTATCCCCAGGTGCATGTCTTTGGAGGTGGGAGAAGCCGGAGTACCCGGAGGGAACCCACGCAGTCACGGGGAGAACATGCAAACTCCACACAGAAAAATCCAGAGCCCGGGATTGAATTTAAGACTCTCGTATTGTAAGGCACATGCACTAACCCCTCCTCCACCGTGTTGCCCTATAATATGTAAATATTACATATATGATATAGTTTATATTGCCAATATGGTAAATTTTTAGTTTACTCTATACCTTTTGTTTTTGACCTCTTTTTGTGCCTTTGTGTGCATTATCCTTTCCATCCTTACCCTTTCCATCCTTTGTAACTGAGCTACTGTGTGGAAAGATTTCCCTTTTAGATCAATAATGTTTGTCTAATTCTAACTCGTAGGTCTATATTCAAGTCACAAAATGTGAATGGAGTATTGTTGGCGTTTTTTAAATGGTTATTTTTTGGATTTTAAGGGCAAAATAGAGCAGTGGTGCTCTAATGGGGGTACACGTACCCCTGGGGGTACTTGAAGGTATGCCAAGTGGTATGTGAGATTTTTTTAAAATATTCTAAAAATAGAAAAAATTCAAAAATATATTTGTAAATATATTTATTGAATAATACTCTAACAAAATATGAATGTAAGATCATAAACTTTGAAAAGAAATGCACCAATGCAATATTCAGTGTTGACAGCTAGATTTTTTGTGAACATGTTCCATAAATATTGATGTTAAAGATTTCTCTTTTTGTGAAGAAATGTTTAGAATTAAGTTGATGAATCCAGATTGATCTCTATTACAATCCCCAAAGAGGGCACTTTTAAGTTGATGATTACTTCTATGTGTAGAAATCTTTATTTATAATTGAATCACTCGTTTATTTTTCAACAAGTTTTTTAGTTATTTTTATATCTTTTTTTTCCAAATAGTTCAAGAAACACCACCACAAATGAGCAATACTTTGCACTGTTATACAATTTAACAAATCAGAAACTGATGACATAGTGCTGTATTTTACTTCTTTATCTCTTTTTTTCAACCAAAAATGCTTTGCTCTGATTAGGGGGTACTTGAATTAAAAAAAACGTTCACAGGGGGTACATCACTGAAAAAAGATTGAGAACCACTGAAATAGAGGATCTCCCATTGGCTCTTTTATTTACAAGTTAAAATGCATTGAAATAAAACATCCATCCGTCGTCATGTCATTCATAAATATTGTAAACGAAACAAAATTCCAAAAAAGTGCAGTTTCCTTTTAAGGCAAAAAAAAATCCATAAGGTGGGGCCCTCATATGCTGAGGAACCACTGTACTTTCAGCTTGGGTTGTTTGAGAATAAGGATTGTATTAAATAAAATCTTCTTTGATACAATTTGCACCAATACAAAAATCTGGTGTCTGCTGACCACTGGCTGAGAGGGAAATCCAGACACTGTGCAGTGAGTCAGCACCAGAAGTTTCCATATTCACTCTGACTGACTGACTCCTTTTAAATAGTCCAGGGAAATGTCCAACTGACCAAATTACAACACGGGCTTTCCTAAGTAGCCTGCGTCAATGAATGACACGATATTCACAAATTGTCAGATCTACAAAACGA
Source organism: Nerophis ophidion (assembly GCF_033978795.1). Classification (NCBI taxonomy): domain Eukaryota; kingdom Metazoa; phylum Chordata; class Actinopteri; order Syngnathiformes; family Syngnathidae; genus Nerophis; species Nerophis ophidion. Next base: position 37,648,256 of record NC_084622.1, read on the forward strand.
CGGAGAGCTGGCAACTGCTCTTTCTGTTGCATCCGACTTTTCAAATTCTTCTTTTTTCCGGTTTGGCCTTCGATGGTTCGCTGAATGATTTTACCAGATGACTTCTCCACACTTATATTTGATCTAGTACTTTGCACTGCAGTACCAGAGACAATAACTATCTGAAAAACAACATTATTTCATAGAAGGGCAACCAGGGCTGTGAATTTTTGGGCACCAAACGATATGATTCGATTCTTGGAGGTAACAATTCAATTCAGAATCGGTTCTTGATTTAAAATCCATTGTTTTTTTTAAATAACATTGTGTGCCAGTTCTATGATTAACTACATTCCTCCATAAAATAGATAAAAAGCTGTGCTATATTTCTATATTACTTAAAATACAATTGGTTGTGTTTGATAAAATTATACCCAAACATTTACTTAAGTGGCTGGACAGGACAGATTTGTTTTAACCCTTTAGGAAACAGGATATGGTATGTATGGAGGAAGGTTAAAAAAAGTTAAAGACCCATTGATAGTCACACACACACAAGGTGTGATGAAATTACTCTCTGCGTTTGACCCTTCCTCTTGTTCCGCCCCCTGGGAGGTGAGGGGAGCAGTGAGCAGCAGTGGTGGCTGCGCTCGGGGATCGTTTTGGTGATTTAACCCCCAATTCCAACCCCTTGATGCAGGGATGTATTGGGTCCCATTTTTTAAAGTCTTTGGTATGACTCGGCCGGGGTTCCTTTTCATATAGAGCAGTGGTTCTCGAATGGGGGTACGAGTACCCCTGGGGGTACTTAAAGGTATGCCAAGGGGTACCTGAGATTTTTTTTTAAATATTCTAAAAATAACAACAATTCAAAAATCTTTTCTAAAAATATTTAATGAATAATACTTCAACAAAATATGAATGTAAGTTCATAAACTGTGAAAAGAAAATACAACAATGCAATATTCCGTGTTGACATGTTCCATAAATATTGATGTTAAAGATTTCTTTTTTTGTGAAGAAATGTTTAGAATTAAGTTCATGAATCCAGATGGATCTCTGTAACAATCCCCAAAGAGGGCACTTGAAGTTGATGATTACTTCTATGTGTAGAAATCTTTATTCGACAGTTCGACAGTTCGAGATGCTACCTCAGTAGAAGCATTTAAGTCTCATCTTAAAACTCATCTGTATACTCTAGCCTTTAAATAGACCTCCTTTTTAGACCAGTTGATCTGCCGCTTCTTTTCTTTCTCCTATGTCCCCCCCTCCCTTGTGGAGGGGGTCCGGTCCGATGACCATGGATGAAGTACTGGCTGTCCAGAGTCGAGACCCAGGATGGACCGCTCGTCGGGACCCAGGATGGACCGCTCGCCTGTGTCGGTTGGGGACATCTCTACGCTGCTGATCCGCTTGAGATGGTTTCCTGTGGACGGGACTCTCACTGCTGTCTTGGAGCCACTATGGATTGAACTTTCACAGTATCATGTTAGACCCGCTCGACATCCATTGCTTTCGGTCCCCTAGAGGGGGGGGGTTGCCACATCTGAGGTCCTCTCCAAGGTTTCTCATAGTCAGCATTGTCGCTGGCGTCCCACTGAATGTGAATTCTCCCTGCCCACTGGGTGTGAGTTTTCCTTGCCCTTTTGTGGGTTCTTCCGAGGATGTTGTAGTCGTAATGATTTGTGCAGTCCTTTGAGACATTTGTGATTTGGGGCTATATAAATAAACATTGATTGATTGATTGATTGATTTATGGCCGTGCGCAACCCGAGGGTCCCTGGTTCAAATCCCACCTAGTACCAACCTCGTCACGTCTGTTGTGTCCTGAGCAAGACACTTTACCCTTGCTCCTGATGGGTGCTGGTTGGCGCCTTGCATGGCAGCTCCCTCCATCAGTGTGTGAATGTGTGTGTGAATGGGTAAATGTGGAAGTAGTGTCAAAGCGCTTTGAGAACCTTGAAGGTAGAAAAGCGCTATACAAGTACAACCCATTTATCATTTATAATTGAATCATAAGTTTTTAGTTATTTTCATATCTTTTTTTCCAAATAGTTCAAGAAAGACCACTACAAATGAGCTAAATTTTGCACTGTTATACAATTTAGTAAATCAGAAACTGATGACAAAGTGCTGTATTTTACTTCTTTATCTCTTTTTTTCAACCAAAAATGCTTTGCTCTGATTAGGGGGTAGTTGAATTAAAAACATGTTCACAAGGGGTACATCACTGAAAAAAGGTTGAGAACCACTGATATAGAGCAATAAAGGAATGGAACGACCTCACAACAAACTTGAAAAGTCTAACAGATTACTCTTCATTCACAATGGAAGTTAAAAAGTGGCTTTGGAGCAATCAAAGCTGCTCACACGGTCACTAAGGTGGGCACTATGTTTTCTACATCAACTTAATGTGTATTATATTTATCCATGAGAGCATTTTTGTTGTAAATTGTGGTGTGTCTGTTAAAATCATGGTTGTTTTTACAAATGATGACAGATGAACAAGAGCATGTATTGTTTTAAGTATGTCTGATTCTGATTCTGATTGTGTGATGATGTAATTGAGGTATGGTTGTATTGTATATTAAGTATGTGTGCAAGAAAGGGCATTTTATGACTTTTCTTAATTTGATTACATGCTATGGTATGATTTTATTGTCATAATTTTATTGCATGATTTTTGTATCCCTTTAATTTACTTAGCCAGAGACTGCAGATGGAAATGAGCTATTTAGCTATAATCCGGTACAAAATGTATCTGTCATTGAGCTTAATTTTTCTGTGCATTGTCCCTTCAAATAAAGACTAAACTTAACTAAACTCGTGACCTACAGATCTCAGGGCAGACACTCAGACCACAAGACCACAAAGCAGGTCTCAGGTACTTTTAGCCAAATCAGTTTTAAATAAATGGGTTGTACTTGTAGAGCGCTTTTCTACCTTCAAGGTACTCAAAGCGCTTTGACACTACTTCCACATTTACCCATTCACACACTCTGATGGAGGGAGCTGCCATGCAAGGCACCAACCAGCACCCATCAGGAGCAAGGGTGAAGTGTCTTGCTCAGGACACAACGGACGTGACGAGGTTGGTTCTAGGTGGGATTTGAACCAGTGACCCTTGGTTTGCGCACGGCCACTCTCCCACTGCGCCACGCCGTCCCTGAGGATGATACCTTTTGAGGTAATTATGGACCAGGGTAACAAAAACATGCAATTAAGTGATCAAAAAATGTGTTTTATATGTCTTTATCCACACTATTGGGATAATGGGCTCCAGTTCTGTAGACGACGTCACACCAAAAGGGTCTTTGTTTAAAAACAAATTCATAATATGGGTAATGACTGCCAGTTTAAATTTCAGCAGTAAAAAAATACTTAAAGAAAACTTGTTAGTGAAAATTCTGTCATCCGGACAGCATGGGTCCTTCAACTTACTTTTACACTTTGATTGTTAGGTTAGTCAGAACATTAACTTTGTCGAGGCTCTGCATCGTGTATCCGATTTTCCCTTACTGCCACCGTTCCGAGCGGAGCACCAACCCACGACGCCCGTATTGAGAGTAAAGTGTGTTAGTAGCTGCTAACCCAGCAGCCAGCACACTCTTTCGAGGCTGTCAGGGTGTGAAGCTACTAATGTACACCTGGTGCAAACACTCTGGCTGGACATCGTTATACCTGCACAGTCATTTGGGTTTTAAAACGGTGGGCACTTCACCTTGGAAAATATTATTCATATTCCCACTATTTCCTTCTCTGCTTGCAAACAAATCAGACTCTCAATGACCAGGAAAAAAACCCCAACATGCTAACCACTAGACCTGTGTTTTTCAACCTTTTTTGAGCCAAGGCGCATTTTTTTCATTGAAAAAAATCTGGAGGTACACCACCAGCAGAAGTCATTAAAAAATTAAACTCAGTAGAGAATAAAAAGTCGTTGTCGCAATTGCTGGATATGAATTTAAACCATAAGCAACCATGCATCACTATAGCTATTGTCTCAAAGTAGGTCTACTGTCACCACCTGTTCCATCATTTTTTTTTTTTTTTCCAAGATGGCGCTGCTGTAGTGGCTGCTGTAGGCAGGAGTTCTGTGCTCTTGTGTCATCATTTTGTGTTTCCCTCTTGTTTTCATGTGTTATTATATTTTTTTGCATTTTGGTCCGGGACCCTTTGGGACTGTGTGACAAGGGGTGGCACTTTTGTGACCTCTGTGGTGCTTTTTTTGTGGACTTCTGGATCTGCCTCCCGGGAGCCTTTTGGCCATGGAGACCAGCTGCTGGGTCTCTGCCACACCAGAGTCTGTTTGGAGGGACTGGAGGAGATGCGGATGAGGGGACAGGACTGTGGAGCTGGCACTGAGCTACTGGGACGGAGAGGCGGTGTCTTGGCTGGGTGAGCAGGTGTCGGACACCTCAGTCACCTTGGACGTATCCTCGCTCACCCATGCGGACTGGACACTGGCCGAGAGTGGAGTCGGCTGTCTTGGTTGCTTTGTTGGGTCTGCTCCTGTCTCTGGCCATGCTCCCTCCACTCCAGCGGACGATGGCGTGGAACACCGCAGAGGCCACCACAGTGGATATGTTTCTTTTACTTTTTATTCATAGCTGTATGTAGAAGTGTCTGGTTGTATCTGCTGCTTTAATGTCTTTAATGTCCTCTGTGTTCTTTGATGTTTGATGTTTCCCTCTTACACACATGGAAGAGGGATGTGCACTATGGCTATGAGTTGTTGTTGTTTTTTGTTTTTTTCCCTTGGCCTCAGTCTGCACCCCCACTCCAGGGCCTAGGATAAGACCAATTTTTTTATTTTATTTTAATCTTCTATTCCGGTTTAAGCATTAGATACCCTTTTACCTGCACGGTGCCTCCCGCTGTCGCCTGCATATTGTGATCACGAGAAACCATCGTCGTATCACACAACATGTTCCCGACATCGACAAAGTAATTAGCTACCGGCTTCCACCTACTGATATGGGTCGGTATATAATGGTTACTCTGCCAAGCTCTAGACAGCACCGACACTCAACAACGGCACACTATTTGCAGATAATAATTACTGGTTTGCAAAAAAATATTTTTAATCCAAATACGTGAAACTGCATAATGTCTCACGGCACACCAGACTGTATCTGATGGCACACTAGTGTGCCGCGGCACAGTGGTTGAAAAACACTGCACTAGACCACCGTGCTGACTCACTTACTACAAACCTTGTTTCCAAATAAGTTGGGAATTTTGTGTTAGATGTATATATAAACGGAATACAATGATGTGCGTGTGACAATCATTGGTACTTCAACTTTAACTAACAAATATATATATATATATATATATATATATATATATATATATATACATATATATGTATATATATATATATATATATGTATATATATATATATATATATATATACATATATATATATATATATACATACATACATACATACAGTACAAAACCGCTTCCATATGAGTTTGGAAATTGTGTTAGATGTAAATATAAACGGAATACAATGATTTGCAAATCATTTTCAACCCATATTCAGTTGAATATGCTACAAAGACAACATATTTGATGTTCAAACTGATACACTTTTTTTTTTTGTTGTTGTTGCAAATAATCATTAACTTTAGAATTTGATGCCGGCAACACGTGACAAAGAAGTTGGGAAAGGTGGCAATAAATACTGATAAAGTTGAGGAATGCACATCAAACACTTATTTGGAACATCCCACAGGTGTGCAGGCCAATTGGGAACAGGTGGGCGCCATGATTGGGTATAAAAACAGCTTCCCAAAAAATGCTCAGTCTTTCACAAGAAAGGATGGGGTGAAGTACATCCTTTTGTCCACAACTGCTTGAGCAAATAGTCAAACAGTTTAAGAACAATGTTTCTCAAAGTGCAATTGCAAGAAATTTATGGATTTCAACATCTACGGTCCATAATATCATCAAAAGGTTCAGAGAATCTGGAGAAATCACTCCACGTAAGCGGTATGGCCGGAAGCCAACATTGAATGACCGTGACCTTCGATTCCTCAGATGGCACTCTATAAAAAAACGACATCGATTTCTAAAGGATATCACCACATGGGCTCAGGAACACTTCAGAAAACCACTGTCACTAAATACAGTTGTAAGTGCAAGTTGAAGCTCTACTATGCAAAGCGAAAGCCATTTATCAACAACATCCAGAAACGCCGCCAGCTTCTCTGAGCCCGAGATCATCTAAGATGGACTGATTCAAAGTGGAAATGTGTTATGTGGTCTGACGAGTCCACATTTCAAATTGTTTTTGGAAATATTCAAAGTCGTGTCATCCGGACCAAAGGCGAAACGAACCATCCAGACTGTAATCAACACAAAGTTCAAAAGCCAGCATCTGTGATGGTATGGGGGTGCATTAGTGCCCAAGGCATGGGTAACTTACACATCTGTGAAGGCACCATTAATGCTGAAAGGTACATACAGGTTTTGGAACAACATGTGCTGCCATCCAAGCGCTGTCTTTTTCATTAACGCCCCTGCTTATTTCAACAAGACAATGCCGAGCCACATTCAGCACGTGTTACAACAGCGTGGCTTCGTAAAAAAAGAGTGTGGGTACTTTCCTGGCCCGCCTGCAGTCCAGACTTGTCTCCCATCGAAAATGTGTGGCGCATTATGAAGCGTAAAATACAACAGCGGAGACTCCGGACTGTTGAACGACTGAAGCTCTACATAAAACAAGAATGAGAAAGAATTCCACTTTCAAAGCTTCAACAATTAGTTTCCTCAGTTCCCAAACGTTCATTGAGTGTTGATAAAAGAAAAGGTGATGTAACACAGTGGTGAACATGCCCTTTCCCAACTACTTGGGCACGTGTTTCAGCCATGAAATTCTAAGTTAATTATTATTTGCAAAAATAAATAAATAAAAGAAGTTTATGAGTTTGAACATCATAATATCTTGTCTTTGTAGTGCATTCAATTGAATATGGGTTGAAAAGGATTTGCAAATCATTGTATTCCGTTTATATTTACATCTAACACAATTTCCCAACTCATATGGAAACGGGTTTCGTACCAAATGTCTGCATTGCCTTGTGGACAATATAAAAAATGTTCTGTTTCAGAACACTTAATCTGACCTCATCACTCACACTAATCATTAAGCAGTGCTCAGAAACAATTAGACTGTATCCTGTTAAAAAAAAAACCCATCTTTCACACAGTGCAACATTAGAGACTTTTTATTATTTGTGCTTATTTTGTCCTGAGCTGGTCTGCATCACTTTATGTTAATGGTTTGAAATTAGTCAAGACAAATAAAACAAAATGAATGGCAACGGGATGGACGAGTGCCTCACATTTCTGCTTGGTGTTTAAGCTAAGTGCTCTGTCAGCAGGCCACCTTTGGAGTTATTTGCAGCTGCGAAAACTACCTATAAATACAGAGGAAGGCCGTGGTGACCTTTGGCAATTTCAGGATTTGAACATTTCACCAGTTAGGTTATTTGAGGAATCTAGAAGTCACACTGGGAAAAATGACGCTTACTTCCAATCTATTTAGATCTCGGATAACACGGATGCTTTACTATAATTAACCGAAACATTTCAACATCTACCAAAGTACACACAGACCACCATTTCTGTATATTGCGATATATACTGCAGGCTCCTGCGATAACAATGTATATCACAGTATATTATTTGGCATGTAAATGATAATAGATCCATTTCAAAACAGGTTACAAGGGCTCCTAATTTAGCTGCTGATGCATGCAGTAAGATTTTGCATCATTTCCAAATGTAATGTTTTCTCAAAAGTATTATTAATCGGCTTTCTAATTTACTGTTAATATCTGGTTCTGTTGTAACATGTTTGTATATATTTGTCTGTTACACTATTATAAGCACGTATTTTTCCTGATATATTAGTTTTGGGCGATACCACAAATGTTGGTATCGCTCCAATACCAAGTAGTTGCAGGAGCAGCATTACTGATGAATATTAATACTGATAGTTCAAATTTCCAAAATCATTGAATGATCACATTTTTGATCACAACTATAATCAGACAAAAACACAGGATGGCAGTTAAACAATATTGATTAAATACTAAAAATATTTTCATATTATTGACTTTGATTTAAATCATTTGGTTTTGCCCTGGGCTTCACGGTGGCAGAGGGGTTAGTGCGTCTGCCTCACAATATGAAGGTCCTGCAGTCCTGGGTTCAAATCCAAATGCGTGGGTTCCCTCCGGGTACTCCGGGTTCCTCCCACTTCCAAAGACATGCACCTGGGGATAGGTTGATTGGCAACACTAAATTGGCCCTAGTGTGTGAATGTGAGTGTGAATGTTGTCTGTCTATCTGTGTTGGCCCTGCGATGACGTGGCGACTTGTCCAGGGTGTACCCCGCCTTCTGCCCGATTGTAGCTGAGAAAGGCGCCAGCGCCCCCCGCGACCTCAAAAGGGAATAAGCGGTAGAAAAAATGGATGGATGGATGGTTTTGCCCTTTAAGCCCTCCTCTATCCAGGGACGTATTTTCTGACTTAGTAAATAATAAAAAAAATATAAAAAAACAAGCGACAAAAGATTTTACGATGATAGTCATCTTTTGGATGAGTTCGCTCACTGCAGGTCTTCTAATCGTCCGGAGCGTTTCTACTCGTATTGATTCTTCATTCATCTTTCCAAGCAATGTTTGTAAGTTTTACAACACAACTAAAACTTCTTCATGCATTCTAAACCGTCCCATGTGTGATGTCTGTAGGAGTGTTTTCATGCACTTGTAACATAATCAAGCTAACGTCGTTAGCATTAGTGAATATCCTAACACGTTTACAAGTGTCTGTGTTCGTATTATTAACTTACAACGGCATTCTTTTTGTATTGTTTCAGTTTCACAAATTCCACAGTAAATTCACCAAAATGTCCCCAGGAAGTTACTGAGTCTGTTTAATGGATTTGAGAGCTGGCTTCGGCAGCCAGTCGGTCCTTGACAATGACTTCTGTTTTGTTTAATCGGCCAGTTTAACAATCAAGTTATGTAAATAAACTGTTGAAATAACTAATTTCACAATGTATATATCTGCGGCTTATAGTCCGAATTGTCTAATATATGGAAAATATATTTTACTTGAAAAATTAGTGGGTACGGGTATAAAAATACAAAACTCTTAACGCCACACTCTGTGAACCCACACCAAACACATTTCTGGAGAGCATTGGCTCTGTGGCACATTATAAACGTAGCATAGGGATTACCTATAATGCCGTGTATCCGTGAGTCTTGGTTATATTATACACGCGCCCCCAACCGACGCACGGTTGCTGCGTTTATAATGTGCAACAAAGTCAATACTCTCCAGAAATGTGTTTGTTATTCTTGTTTGGTGTGGGTTCACATAGTGTGGCGCATATTAGTAAGAGTGTTAAAATTGTTTTATATCACACCCATTAGTGTGATCTGTATGGCTGTGGAACAAGACCCCTGGTTTACACACAGTAAAAGCAAAAAAAAAAAAACCTCCTCTGCCATTTTGAAAAAAACGGCAGGGGAAGCGTAATTCGTGACGTCACAAATTTGGCCCGACGGTAAAAGTAAGCATGCGCTTAATAATTTGGTGAGCGAGTTATGCCCGGCAGTAATTCAAGGCAGGCGCATAATACATGCCCGGCGGCTATTCAAGGAAATACGGTATTTCGGATACAACTCATCTCGGACGGCAACATGAACGGTTGAGTGACGATTTTGGATAAGGCCTGGAAGAACGGCAGCCTGGTGCGATATGTTTGTCAACGAGTGTGTTGTGCCAGCTAAACGGCAAGAGAACTTTCGAATGTCCAGATCAGCTGTGATTCTACTTAGTGAAAAACTTTGTCCATTTGTCGAAGGGGAGACAACGATAGACTACGAAAGACAGCGGATACATTTGGACTGGCAAAGCAGACTATTACTAGTTATTATCCGCAATGTATGTCGAGCGATTACTCAACGTCTAGTTTGGTACTCCGTAACTATTGTAAAGCCATGAAATGGTTGCAGCCGTCAAGTAGGACCGCCAAATTTCAGCCTACAAGCACAGTGTCCTGACCAGATACCTATGATTGTTGTTAAATGTTCTTTATCACATTGCTTGCTTTCACCCGTCCATAGATGATATGATTCACTGTTATGCTGATGACACCCAACTCTACATGCCCCTAAAGCTGACCAACACGCCGGATTGTAGTCAGTTGGAGGCGTGTCTTAATGAAATTAAACAATGGATGTCCGCTAACTTTTTGCAACTCAACGCCAAAAAAACGGAAATGCTGATTATCGGTCCTGCTAGACACCGAACTCTATTTAATAATACAACTCTAACATTTGACAACCAAACAATTAAACAAGGCGACACGGTAAAGAATCTGGGTATTATCTTCGACCCAACTCTCTCCTTTTAGTCACACATTAAAAGCGTTACTAAAACGGCCTTCTTTCATCTCCGTAATATCGCTAAAATTCGCTCCATTTTGTCCACTAAAGACGCTGAGATCATTATCCATGCGTGTGTTACGTCTCGCCTCGACTACTGTAACGTATTATTTTCGGGTCTCCCCATGTCTAGCATTAAAAGATTACAGTTGGTACAAAATGCGGCTGCTAGACTTTTGACAAGAACAAGAAAGTTTGATCACATTACACCTGTACTGGCTCCCCTGCACTGGCTTCCTGTGCACTTAAGATGTGACTTTAAGGTTTTACTACTTACGTATAAAATACTACACGGTCTAGCTCCATCCTATCTTGCCGATTGTCTTGTACCATATGTCCCGGCAAGAAATCTGCGTTCAAAGGACTCCGGCTTGTTAGTGATTCCCAAAGCCCAAAAAAAGTCTGCGGGCTATAGAGCGTTTTCCGTTCGGGCTCCAGTACTCTGGAATGCCCTCCCGGTAACAGTTCGAGATGCCACCCCAGTAGAAGCATTTAAGTCTCACCTTAAAACTCATTTGTATACTCTAGCCTTTAAATAGACTCCCTTTTTAGACCAGTTGATCTGCCGTTTCTTTTCTTTTTCTTCTATGTCCCACTCTCCCTTGTGGAGGGGGTCCGGTCCGATCCGGTGGCCATGTACTGCTTGCCTGTGTATCGGCTGGGGACATCTCTGCGATGCTGATCCGCCTCCGCTTGGGATGGTTTCCTGCTGGCTCCGCTGTGAACGGGACTCTCGCTGCTGTGTTGGATCTGCTTTGGACTGGACTCTCGCGACTGTGTTGGATCCATTGTGGATACTTTCACAGTATCATGTTAGACCCGCTCGACATCCATTGCTTTCCTCCTCTCTAAGGTTCTCATAGTCATCATTGTCACCGACGTCCCACTGGGTCATTATTGTCACCGATGTCCCACTGGGTGTGAGTTTTCCTTGCCCTTATGTGGGCCTACCGAGGATGTCGTGGTGGTTTGTGCAGCCCTTTGAGACACTAGTGATTTAGGGCTATATAAGTAAACATTGATTGATTGATGATGTATGATGGCTCAGATGTGATTCACTACAATAGCCTTCACGGCTGCTGATGGTGAGGAAAGCAAGGTTTACTGTTAAAAGAAATGTGGTGATTGAAACACAGGGTAAGGATACACTTCCAGGTCAGAGGTGACTATGACGCACGCATTGTTTTCGCGCATGCGTCATAGCGGACAGAGGGGGTTTTAAACGACCACTGTGTGTGTGGACACGGATAAGGTTAGTTGGGATTTACCCTGGATAACCTTAGTCGGCTTAGTGTAGAAGGGGCCTTAAAAGTGGCTTTGTACTGTGAAGGGACATTAGCCGCTAGCTCACTAGCGAGAATGCGACATTGCATTGAAGCGTATTTTTTAGCTATAGAATATGCCATCGACATACATTATCACGATACAACAATAGCATTAAAGGCCTACTGAAACCCACTACTACCCACCACGCAGTCTGATAGTTTATATATCAATGATGAAATATTAACATTGCAACACATGCCAATACTAAATCACAATATATAATTTCCCGGGAATTTCGTCTTGAAAACGTCGTGTAATGATGACGTGTATGCAAGACGTCAGGGGTTTTTAGGAAGTATGAGGGCTGCACACACACGCAGCTAAAAGTCGTCTGCTTTAACGGCATAATTACACAGTATTTTGGACATCTGTGTTGCTGAATCTTTTGCAATTTGTTCAATTAATATTGGAGAAGTCACAGTAGAAAGATGGAGTTGGGAAGCTTTAGCCTTTAGCCACACAAACACACGGTGATTCCTTGTTTAAAATACCCGGAGCTGAAACGTTACTATGGATCAGAGCGCGGTCAAGCAGACATGGATCCCAACCGAATGTCAACCAGCAGGTTTCGGTGAGAAAATTGTGGTTAAAAAGTCGCCACTTACCGGATATCAGCCAAGCTTGTGTCGTCCGTATAGCTGCCGTCGACACCCGTGAGACATTGCGTCAACACACCCGTGGACACACCCCTCCGACTATCAGGTACTGTTAAACTCACAAAAACACTAGCAACACAATAGAAAGAAAAGGGATTTCCCAGAATTATACTAGTAAATGTGTTTAAAAACATCGGAATACGTCCCAATGCTATCGCGTTTTTTTTTTTTTTTTTCAAGTCCGTCGCTATCAATATCCTCAAACACGAATCTTTCATCCTCACTCAAATTAATGGGGAAATTGTCGTTTTCTCGGTCCGAATCACTGTTTTTGTTGGAGGCTCCCATTAAAATCAATGTGAATATGTGAGCAGCCCCCACACTTGCGACGTCATCGTCTGCGACTTCCGGTAAAGGCGAGGCTTTTTCAGGAAGTACCAAAAGTGGCGAACTTTATCGTCGATTTTCTCAACTAAATCCTTTCAGCAAAAATATGGCAATATCGCGAAATGATCAAGTATGACACATAGAATGGACCTGCTATTCCCGTTTGAATAGGAAAATCTCATTCCCGTAGGCCTTTAAGATATGTAAAATGTATATTATTAATTAAGTACATTGTCTATATTGTGCAAACCTAGTCCCAAATAATTTAGGCAGATAACCCACCTGAGATCTGGTAACCATTTTCTATCGCACAAAAGGCTGGATTGGCTGCAAGATCCACTCCTTTTTTTGTATCGTTCTCTCTCATCTGTCTCATTACAGGGTCTCAAGTAGGTGTGGCTACAGTGTGGATACAGTAGGACTACCTGAAGTGTCCCCGTGCATAATAGGATCGAGAGGTCTGCTTTTGAAAGGGGCTCTGTGCAGCATCTGCAGATCGCCTTACACAACCACTTCCTGCTTCCGAACCACTCCTCACAGGCCGCACTGTGTCAAACCCGAAAAAAAGCACAAACAGAGGGGTTCAGTCCACTCAAGGGCCGACCGAGCACAGGACTCTATTCATTTTTAGCCAAATGCTCCTCCCTTCTCTCTTAAGCATGCCTCAGGATAGCTTCATTTCCAAAATCTGCCAATATTCCCTTCCCTGAAGCACTGGAAAAAAATTCTCCAGGCATTCTCCTTTTCGTCGGTGCTTGGCAGTGCAAGTGTGTTTGTGCCAACCCAGGATATAGGAGGTAAATGTGTTAGGTATTTCTCTGCATGCCCAATAAAAAACAGGTGTCTACTTACATAATAAGGCAAAGGGAGGAGGCATACGTAATAGATTAAGGGGCACGTGCAGACTGAGAGAACGTAAAAAATATATGGACTTTGTAGCTGCATCTGGTGGAAAAGGCAATATTGGCATGGGAGCCCCCACAGTTTAGGTGCAGGTTTAATAGCCCTAACACAGGGGTCACCAACCTTTTGAAACCAAGAGCTACTTCTTAGGTACTGATTAATGCGAAGGGCTACCAGTTTGATACACACTTAAATAAATAGCCAGAAATAGCCAATTTGCTCAATTTACCTTTAATAAAAAAAAAAAAAATATATATATATATATATATATATATATAGAAAAATGGGTATTTCTGTCTGTCATTCCGTCGTACATTTTTTTTCCTTTTATGTAGAGAATAAATGATGAAAAAAACACTTCAATGAACAGTTTAAAAGAGGAGAAAACACACAAAAAAAAAGAAAATTAAATTTTGAAACATAGTTTATCTTCAATTTCGACTCTTTAAAATTCAAAATTCAACCGAAAAAAACCGAAGACAAAAACTAGCTAATTCGAATCTTTTTGAAAAAAATAAAAAAAGAATTCATGGAACATCATTAGTCATTTTTCCTGATTAAGATTAATTTTAGAATATTGATGACATGTTTTAATTAGGTTAAAATCCAATCTGCACTTTGTTAGAATATATAACAAATTGGACCAAGCTATATTTCTAACAAAGAAAAATCTTTATTTTTTCTAGATATTCCAGAACAAAAATTTTGAAAGAAATTCAAAAGACTTTGAAATAGGATTTACATTTGATTCTACAGATTTTCTAGATTTGCCAGAATATTTTTTTTTTAATTTTAATCATAATAAGTTTGAAGAAATATTTCACAAATATTATTCATTGAAAAAACAGAATTAAAATGTATTTATTATTCTTTACAATGAAAAAACAAATACTTGAACACTGATTTAAATTGTCAGGAAAGAAAAGGAAGGAATTTCAAAGGTAAAAAGGTATATGTGTTTAAAAATCCTAAAATCATTTTTAAAGTTGTATTTTTTCTCTAAAATTGTCTTTCTGAAAATTTTTAGGAAGCAAAGTAATAAAATAAATGAATTTATTTAAACAAGTGAAGACCAAGTTTTTTAAATATTTTCTTGGATTTTCAAATTCTATTTGAGTTTTGTCCCTCTTAGAATTAAAAATGTTGAGAAAAGTGACACCAGCTTGCTAGTAAATAAATACAATTTAAAAAAAAAATAGAGGCAGCTCACTGGTAAGTGATGCTATTTGAGCTATTTTTAGAACAGGCCAGCGGGCGACTCATCTGGCCCTTACGGGCGACCTGGGGTCACCGCGTTGGTGACCCCTGCCCTAACAAATGGGGGGATCCTCCCATTGTCTCAACCTGAAAGGGCAGCGGTGGGAAGGACCAAAGTTAAGGGATAGAAAACTCTTACTGAGCTGGCTGGTCTATGGACACATACACGCAATGAGGGCACGGTGAGGTATTTAAGATTCTTGAGGAAATGGTAAGTGGGCAAATAATTCTTAAGACAAACAAACCTGGAGCATTAATAATAAGTCTGTCACTGGAGTGGATGTTTGCCCTGCTTCAAGCTGGTTTCACTACTGTCCTTGTCATTTTCCCTTCCACCGTTGGACACTGCCAGGTTTTTATACTTAAAACGCATTAAAACAGCACCTGATATGTCCATTCCTACCAGGGGGATAGAAAAACATTTAGCCTACCGGCTTCTTGGGCTTCCCCGTCGGATGTCAGCTTTCGATGAGGGCATGAAGAATGACGCTCTGTAAGGCCACTGCAAGAAGTTATTCATGCTGCCATGGCTTAGCCACTGAGAGTGTGTGAAGAACTGACCAACAGTGGACAGAACAGAACCAGTACTGATCCAGTCCCTGCTGTCCCGACACCAAACAAAACTAGTATTGATGTAATCCCAAATGGACAGGACAGCACCATTGGGACAACGTGTCCACTGATTTAGCAGTAAACACTTGACACTGATTCAACCAGAAGGTTCTTGTACAACCGGCACAGTCAACACCTGCACATATTATGACACAATCTATAAATGAGGAAGGTTTACTGTCAGGACACATTTACCAGAAGCACTTGGGTCATAAACAAAAACTACTCTTAATCATTTTTATTCTTTTGCCATGCGAGTAAGAAAATGTAACCCACATTGGATCAATGACTAGACCAAAGTCCCTGGTAGAGCTCATGTTGTTCCCCTGCATCTCACTGGAGAATGGTGCACAGATAAAGTAACTTCTGGGGACGGCGTGGCAAAGTTGGGAGAGCGGCCGCGCCAGCATTTTGAGGGTTCCTTGTTCAATCCCCACCTTCTACCATCCTAGTTACACCCGTTGTGTCCTTGAGCAAGACACTTGTTGGATCCATTGTGGATTGAACTTTCACAGTATCATGTTAGACCCTTTGTCCTTTGTCACCGATTCTGTTCATAACTTTTATGGACAGAATTTCTAGGCGCAGTCAAGGCGTTGAGGGGTTCCGGTTTGGTAACCGCAGGATTAGGTCTCTGCTTTTTGCAGATGATGTGGTCCTGATGGCTTCATCTGACCGGGATCTTCAGCTCTCGCTGGATCGGTTCGCAGCCGAGTGTGAAGCGACCGGAATGAGAATCAGCACCTCCAAGTCCGAGTCCATGGTTCTCGCCCGGAAAAGGGTGGAGTGCCATCTCCGGGTTGGGGAGGAGACCCTGCCCCAAGTGGAGGAGTTCAAGTACCTAGGAGTCTTGTTCACGAGTGAGGGAAGAGTGGATCGTGAGATCGACAGGCGGATCGGTGCGGCGTATTCAGTAATGCGGACGTTGTACCGGTCCGTTGTGGTGAAGAAGGAGCTGAGCCGGAAGGCAAAGCTCTCAATTTACCGGTCGATCTACGTTCCCATCCTCACCTATGGTCATGAGCTTTGGGTCATGACCGAAAGGATAAGATCACGGGTACAAGCGGCCGAAATGAGTTTCCTCCGCCGTGTGGCGGGGCTCTCCCTTAGAGATAGGGTGAGAAGCTCTACCATCCGGGAGGAACTCAAAGTAAAGCCGCTGCTCCTTCACATCGAGAGGAGCCAGATGAGGTGGTTCGGGCATCTGGTCAGGATGCCACCCGAACGCCTCCCTAGGGAGGTGTTTAGGGCACGTCCAACTGGTAGGAGGCCACGGGGAAGACCCAGGACACGTTGGGAAGACTATGTCTCCCGGCTGGCCTGGGAACGCCTCGGGATCCCCCGGGAAGAGCTGGACGAAGTGGCTGGGGAGAGGGAAGTCTGGGTTTCCCTGCTTAGGCTGTTGCCCCCGCGACCCGACCTCGGATAAGCGGAAGATGATGGATGGATGGATGGATGGATGTTAGACCCGCTCGACATTCATTGCTTTCCTCCTCTCTGAGGTTCTCATAGTCATTATTGTCACCGATGTCCCACTGGGTGTGAGTTTTCCTTGCCCTTATGTGGGCCTACCGAGGATGTCGTGGTGGCTTGTGCAGCCCTTTGAGACACTAGTGATTTAGGGCTATATAAGTAAACATTGATTGATTGATTGACTTCACCCTTTGCCGCAATGGGTCCTGTTTAGCATCTTGCATGGCAGCTCCCGCCATCATTGTGCGAATGGGTGAATGTGGAAATAGTGTCAAAGCGCTTTGAGTTCCTTAAAAAAAGGTCGAAAAACGCTATACAAGCACAACCCATTTACCATTTACTTCTGTGCATCAAACATGCGATCCCTTTTGGTCTGACAGAACTGCATGTGTGTGAGGTGGGCAGCAGGGCCAAGCCAAAGCATGACCCCCACGAAAATACTGTGTACTTAGGATTATTTTTCTAACAGCATGAATTTATGAAAAATACGACCATTTAAGAGCACTTCATAGGGCGGTTTTATTTGAAACTTATTAAGATAACATTTTCCTCCTGGAATGCCAAGTCCTCACCAAGGGTACTGGATGAATGAAGTCGTTTTGAAGCAGGTGATACTTTAACTGAGGCACACAGAATTGTAAAAGCCCAGCAGCAGTTGGATATAGTCGATCGACATTTATGTGGCATTACATCACACTGTGGCCGCTAGGAACTATACCCGTACTGTATGTATATATGTACAGCACCACGCAGGGCGGTAGCTGGGATTTGACGAATACCAAGGTCAAAAATTGGGGGTCCAAGAGGAGCTTCGAAAGGCTGAAATTGTTTATCCTGGCACCGTACTTTGAGCAAAACAATGAATTTCCAGAATAACAAAAGCTTTCAGTGAGGTATAACTCTCACGTGTTTGACGATCCAGCATGATTTTGTAAAAGTCAACTTTTTAATTTTTTTTACTTTATTTTATTAATATGCTGAAGTTTACCGTACAAACCCCGTTTCCATATGAGTTGGGAAATTGTGTTAGATGTAAATATAAACGGAATACAATGATTTGCAAATCATTTTCAACCCATATTCAGTTGAATATGCTACAATGACAACATATTTGAAGTTAAAAATGATAAACATTTTTTTTTTTGAAAATCATCATTAACTTTAGAATTTGATGCCAGCAACACGTGACAAAGAAGTTGGGAAAGGTGGCAAAAAAAACTGATAAAGTTGAGGAATGCTCATCAACCACTTATTGGGAACATCCCACAGGTGTGCAGGCTAATTGGGAACAGGTGGGTGCCATGATTGTGTGTGAAAACAGCTTCCATGAAATGCTAAGTAATTCACAAACAAGGGTGGGGCGAGGGTCACCAATTTGTAAGCAAATTGTCGAACAGTTTTAGAACAACATTTCTCAACGAGCTAATGCAAGGAATTTAGGGATTTTACCATCTACGGTCCGTAAAATCATCAAAAGCTTCAGAGAATCTGTAGAAATCACTGCACGTAAGCGATGATATTACGGACCTTTGATCCCTCAGGCGGTACTGCATCAAAAACTGACATGAGTGTGTAAAGGATATCACCACATGGGCTCAGGAACACTTCATAAAACCACTGTCAGTAACTACAGTTGGTCGCTACATCTGTAAGTGCAAGTTAAAACTCTACCATGCAAAGCCAAAGCCATTTATCAACAACACCAAGGAACGCCGCCGACTTCGCTGGGCCCGAGCTCATCTAAGATGGACTGACGCAAAGTGTAAAATTGTTCTGTAGTCTGACGAGTCCACATTTCAAATTATATTTGGAAACTGTGGACGTGGTATCCTTTAGAACAAAGAGGAAAATAACCGTCCGGATTGTTATAGGCGCAAAGTTCAAAAGCCAGCATCTGTGATGGTATGGGGGTGTATTAGTGCCCAAGGCATGGGTAACTTACACATCTGTGAAGGCACCATTAAAGTTGAAAGGTACATTCAGGTTTTGGAGCAACATATGTTGTCATCCAAGCAACGTTATCATGGACGTCCCTGCTTATTTCAGCAAAACAATGCCAAGCCACGTGTTACAGCAGTGTGGCTTTGTAGTTAAAGAGTGCAGGTACTTTCCTGGCCCGCCTGCAGTCCAGACATGTCTCCCATCGAAAATTTGTGGCACATTATGAAGCGTAAAATACGACAGCGGAGACCCCGGACTGTCTAAAACTCTACATAAAACAAGAATGGGAAAGAATTCGACTTTCAAAGCTTCAATAATTAGTTTCCTCAGTTCCCAAACGTTTATTGAGTGTTGTTAAAAGAAAATGCGATGTAAAACACTAGTGAACATGCCCTTTCCTAACTACTTTGGCACAAGATTGCAGCCATTAAATTCTAAGTTAATTATTTTTTGCAAAAAAAATAAAGTTTATGAGTTTGAACATCAAATATCTTGTCTTTGGAGTGCATTCAATTGACTATGGGTTGAAACGGATTTGCAAATCATTGTATTCCCTTTATATTTACATCTAACACAATTTCCTAACTCAAATGGAAACGGGGTTTGTATTAACCAATTTTAACACAAGTAAAACAGAAATTGTTTGTTGCTATATTTTGAACTATGAGCAGGCATCAAACCCACGATATTCTGTTGGCAACTGGGTATCATGGACGTGCACCACCGGAAGTTCAAAAGAGAAATTTTGCTTATACTATTCTTATCAGTGACAGAGCATTATATGGCAAGGAGTACGTTTTGGGTAAAATTTTTATATGAAGCGCCTTGTCATCCAATAATTTACTTTTGACATGTGCTTCTTCTGATCGCTAAGACCTACGCACAGCTAAGTTTAGGGCAGGTGGACTCGATCTCTGTCAGCAGAAACCTGACTAACATGACAACAGTACTTTCCTGACAGCGTTTCACATCAATTTCATTGAGGTGAAACCAACATTAGTTACGTCAGTATCATGTAATTTTAATGTTATGTTGACAGCACATTTCGGATCGGATAATGTTTATAGTAAAAGTAGACGTCACTGTGCCGGCTGTGCATGACCAAAGATCGTACATTATGAGAGGATGATCTATCGCTTGGTGATGTACAGTACAGCACACACAATGTCACACAAAGTATGTATACCGTATTTCCTTGAATTGCTCCCGGGGCGCTAATTAATTTAAAACCTCTTCTCACTCAAATTCTTGCATCCAGCACACCTTACAACAGTGGTAATAAAAGATGCAACCTATGCTTAAAAGAGAAACTGTTTATTATATATCATCCAGACCTGTCATCCCACAACAAGCGCAGTGAAATCATATCAACATGCCGTCACAGACGGAAACACCACCTAGGTAACACATGAGCCAATCACCACGCCCCTACGCCTGCCTGTACCCACCCACTCTGTGCTCTATATAAACCATTAAATGTGAATGCTTCCATTAAAATCTCCTGATGATTGAGGGAACCCCTCATGAAACAGTTCTGTAGAAATGAAGTAGTCTTGTGATTTTTCCCACACATACATACATATATATATATATATATATATATATATATATATATATATATATATATACAAATAGATATATATTTATATATGTATATGTACATATGTATTTATATATATATATATATATATATATATATATATATATATATATATATATATATATATATATATATATATATATATGTATATGTATATACAAATAGATATATATTTATATATGTATATATACATATGTATTTATATATGTATACTGTAACACACACTGTATATACATATACAGGGGTTCCCTCAATCATCAGGAGATTTTCAGGAAAATCTCCTGATGATTGAGGGAACCCCTCATGAAACAGTTCTGTAGAGACGAAGTAGTCTTGTGATTTTTCCCACACCTACATATTGCGCTCTACCACGGTATCGAGCACTATTCTCTGGATAATCCAATCAAGACATATCTATCTATATATATATATATACATATATATATATATATATATATATATATATGTATATATATATATATATATATATATATATATATATATATATATATATATATATATATACACACACACATATATATATATATATGTATATACATATCCCTTCCTACTTTCGTTTGGCTGTGCCAAACACCAAATATATGCAAACATTTAATAAAGTAAAATTAATTTAAGGCTACAAGAGAAATTTCCCACACTGCTATTTTGTAAAGTAAATCTGTACAGCAAAAATGACCAATGCAGGCCGTAGTTGGGGACCCCTGCTCTACACAGTTATTAGTCTACTTATTAATTTCCTGTTTACAGACATGTACTTTCTGCTGGAACATGGTTCCATCTACAATTCTTAAAGTTTACTAAGCTCTTATTTCAAACATGCTTGGCAGCTAACTTAGCTAATATTAGCATGTCTGCTCCTGGCTTGCTCTCAGTATGTAACAAGTTTGACCTGCCCCTCCAGTGATAATGTCACCGAAAAATTATACTAATAATACTAAAATATGCAATTTATATGCAATAATGCAGGTGATTACTATTATGGCGACACATAATTAACTGCTAGCTTGTTAGCTGAGGAACTAAAAATAAATACAGTGTCAGCCAGGGGACGAATTAATTTGTTTTATGTTACTTTAAGTACGTATTTGATCCATCCACCAGCAAGCATTTTTACTAAGAAACACACAAATTAGTCCTAAAAAGAGACCACTGAAAATGCAATAAATATAGCTCAACAGTTATTGACAGATGCCAGATCTCAGCTTCTGGGATATTACCAATTCTGAAAACAATGGCTCGAGTGGGACAATGAAATATTTCAGTACAATGCAAATTAATCTAAGAACTGAATTTTTTGTTTTATGTTAATTGTTTTGTTGATATTCTGTCTTTCATTAAAAATAAAGCCACCAAAAATGATGGACATGTCTTTGTACGGGTGAACGTACAAAATCAGCAGGGATCAGATAATAGTTTCCTCCACTGTATAAGTCTGGTTGGTGGTCCAGACTTCTTATAAGAATGTTGAAACTATTTCAAGCCAAACTCTTCCAAACATGCTTTTATGGACCGTACTTTGAATGTTAAGCCACAGTCATGCCCAAACAGACAGGGGCCTCTCAAATAATGTTCCCACAAATTGGAGAGAATGAAATTTCCCGAAATATCTGGGTAAAGTATTCTGATAATTCATTCATTCATTGCTGTGTCCGTTTCACCACTGGACACTGCATTGACACAGCGGACTTCTCATAAAAGGAAGCATTCCCTAAATCATATCTTTCTGACACTTTGTAGGAGCCGGTAGATCACACCTGGTATAAGCACGCCAACTGGATTCTCTTCATAACGGAACACAACAGTTTACACAAGCTGAAGTAATCGCGTTCGACAACGTATGAATTATACTTTACCTCCGTCTTTCATATTTTTACAGCTGCTTGACAAATAGATCTGCTCAAACGCTCAACTCTTCTGAGGCTGGGATATAAATCCAGAGTGTTCGAGACTTCCTCACTCTCTTTGCACAAACAATCAGAAATGAGCCCCTCTTGACCTTCAAATAAATGCAAGTATTCACAAATGTGTAAGTGTGCATAATGACATGTCTGGAAATTCATCCGGTGATGAATTACAATGTATGATCAGTTGATAGAATTGTGGAGCAGCATACCTTAAGACCCCAGTGACACTGTATCATCAGGGCATTATCCACCACCAGCAATGCATGAATCTCAGCCTGCCAATAGCTAACCCAAATGAATACTTATTGTGAAGTAAGAAGGCGATTTTCTATTTTGATTGACTGCTAAAATATCAACGTATCAAAAATAAGTTGACACTATAATAACAAAATAACTGAATAGGCTATTTTTCCTCTATGTTGATTCCAATTTTCCCAATCATTAAACTATCAGGCTTCTACTGTAATTACATTAACAAATGTAAATTATATCCTCTGTGCATACATCAAAATTGCTCATCAGCTACTCTGATGAGCAAAACATTTGGCACAGAAGTTGGGGTCGGAAGCCCGGTCACAGTCCATTAAATAGGAAAGACAGCAGTAGTTAAGTCTCAAAGCTGTGCTTTTGACCACTGAGATCGGAATCATAGCACAAATATTGGTTTTAAGACTCATAATCAGTCTATCTTTAGTCGAAATGACCTGACTTGAAGTCCTCATGCCAGCATCATATGCCTCATTTATGTTGGCAAAGCCATGGGCTGCCGGAAAGCCGTTAATTTATGGGAAAAAATATAAACTGATGTAAGGCACAGGGCATGAAAACACACCTAAAACCTAATATAACAACCATTATCTAAATATGTCTAAATACATTTGAATCTGTACAACTGTGTAATATGGCCTCTTCAAATGTCATTTTAGGATTAAGTATGTGTGTAATTTATTTGATAATCTGACAAGCTGACTGATTGCTTGCAACGTGACCCCAAGATGCGGAGACAGGAGACGACGTGGAGTGCATTTATTTTATTCAGCGCAAAACATGGAATATTATTTATTTATTATTTATGTATTCACTGTTCTGTTACAGACAAAGAAAAAGGAGAGTGGATATAATTGCTATGATATTAAGAGGGGTAGGATTAAATAAAATCTGGTTCTTTTTACTCTTTTTCGGACGTGCTGTAATGAAACAACTGGAAATATGTGATGCATTACATTGGATCGCTTGCATGTTCAAAATAAACTGATAGCGAAACATAAATGCGTACAGTTAGGGAGTGCACAGAAAGCAAACACCTGTCTTGTAGGGTAAACAATGAAGATGATCCAGCCCTGTCCAGAGAAACTGGTTTAAGAACACAGATGCACCCTGACAGCTGTGGGAGCCGGCGCTCAGTGGGACACAAGGAAAGCACAGAGGAAGTGGAAACAAGAAATAAGAGTGCTGGACACGGAAATAACACCGAAACTGCGCAATAATAACCCTCAGTCCAAACTGTTATGGAGGGTCAATGATTTGCAAATCCTTTTCAACCCGTTTTCAATTGAATGCACTACAAAGACAACATATTTGATGTTCAAACTCATAAACTTTTTTTTAATTGTCAAATAATAATCAACTTAGAATTTCATGGCTGCAACACGTGCCAAAGTAGTTGGGAAAGGGCATGTTCACCACTGTGTTACATCACCTTTTCTTTTAAAAACACTCAATAAACTTTTGGGAACTGAGGAAACTAATTGTTGAAGCTTTGAAAGTGGATTTTTTTCTCATTCTTGTTTTATGTAAAGCTTTAGCCGCTCAACAGTCCGTGGTCTCCGCTGTAGTATTTTACGCTTCATAATGCGCCACAAATGTTTGATGGGAGACAGGTCAGGACTGTAGGCGGGCCAGGAAAGTACCCACACTCTTTTACTACGAAACCACGCTGTTGTAACACATGGCTTGGCATTGTCTTCCTGAAATAAGCAGGGGCGTCCATGGTAACGTTGCTTGGATGACAATATATGTTGCTCCAAAACCTGTATGGATCATTCAGCATTAATGGTGCCTTCACAGATGTGTAAGTTACCCTTGCCTTGGGCACTAATACACCCCCATACCATCACAGATGTTGGCTTTTGAACTTTGCGCCTATAACAATCTGGATGGTTATTTTCCTCTTTGTTCAGGAGGACACCACGTCCACAATTTCCGAATATAATTTGAAATGTGGACTCGTCAGACCACAGAACATTTTTCCACTTTGCATCAGTCCATCTTAGATGAGCTCGGGGCCAACGAAGCCGGCGGCGTTCCTTGGTGTTGTTGATAAATGGGTTTTGCTTTGCATAGCTGAGTTTTAACTTGCACTTACAGATGTAGCAACCAACTGTAGTTACTGACAGTGGTTTTATGAAGTGTTCCTGAGCCCATGTGGTGATATCCTTTACACAATTATGTCTGTTTTTTATGCAGTACCGCCTGAGGGATCAAAAGTCCCTAATATCATCGCTTTTGTGCAGTGATTTCTCCAGATTTTCTGAACCTTTTAATTATATTACGGACTGTAGATGGTAAAATCCCTAAATTCCTTGCAATAGCTCGTTGAGAAATGTTGTTCTACAACTGTTCGACAATTTGCTTACAAATTGGTGACCCTCGCCCCATCCTTGTTTGTGAATTACTTAGCATTTCATGGAAGCTGCTTTTATACCCAATCATGGCACCCACCCGTTCCCAATTAGCCTGCACACCTGTGGGATGTTCCAAAAAGTGTTTGATGAGTATTTCTCAACTTTATCAGTATTTATTCCCACCTTTCCCAACTTCTTTGTCACGTGTTGCTGGCATCAAATTCTAAAGTTAATGATTATTTGCAAAAAAAAAAAAAAATGTTTATCAGTTTGAACCTCAAAACAGTATGTTGTCTTTGTAGCATATTCAACTGAATATGGGTTGAAAATTATTTGCAAATCATTGTATTCCATTTATATTTACATCCAACCCAACTCATATGGAAACAGGGTTGGTATATATATTTTACGTTTCATGCCCTTTTGTCAAAAAACAAAACAAAACCTAGTTTTCTCTCATAGCAAAAACAGAAACTATGCAATATTCTTGCACGCACGCACAATGTTTTTCTAACCACATCCTATGTAACTACCAAATCACCAACATGGCTCTTATTACATATGATGAGGTGGCGACTTGTGCAAAAGTGTACCCCGCCTTCTGCACGAATGCAGGTAGGCAGGCTCCAGCCACCCCCGAGAGGGACAAGCGGTAGGAAATGGATGGATGGAAGTTGTTGGCCGATTCAACGTAACTATGCATCTAATATGAATATATGGTCCTATATTATACCCTTGGTGTATCAAGTGGTTGAGGGGTCAAATTACACCTTTAATAGGATTTGCACATATTTCAAAATTAAATGCTTGAATTAATTTGTTTTTTATGGAAACTGCATTGTAAAATAGTGGTTTACAGCATATCTAAGAATGTTCATTATAAAAGGGAGTCAATAAGGGACAAAAGGGTCCCGTGGGACATCAATTTATACTCAATCAATAGCTCATGCTAAACATAACTTACCATAGAACAGACAATGCAAATTTTGAGATTCATTCTGATACAACTCCTGTGGCCGTACTCTTTCCTGCTAACCTTGAAAAGGTTCCAGATCTCCCTAAGGGTTAACTCCTGCAAAACATTTTCAGAATGGGGAAGGAAAGTTATGCTAATTTTGCCTGAAATTTGAGCCGGTGACTACTAATCGTCTGTCATCTTTGACAAAAGCTTATGGGACATGACAACAGTAACCAAGGAGGCGCAGCGTAGTCAGAAGTATATTAATGGAATATCTACCTAAAGTCATGCACTCGTCTGACTTAAAAACATCCTGTGGTTGTGTTTGTGAGAGAAAAAAAATCTGAAAAAAACTAATCATTGGTATTTGCTTTCCTCAAAAATTCTGCAGGAATGAATAGCCTCAGTGGATCAAACCAGGTGATATTCTAGGGTAGTGTTAGTGTACATAACTGTAAAGGATAATTTTGAAAGAATGTAGAAGAGAAGTGACCTTACTTTGAACTGTTTTGTAGCTTACTTTGAACTGTTTTGTAGCAATGGTAGGTTACTATAGCACTGAAATTGCGCACTTAACAGCCATGTGGTCTTTAAATCATAAGCGAATATCTGCACCATATGTAATTTGCAAGCAATCACACAGTGAGCCGAAGAAGAAAGGTCATGGAGGTTGTGGAAGCGTTTGAATGATAGGTTGCCATCCCTAAGACATCGTTTTAGCTGGAATTTAGCTCGGAATCAGCGCGTCTTAACCACAGGTCAAAATGATGGTCAAGTCACTTCACCGTCATGTTGAACACAATCCACCTGACAGTCTTTGCCAGGTTTGCTTCAAATTGCTCATAAAAACACATGGGCATGTGCAGTCGAGAAGATCTTCCCAACCATGAGCAGATGGATGTCTACGAGTACGACCAAAGACTGTTTTAGTTTCCAGTGGACCGACCTAAACATCTGAGAGACAGTGTGTTGTATTTTTAGAGCCTGCAACTATCATTATTAAATCTTTCTCATACAACTTCTGTTACGATTCACCAGATGCCAGCAGCAGCCAACCAAAAAACAAACCATCACTGCCCAGTTCCATTTATTTTCCTGGAAGTCAGAGGAAAAGAACACAAAGAGCAAAGATGACACACCAGACTGGGTGGCTGTCTGACCTTGTACAGTAGCAGGTTGTGACTCAGAGTGGAAGCTCACAGGCTGGAAGCAAGGAAACATTTAAAGAATGGGTGACGATATGGGCTGGGTGATTCAATGTTAGCGAAGTGAAGGAGCATGCCACTGGGTCTTATGAAAACCCATCTGTTACTTCACATTTCCAAGTTTGAAGAGCTATTATTGCTGAGAGTAGACCCACACAAGCTTTGGGCCAAATAGGTGTATAAGGTTGGAGCCAGCTGACTGGCATGGAGGAGGGAACCGTTAAACTCCACTCAGCAGTCTCTGAAGCGTCTCAAACTCATTCTCACCAGCACTTTATTCTATTCGCTCTATTCTGCCTTCCATTTTCCATTTTAATCTCTCCTTCTTTTATTGTCCCGTTTCAGCCCTTTTTTCATCCTTTCCAGCACAGACACACTCTCTCTTTGAAAGTGAGTCTTTAATAGGCCTGGCCCACTGGGCAGTGGGTTATTTTTAGATTGCACAAAGATATAAAGCGGAACATTTTTCTTCATTCTTGTAAGGCGTCCTCTCTCTCTCTCTCTCTCTCTCTCAGATGAAGTTCTGCATCTCTGTGGGGGA
The DNA here is from genome assembly GCF_033978795.1 of Nerophis ophidion. NCBI lineage: Eukaryota > Metazoa > Chordata > Actinopteri > Syngnathiformes > Syngnathidae > Nerophis > Nerophis ophidion. The sequence continues at coordinate 37,676,059 of NC_084622.1, forward strand.
TCTCGTGTTACCTCCCCCACATGTGCCTTCTCTCTCATCTCCTCCGCTGGACTAATCTGAGCCTCTACCACCAACACACGCATGCATCCTTTCCAAACACTGACATCATTCGACAGACCGAACTTCTCCCCTCTGCTTGTGGGGGCTGCTGACTTCCGTCCGAACACCACGAAATGGGTTAGCCTGAGCGACTCACAGAAAAACAAAAAGTAAAAACAAGCTGTAACAAAACACATCTGCTTAGTGCTCTTCTAACTCTGCGGGGCTCTCTTCACATGACCTTTTTCTAAGGGACAGTGGCATCGCAGTAATGGTAACGCCATGTGGGTCACTTCATCTCTGGCCTTTTGAAAGGAGAAAAAGGGGAGACATGGTCCTCTGCTTTTACTGGACCTACTCTCACTGACCCAAGGCCAGGTTGAAAAGGCGGATACAGCTCTTGTTACAGTCCCAATAAACGGTGCTGCCCATTTGAACATATTGTGTTTTTCTACTACCTCTGCCAAGTAACAAAGTGCCAGGAAAAAGGTTATGTTTTGATGGCTGTTATAAATGATTTATACTAACCCTTTTAGAGAAAATCTCCCATTATCCTTTAAGATGGGCATCAATTCTTTAATAAATGACATGCAAATGACTGGTATTCATACAGGAAATGGAAACGTGGATGGACTTTCTCATAAATTGTATTAAGAAATACATATGTTGGCTTCCTTTAGAGTTTGGACATTTAATTTACGTTTTAATTCACAATAATAACTGTAAAGCAAGGGCAGTACATAAATACTTGGTCACTAACATGCATGTTGTGCCATTTTAGAACGGTCTGTATTTCTTTATTTACCATACATATATAATCAATATTTGGAGTTTTGTTCACTGGTTCATATTCGTCCCAATAGGGATACATCTAATAATCGAACATTTTCCACACACCGATCAGTATTAGATCAAATAAACCGGTGATCTTGCCTTGCCAGGCCAATGACAATTAAACCATACTAAAGTATTACAAACAAGGCATACTGATGAAATGTTTGTGTGTATTTGTACATATGCTGTTTTTTTTATTGTATTCATTTTGTTTCTAATGCATTTTATATAATGTTTGTACAGATGTTGAAGCATGTATGAGAGCAACGAACAACAGGGTAATTTCCTACAGGATTGATTAAGTATTACATAACCTACCCTAACCTACTCCCACCTAACGATGCAGACTTGTGTCTTCTCTGACAAATACAGTATGTTTTCAGTCTGGAAGCCTGTATGTGGTTGATAAAATACCAATAAAACATCGTCATGATTGCATCAGAACAAAGGTGCAGAAAACTGTTGTTAGAAATGACTGGAAATGATTTGAGAAAACTGTCATTTTGAAGCCTTCAGAAGTCACACATACGTAAGCGGGCAATGACGAGGATACCATTTGCCAACATATTGCTGAGAACTGAGAACAGATGCTGGAGAAACTTAGATACGAAGTACTCAAAGTGCACTTCAGTTGTACTTTTTAATTTGGACATCAATTACGTCAAACCTAAAGAGACAATGACCTCCAATCACACAACACTCTGATGAATGAGAGGACAAGAAACCACTTCAAATGGCCTCTCCGTGAACATGCTTGTTTTTAATTTAGGAGCTGAGGACTAAAAAACAGGGATGGCCTTTTAGCTGATTGTCATATGCATGAATAGCCTGTATGTTATTTTATCTAAAACATATGGTGCAACTCAAATTACGAGCTGTTCTAATGGATGCGGCCAACTGCTAAAACAATAACAGGTTTTTGCTCATATTTTCTGCTATGTTTTATCTGTTTCCTTGTCAAGGAAAACTAAATAAAACAAACTATGCCAAACGCCCTTGGGGTCCAATGAGGAGCCCTGGGGCATCTCTGGCTTACACCCAGTAGTTGCTGTAGTTAAAGAGAGATCCGTTATAATGCTCCAGCCCTGCCCACACCGTTTCTCTCTCACTACTCTGTCATTTAAGTGGGGTCTTTGGTAAAACATAAAGCAGTCAGGCAAATTACTTTCAACGACTTGGGATCATCATAGACTAAGAATATGTATTTATATCTGCAGATAAGAGAGGGGGAAGATGATAAGACATGTGGAAAAGCTAAAAGAAGGAAGATAATATCAGTCCTCTTTGAGAGAGTTTGGGGGATTCCCTCGTCCATCTACCAGGTGCATAAGTGAGTCCAACAGACAGCTTAGCTTCTTGGATGCCTTTAAGCTCCTCAAATAAAGCCAGCTATGAGTAAATGCCATTTTTGATCCAGGAGATGATTTGAACATTCATTGTTCTATTGTTAGAAGGGATCTGCCGGTTATAGGTTCGCCATCACACAAATGCAGCCTCTAAGCTTCATCTCTACAGTGGATTTATGGTATTAGAATGTGTGGTGTATAATAATAATGATATTGGATTGGAGTAATATAGCGCCTTTTTCCAGCGACCCAAAGCGTGTTACACTGAGAACCCATTATGCATTCACTCTATATTCACACCTTGGTGGTGGTGAATTACATTCGTAGTCACAGCTGCCCTGGGGGACGGAAACGGGGCTGCCAATTTGCGCCTAAGGCCTCTCAGACCAGCACCAAACATTGATTCACATTCACACACCAGGGTGGAATGCCCTGGAGGAAAGATGGGTGAAGTGTCTTCACCACGAACACAACCTGGGAGTGGCGCCTTAACTACCAACCTTTGGTTCCTGGAAGACCTGCGCAACATCCTGAGCCACTGCCTTCCAAACATTTTTAGTCCAAGGTCTGCAGGTATAGAAACTCAAATGTTTCTGAATTTGTACAGTTCAATTAAACCAAAAACTTGAATGAACAACTATTATGTGTGACATCACACATAATAGCAAACCTTGATCAGCATCGGAAGGGTTTGCGTTTGCATTTCTGGGGACATTTTTTGGTGATGCTAACATAGAAGGACAGAAGCCATGACACGGAAATGACTATACTACACATATTTGAACCTATTGCAACATAAAAAGGCGATACACACCAACGTTTACCACAGAAAGGTAACCAATGTGTGGCGGTGGGGGCGTGGCTAGGGATGCAGGGTCACATGGACAATGTTTTCTTGTTTTGTTTATTTTTTTTATCTGTCCTGTCCAGCCACTCGAGCAAATCATATTGTTGATGTAGATGCCTCACAGTGGCAGAGGGGTTAGTGCGTCTGCCTCACAATACGAAGTTCCTGCAGTCCTGGGTTCAAATCCAGGCTCGGGCTCTTTCTGTGTGGAGTTTGCATGTTCTCCCCGTGAATGCGTGGGTTCCCTCCGGGTACTCCGGCTTCCTCCCACTTCCAAAGACATGCACCTGGGGATAGGTTGATTGGCAACACTAAAAAAATTGGCCCTAGTGTTTGAATGTGAGTGTGAATGTTGTCTGTCTATCTGTGTTGGCCCTGCGATGAGGTGGCGACTTGTCCAGGGTGTACCCCGCCTTCCGCCCGATTGTAGCTGAGATAAGCGCCAGCACGACCCCAAAAGGGAATAAGCGGTAGAAAATGGATGGATGGATGGATGGATGATGTAGATGCCCATATCTGCTGTGCAGATTTAAAAAAATAAGTGTAGAAGACTTCTCTCGTTGCATTATTTGTATTTGGGTTTATTCAATGTTTGAATATACTGTAGTTAGTGTTGGCGGGGTCGCACCAGAGCAGGACTGGAAAAAGACAAAAAAATGGTGTTGTGATATACTTGGCATTATTTGGCACATGTATTGAAAAAAAAAAAAAAACCTCAAACCAGCTATACTGTACATACTGTCTATTAAAAGACACATATAAGTAGTTGTTATTAATAAAAACATATATTTCCATTAATACATGGTATTGTTTTGTACTGGTTTATATAGATTCAGATAATATTATTCTTCGTCCTCTAAATGTTGGAATTCAATTTGACAGAAGGGTAAACAGTCCTCTAAATTAGAAAGTTAAAAACTTCCAACTTGGGTTTGTTTATTGATAGTCTCCACGATGGAGTTACTGTAAAATTAATTACACAAAGTACATTAATATACACAGGACTTGCACATGTAGGAATCATGTTAAACATATGACAATACAACTTGGAATAGACTGCAAAAAAAGGAATGCAACCATAAAGGATAATACTTGTCTTCTATACCGCTACCTTAATGCTAATGAAAATTAGCATCACAATCGTTTTAATATTTTAACTGAACGAAACAAAAAAAAAAGTGTAATTCTACTTACACGTCACCAAACTGTGGAAACAAATATTGATGCTAAGTTTGTACTACCGGGCCAGGATGCTGCTCGGTATTGTGTTCTGAGTAGTTACGGAAGCCTGTTGCTTAAACCTCAAACTAATAAACAAAGGAGATGGTATCACATATTACATGGAAGTTGAAGTGTTTCTAAGAGTTTCTGAGATAGTGGTCAATATGTTTCACTACTTAAAAGTTATATTCTGGAAAATACTCCTACCCAACTTTGATAACATTATGTAGGGTATTTTTTGAAAGAATATTGACGTCTTCCCTACAGTTAAAGGGGAACTGCATTTTTTTAATTATGCCTATCATTCAAACGGATCATTACATTCAATGTTATTTTTATTTTAATTTATTTTATTATTTTTATTATTTTTTATTTTAGTTCGAGATGCCACCTCAGTAGAAGCATTTAAGTCTCACCTTAAAACTCATTTCTATACTCTAGCCTTTAAATAGACTCCCTTTTTAGACCAGTTGATCTGCCGTTTCTTTTCTTTTTCTTCTATGTCCCACTCTCCCTTGTGGAGGGGTCCGGTCCGATCCGGTGGCCATGTACTGCTTGCCTGTGTATCGGCTGGGGACATCTCTGCGCTGCTGATCCGCCTCCGCTTGGGATGGTTTCCTGCTGGCTCCGCTGTGAACGGGACTCTCGCTGCTGTGTTGGATCCGCTTTGGACTGGACTCTCGCGACTGTGTTGGATCCATTATGGATTGAACTTTCACAGTATCATGTTAGACCCGCTCGACATCCATTGCTTTCCTCCTCTCCAAGGTTCTCATAGTCATCATCGTCACCGACGTCCCACTGGGTCATTATTGTCACCGATGTCCCACTGGGTGTGAGTTTTCCTTGCCCTTATGTGGGCCTACCGAGGATGTCGTGGTGGTTTGTGCAGCCCTTTGAGACACTAGTGATTTAGGGCTATATAAGTAAACATTGATTAATTGATTGATTATTGTTTTTTTGCATCCTAAATATTAAACAAATGCGATCAAAACGTTGCTTACAATGGAGCCTATGGGAGTCATGTACTCCGGCCTATAAAGCCCCTAAAAAACATCCAACCACCTCCATTAAGGTTAAATATACACAATGTTTTTTCTTTTCTAGTGCTTCATTATAATCAACTGGTAATGTAGTAACAGGCAAATTCATAATACCATTTAATGTGTATGTATTTTGATCATTTTAAGCATACACGTCAAATTCATTTAAAAATCACATTTTTTTCTTCTTCATCACAGATTATTACTTACTACAGACTTCATGACAACAGACATCAACATTCATGTCACCATAATTGGCTTTCATATATTTAGCTTCATAGTACGTGTGCATTTTTAATGGTAGTGCATAGGCTGGGCTAGGGATGCTCCAGAAAATCAAATTTTAAACACAATCTCAATATAAACTTATGAAAGCCTTTTTTCACCTTTTTTTTGATTAACAAAAAAACATACAATTAGTTTTGTTCAAATGCTCTTAGGTACATTAATTCATCATAGCATGACATCATCTAATCTGTGCTTATGAGCATTAAGATACCACGTTTTTAATTACAGGCAATTTCAATTGGGAGGAACTTTATGCAGAAATGCTGCAAAGGCTGCAGGAAGTTCTGCAACGTCAGCCTGTGGATTTGGACCATCACCATTTTGTTTTGGGTCATGACATGGGTCATTTAAGTCTAACCTTAAAACTCATCTGTATACTCTAGCCTTTAAATAGACCTCCTTTTTAGACCAGTTGATCTGCCGCTTCTTTTCTTTCTCCTATGTCCCCCCCTCCCTTGAGGAGGGGGTCCGGTCCGATGACCATGGATGAAGTACTGGCTGTCCAGAGTCGAGACCCAGGATGGACTGCTCGTCGGGACCCAGGATGGACCGCTCGCCTGTATCGGTTGGGGACATCTCTATGCTGCTGATCCGCCTCCGCTTGAGATGGTCTCCTGTGGACGGGACTCTCGCTGCTGTCTTGGATCCGCTTGAACTGAACTCTCGCGGCTGTGTTGGAGCCACTATGGATTGAACTTTCACAGTATCATGTTAGACCCGCTCGACATCCATTGCTTTCGGTCCCCTAGAGGGGGGGTTTCCCACATCTGAGGTCCTCTCCAAGGTTTCTCATAGTCAGCATTGTCACTGGCGTCCCACTGGATGTGAATTCTCCCTGCCCACTGGGTGTGAGTTTTCCTTGCCCTTTTGTGGGTTCTTCCGATTTGTGCAGTCCTTTGAGACATTTGTGATTTGGGGCTATATAAATAAACATTGATTGATTGATTGATTGAAACATTAAAAATATCACTTACTGTACAAGGTCTGCTGTCATTAGAATGCCGACTGATATACTGTTCGTATATTCCCATTTAAATGAAGAATGACCCTAATCCACAAGAAGAAACGTGGTGGTGATGGGGTGGGGTGGGGCCGCGGTGGGGAGAGCAAGTGTCTGTTCGTGTCGTTCTTGCCATTTCCGGGCCCTAAATGGCTATCAAAGTGTACTAATTCGTCAGAATATTGAGGTGAGATACATGATTTATGATCTACAACAAACTATCGGGGAGCAAGGAAGCGAGAAAGCAGCAGACCACTCGATGATGTAAACATAGGGACACCCAGGAAGTGATCATTGCGCCGCTATAAATAGTTTGTCAGCGGTAGCGTTTACAATAACAAAATCACTTATACTTGGTTAGTATACAAGTCATGGAATGTAAATGGAGTATTGTTGACGTTTTTTGGAATAGATTACCTCCCATTGGTATTGTTGTAAGATGACTTTCATTTACATTTACTTACAAGTTGAGTTGAGTTTAAGTTTATTTGGAACATGCGAGCATACAACATGATACATCACAATTTCCAGATTTTCTATTCAACATGTTCGAAAAGATCTTCAGATCTTCAGCTCTCGCAGGATCGTTTCGCAGCCGAGTGTGAAGCGACCGGAATGAGAATCAGCACCTCCAAGTCCGAGTCCATGGTTCTCGCCCGGAAAAGGGTGGAGTGCCATTTCCGGGTTGGGGAGGAGACCCTGCCCCAAGTGGAGGAGTTCAAGTACCTAGGAGTCTTGTTCACGAGTGAGGGAAGAGTGGATCGTGAGATCGACAGGCGGATCGGTGCGGCGTCTTCAGTAATGCGGACGTTGTACCGGTCCGTTGTGGTGAAGAAGGAGCTGAGCCGGAAGGTAAAGCTCTCAATTTACCGGTCGATCTACGTTCCCATCCTCACCTATGGTCATGAGCTTTGGGTCATGACCGAAAGGATAAGATCACGGGTACAAGCGGCCGAAATGAGTTTCCTCCGCCGTGTGGCGGGGCTCTCCCTTAGAGATAGGGTGAGAAGCTCTGCCATCCGGGAGGAACTCAAAGTAAAGCCGCTGCTCCTTCACATCGAGAGGAGCCAGATGAGGTGGTTCGGGCATCTGGTCAGGATGCCAGCCGAACGCCTCCCTAGGGAGGTGTTTAGGGCACGTCCAACCGGTAGGAGGCCACGGGGAAGACCCAGGACACGTTGGGAAGACTATGTCTCCCGGCTGGCCTGGGAACGCCTCGGGATCCCCCGGGAAGAGCTAGACGAAGTGGCTGGGGAGAGGGAAGTCTGGGTTTCCCTGCTTAGGCTGTTGCCCCCGCGACCCGACCTCGGATAAGCGGAAGATGATGGATGGATGTTCGAAAAGGAGTAGGACTTTATTTAATGTTACCCCTTTTCCTTTAAATAGCAGTTGCTCAAACTTTTGTTGACTTCCTGTTCTCAATTTATTCACAATACGTATGGCTGTCCATATTTTTTCACGATATACTCCATACGTAATAACAATAAAAATAAATAAATAAATAATAATTGGTGAAGTAAGTTATAATTCATATGGTGAGATGAGTAAGATTATCTTGAAAATTAATGAATGGATGCGATAAATTCAGAATGTTTATCATGATTCTTCTTCTTTGTACTTTGTAAACACTTAAAGTTTGAAGAGCTTCTTTAAGTGGATCATATTAGAACATTGTTTGATTTCTTTGCTTAGTCCATTCCATATTTTAATTCCACATACTGATATAGTGAAGGTCTTAAGTGTTGTACGTGCGTACAAATGTTTTAAATTAAGATTTTCTCTAAGATAATATTTCTCCTCTTTTGTTGAGAAGAATTGTTGTATATTCTTGGTTTATAATTTAGCTGTTTGCAAATTCAATGTCATGGAATTTCAGTGTTTTTGATTCAATTTTTTTGTAATCCATTTTTTTGGTTTAAATGCATTAAAAAAATCCATCTGTTGTTATGTCTTATGATTGTGAACGATAGGCAAAATTCCACCAAAATTGCAGTAACTGTTGTACTAAGAAGGAATGCATGTAAATTCTGTACAAATTAAGACCTGGGAGAGAACATGTGTTAGTAATTACTATGACGTAGGAAGGGGGTAGGATTAAATAATCTTTGCTTCTTCCTACTCCTTTTTGGACATGTTGCAAAGAGAAAAAAAAAAGAAAATATGTAAAATATGTGATGTATCATATAAAAAAATGTATACATGTTCAAAATAAACTTCCACCAAAACAAAACAAAACACTACTCTATGTTTAAACCAAAGATGGCATGTAATAAATCTACTTAGAAGCACATATTTTGACTTTTGAACCTTAACTACTTAACAGTTGAAGGGGGATGTACAATGTATTAGCGACTAAAATAGCAGGTGTTCTACACATACCTGGCAAGAACTAAACACCGTCGACTCAAAGCCGTTGAAGGCCAGTGTCAATGCCATGATTATAATGCGGTTGACAAGAGATGACTTTGTTAACTAAAAGCACGCTGCTATGTAAACATTATATCAGCTCGGTATCAGAAGATTACTCTGCACACTACACTACAGTAAATGAAGTCTGCTCAATGATTGATGTTAGTTGCAACAGCTATACTTGTGAACCAGGCACATTTTCCAAGTGTACCCTTTTTACACATAATAAGAGGGCCCAAGTGTATATCATAGTTCAGTTCTTATGTCCTGGAAATAAATCAAACCTTTGAAGAAACCACCACAGGCAGATGTAGGAATACCATTTGTGAATATTGAGTTGATGGCGATTCTGGAATGCTTACATATATTAGAAAAAACATCTTCAAGTATCACAGATAATTTCATGCCTCAGTTGTTGCGATGGAAGCGATATCATCTCACAAGCTGTCAATCTCGAGTCTGACTGGAGGGAGACAGATTGGCAGACGAAGCCCTACTGTTTTAGCCCCCCCTCTTCCCCATGCCTCACTAATGTAACCTCTTCTGTATGCGTCAGTCGTCACACATGGTTCACATAACAAATCCTTTTTTTCTCTCTATGGCAGTTTTAGGCTACATCCAAACACGGAAATGAGATCTACACTACCGTGCTGAGGTGAAAGGGGTAGGCACCGACTTTCTACTGCTGCGATATAACCCACTGATAGCCCTGAAATACCATAAGAGTCTTTTGAATAAAAAACACATATGGGAGTAGGTGCGTACATGGCTGCACATACATCGACATGACAGATAAACAAACTTCACTTCAAAGTAATGCACAAATACACATGCCAACACACAATATTCTGTAACAACCACAACATGACACAGTTCTCTCCAGAAGTGTTTGGACAAGTTGATGATTCCTCCTTTGATTTGAAAGAAAACACAGGCAAACTTCCAGATAGAATTGAAAAGGTTTCACAAAAGTATAGTATTTACCGTTTTTTAAATTATGTTTAGAAAACTTCAATACGCACAATTAAGGACATCCCAATCAACATTTTTGGCCTTTGATCCCGATCCATTTTTTTGTTGTTGCTCAGATCCGGTCTGATTTCGAGTCTAAATCCGATACTTTAACAATACATTATAAAAGTAAAAATTTTTGGTATCAAGTAACTAAAGTAAACACAATAACACATCAGTATGATGCATCAGGCCCGCGGGCCTGAACCGGCCCGCGAACAGGTTTCATACACGGGATGAGTCTACCGAGTATAAAAATAAGCCAAAAGTTTTGAATGAAGGAAACAGCTGTTCTAAACGTGTCCACTGGATGTCGCAATAGCAATTATTTGTTTCTTTGTAGATCAGGGGTGTCAAACGTACGGCCCGCGAACAGGTTTTATCCGTCCCGCGGGATGAGTTTGCTAAGTATACAAATTAACCTGAAATTTTTGAATGAAAGAAACAGTTCTTCTACATGTGTCTAATATCCATCCATCCATCCATCTTCTTCCGCTTATCCGAGGTCGGGTCGCGGGGGCAGCAGCCTAAGCAGGGAAGCCCAGACTTCCTTCTCCCCAGCCACTTCGTCTAGCTCTTCCCGGGGGATCCCGAGGCGTTCCCAGGCCAGCCGGGAGACATAGTCTTCCCAACGTGTCCTGGGTCTTCCCCGTGGCCTCCTACCGGTTGGACGTGCCCTAAACACCTCCCTCGGGAGGCGTTCGGGTGGCATCCTGACCAGATGCCCGAACCACCTCATCTGGCTCCTCTCGATGTGGAAGAGCAGCGGCATTACTTTGAGTTCCTCCCGGATGGCAGAGCTTCTCACCCTATCTCTAAGGGAGTGGGGGAAGAGTGGATCCTGAGATCGACAGGCGGATCGGTGCGGCGTCTTCAGTAATGCGGACGTTGTACCGATCCGTTGTGGTGAAGAAGGAGCTGAGCCGGAAGGCAAAAAGCATTCAATTTACCGGTCGATCTACATTCCCATCCTCACCTATGGTCATGAGCTTTGGGTCATGACCGAAAGGATAAGATCACGGGTACAAGCGGCCGAAATGAGTTTCCTGGATGTTGCAATAACAATTCTTTGTATCTCTGGATGATGATTTCCTCCCCAACCCGGAGATGCCACTCCACCCTTTTCCGGGCCAGAACCATTGACTCAGACTTGGAGGTGCTAATCATCCTAGTCGCTTCACACCCGGCTGCGAACCGATTAAGTGGGAGCCGAGATCTTGGCTAGATGAAGCCATCAGGACCACATCATCTGCAAATAGCCGAGACCTAATCCTGCAGCCACAAACCCAGATACCCTCAATGCCTTAACTGCGCCTAAAAATCCTGTCCATAAAAGTTATGAACAGAATCGGTGACATAGGGCAGCCTTGGCGGAGTCCAACCCTCAAAGGAAACGGGTCCGACATAATGCCGGCAATGTGGCATATCTGAGGTAGTTGACATTAATTCCTCTAGTTTTTATACCATCTTGATGATTGATGTTGCGTAAGATCATTTCGCTGTAGATGTTAAACAGATCAGGAGATAGTACACAACCTTGTCGAACACCCTTTTGAATGGCTTTGAAATGACTGCATTCACCTTCTATTTGGACTGCTGCTTCTTGTTCCCGTTATAGATTTCTGATCATTCTTAGGTCTTTCCCATCAATATCCATCTCATTCAAGATTTTAACCATATCCACCCATAATTTACATTGTTTGTGCTGAATAGGGTTCAATCAATCAATCAATCAATCAATCAATGTTTATTTATATAGCCCAAATGTCTCAAAGGATTGTACAAACCACTACGACTACAAGGCAAGGAGAACTCACACCCAGTGGGATGCCAGTGACAATGATGACTATGAGAACCTTGGAGAGGACCTCATATGTGGGAAACATCCCCCACCCCCTCTAGGGGACCGAAAGCAATGGATGTCGAGCGGGTCTAACATGATACTGTGAAAGTTCAATCCATAGTGGCTCCAACACAGCCGCGAGAGTTCAGTTCAAAGCGGATCCAAGACAGCAGTGATAGTCCCGTCCACAGGAAACCATCCCAAGCGGAGTCGGATCAGCATCGTAGAGATGTCCCCAACCGATACACAGGCGAGCGGTTCATCCTGGGTCCCGGGGTTATAGGTAAACTGACTTGGGGCGAGAGGAGCAGGACAAACTCCACACAGAGATGCCCACATGGAGGTTAGAGTGTCGACTGTGAGGCCAACATGGTAACTGTGGCTACATATTAACAATTCAAATTCATTCTTGTGGTGTTTGGAGGCCACACAAATACCAAACAACACCGCAAGCAAAATCTGCGTTTAAACGAAAACCAACTTTGCTCCAAGGCTGTCTTTATGTTTTAATGAGCCTTTTTCCTAAATAGATTTCCTGTTTTTCTTGCAATCAGTGAAACATTTATTCATGGCTTTGGGAAAAAACTTACTGTCCGGTGACATTTGGAAAAATTACGTGGAATAATCTAATGCTGGGTTTTCCTTCCTAATCCATTCAATTGTGCAACTTTCCGAAATATGAGCAAAGAGAGGTTTGGAGGAATAAAATAAAAAAAAATAAACAACCACACTGAAACTCTATAAATGATCATGTTTAAACCTGAAAGTGAACTAAAAGTTTATCTTCACTTCTACACAATCCAGTCTGTCCTAGCTCTATAAATAGTGATAGCGATGCTCCTTGAAAGTGAATGATGTACATTGATATTTTCACTGAGCTTGAACATTAACAATAAAACCCCTCTCAATTTTCACCTTCCTGCAAATGCACAAGTTTAAGTCGATGCAGACCCATGAATGGAAAGAGCCGATTAAAGGCTTTGGCAGATGACAGTAGATGGAGGCTGTTTCAGATGAAGATAAAGAGACCAAACATTCCTGTTAAAACCTCAGGCAATAACTGATGGAACATAAAGCAGTCATACATTTTGCCAAATGCAAATCAAATCATTCCAGTCAGCGTAAACTTGTTTGCAGAATTAGGACTGAGTTTACATTTCCACACAGGATGGACTGCACGTCAATCACTGCCTGTTTGAGAGCGCCTATGCCGGTATGCTCCACTTTTCAAAGTGTGAAAAACGTGTGAAGATCCGTTATGGTCCTCTCACACACATGCACGCACGCACAAAGTCACTCGCTCTACCCTAAAACGGAGAGTGTATGTTTGGCTGCTTCAGCTGTGTGTGCTTGAGGCCGGGTGTGGGGTGTATACAAGTGTCAGACAGACTGCAGGGTGTGTAAACACATCCTCATAAACAAAATCTGGGGCGGAAGACCAGATCACCTAGATGTGCTTGGCCTTTTGACCTCTGGGCTAAATTGTTGTACTTTCACTTTGTGTAAAAACTCCGGGCAGCAGTCAACGGAGCGTCCATGTGCATACGTGTGAGTGTGTGTGTGAGAAAGGACGCATATGAAAGACTATTTCCTGATTTTGATCTCTTTTGTTTATAGTTTTCTACGGATGTGACTCTAAACAGTTCGAGATGCTACCTCAGTAGAAGCATTTAAGTCTCATCTTAAAACTCATCTGTATACTCTAGCCTTTAAATAGACCTCCTTTTTAGACCAGTTGATCTGCCGCTTCTTTTCTTTCTCCTATGTCCCCCCCTCCCTTGTGGAGGGGGTCCGGTCCAATGACCATGGATGAAGTACTGACTGTCCAGAGTCGAGACCCAGGATGGACCGCTCGTCGGGACCCAGGATGGACCGCTCGCCTGTATCGGTTGGGGACATCTCTACGCTGCTGATCCGCTTGAGATGGTTTCCTGTGGACGGGACTCTCACTGCTGTCTTGGAGCCACTATGGATTGAACTTTCACAGTATCATGTTAGACCCGCTCGACATCCATTGCTTTCGGTCCCCTAGAGGGGGGGGGTTGCCCACATCTGAGGTCCTCTCCAAGGTTTCTCATAGTCAGCATTGTCACTGGCGTCCCACTGGATGTGAATTCTCCCTGCCCACTGGGTGTGAGTTTTCCTTGCCCTTTTGTGGGTTCTTCCGAGGATGTTGTAGTCGTAATGATTTGTGCAGTCCTTTGAGACATTTGTGATTTGGGGCTATATAAATAAACATTGATTGATTGATTGATTGATTGATAAATTGCCCAATGGTCTGAAAATTTGTGCGAACATGCGCGTAAATATGGACGTTTGATGTTTACCACAAATGCATTATAGTTCAATTCGTCAGGGAGAGAGAGAGAGAGACCACCAAAGAGACACATTTCTGCGTCCAAATCGTCTGCATGCACAGTATGTGAAAGAAGGTTGTGTTGAAAGCAGAGCTGATGCGATCCACGTTGGCAACTGATCACTGAACAGCAACCACAGCTCGACATTGTAAATGAACAACTCTCCACTGGTGGTGCACAATATAAACTATATAGCAGGGATTCTCAAAATGTGGTACGTGTACCACTGGTGGTATGCAGGCTCCATCAAGTAGTACGACAAAGAATCATCAAATTATGTGCAAATAATTTTGATTCATTATTTAAAGGCCTACTGAAACCCACTACTACCGACCACGCAGTCTGATAGTTTATATATCAATGATGAAATATTAACATTGCAAAAATCAATCAATCATCAATCAATGTTTACTTATATAGCCCTAAATCACTAGTGTCTCAAAGGGCTGCACAAACCACCACGACATCCTCGGTAGGCCCACATAAGGGCAAGGAAAACTCACACCCAGTGGGACGTCGGTGACAATGATGACTATGAGAACCTTGGAGAGGAGGAAAGCAATGGATGTCGAGCGGGTCTAACATGATACTGTGAAAGTTCAATCCACAATGGATCCGACACAGTCGCGAGAGTCCAGTCCAAAGCGGATCCAACACAGCAGCGGGAGTCCCGTTCCCAGCGGAGCCAGCAGGAAACCATCCCAAGCGGAGGCGGATCAGCATCGCAGAGATGTCCCCAGCCGATACACAGGCAAGCAGTACATGGCCACCGGATCGGACCGGACCCCCTTCCACAAGGGAGAGTGGGACATAGAAGAAAAAGAAAAGAAACGGCAGATCAACTGGTCTAAAAAGGGAGTCTATTTAAAGGCTAGAGTATACAAATGAGTTTTAAGGTGAGACTTAAATGCTTCTACTGAGGTGGCATCTCGAACTGTTACCGGGAGGGCATTCCAGAGTACTGGAGCCCGAACGGAAAACGCTCTATAGCCCGCAGACTTTTTTGGGGCTTTGGGAATCACTAACAAGCCGGAGTCCTTTGAACGCAGATTTCTTGCCGGGACATATGGTACAATACAATCGGCAAGATAGGATGGAGCTAGACCGTGTAGTATTTTATACGTAAGTAGTAAAACCTTAAAGTCACATCTTAAGTGCACAGGAAGCCAGTGCAGGTGAGCCAGTACAGGTGTAATATGATCAAATACGGCCGGTTTAGTTTACTAAATTGCAATTTTAAATTTCCCGCGGAGTTTCTTGTTGAAAACGTCGCGGAATGATGACACCTACGCGTGACGTCACGGACTGTCAGGAAATATTAGCGCAGCACTATTTGCGGCTAAAAGTCGTCTCTTCTCATCGCGCAATTACACATATTCTGGACATCTGTGTTGCTGAATCTTTTGCAATTTGTTCAATTAATAATGGAGAAGTCAAAGTAGAAAGATGGAGTTGGGAAGCTTTTAGCCTTTAGCCACACAAACACACGGTGATTCCTTGTATGAAATTCCCGGAGGTGAAGCTTTACTATGGATCAGAGCGGTCAAGCGAACATGAATCCCGACCACTTGTCAACCGGTAGGTTTCGGTGAGAAAATTGTGGTAAAAAGTCGTCTTTTACCGGATATCAGCAAAGTTTGTGCCGTCCATGCGGCTGCCGTCGACTCCCCTGAAACATTGGCGTCAAGACACCCGTGGACAAACCCCTCCAACTATCAGGTACTATTTAATCTCACTAAAACACTAGCAACACAAAGAAAGTTAAGGGATTTCCCAGAATTATCCTAGTAAATGTTTCTAAAAACATCGGAATCTGTCCCAATGCAATCGCCTTTTTTTTAACTTTATGTTTTTTATTTCATTTTTTTTCTAGTCCTTGGCTATCAATATCATCATCCATGAATCTTTCATCCTCGCTCAAATTAATGGGGAAATTGTCGTTTTCTCGGCCCAAATAGCTCTTGCTGCTGAAGGCTACCATTATAAACAATATGAGGACGTGAGGAGGCCTCACCCTTGTGACGTCATCGTCTGCTACTTCCGGTAAAGGCAAGGCTTTTTCATCAGCACCAAAAGTTGCGAACTTTATCGTCGATGTTCTCTACTAAATCCTTTCAGCAACAATATGGCAATATCGCGAAATGATCAAGTATGACATGGGGGCGGCATGGCACAGTGGGGAGAGCGGCCGTGCCAGAAACCTGAGGGTTGCAGGTTCGCTCCCCGCCTATTGACATCCAAATCGCTGCCGTTGTGTCCTTGGGCAGGACACTTCACCTTTTGCCCTTGGTGCCGCTCACACTGGTGAATGAATGATGAATGAATGATTGGTGGTGGTCGGATGGTCCGAGGCGCAAACTGGCAGCCACGCTTCCGACAGTCTACCCCAGGGCAGCTGTGGCTACAGATGTAGCTTACCACCACCAGGTGTGAATGAGTGATGGGTTCCCACTTCTCTGGGAGGGCTTTGAGTATCTAATAGAAAAGCGCGATATAAATCTAATCCATTTTTCAGTAGGTATTTAAGTACAGACGGTTTAGCTCGGTTGGTAGAGTGGCCGTGCCAGCAACTTGAGGGTTGCAGGTTCGATTCCCGCTTCTGCCAACCTAGTCACTGCCGTTGTGTCCTTGGGCAAGACACTTTACCCATCTGCTCCCAGTGTCACCCACACTGGTTTGAATGTCACTTAGATATTGGGTTTCACTATGTAAAGCGCTTTGAGTCACTAGAGAAAAAGCGCTATATAAATATAATTCACTTCACTTCACTACACGGTGGTGGCGGCATCATGCACGGTGGTGGCATCATCATGGTGTGAGGATATTTCTCAGCGGCAGGAACTGTGATACTAGTCAGAGTAGAAGGAAAGATGAATGCAGCAATGTACAGAGACATCCCACCCTTCACTCAGTGTGGCTTGTGCAGCCCTTTGAGACACTTGTGATTAAGGGCTATATAAGTGAACTCATTGATTGATTGATTGACTACAGTGTTGTATTGTCCTATATTCAAACAAGGTGCTGCTTTTCAAACAGTGTGTCATGTTACAGTTAAAGTACCACTAGTAGTCACATTGGGGCGGTATAGCTCGGTTGGTAGAGTGGCCGTGCCAGCAACCTGAGGGTTGCAGGTTCGATTCCCGCTTCTGCCATCCTAGTCACTGCTGTTGTGTCCTTGGGCAAGACACTTTACCCACCTGCTCCCGGTGCCACCCACACTGGTTTAAATGTAACTTAGATATTGGGTGTCACTATGTAAAGTGCTTTAATTCACTAGAGAAAAGCGCTATATAAATATAATTCACTTCACTTCACATACACACTAGGTATGGTAAAATTACCCTATGCATTTGACCCATCCCCTTGTTCCACCCCCTGGGAGGAGAGGGGAGCAGTGAGCAGCAGTGGTGGCCACGCTCGGGAATCATTTTGGTGATTCAATCCCCAATTCCAAACCTTGATGCTGAGTGCCAAGCAGGGTCCCATTTTTACAGTCTTTGGTATGACTCGGCCGGGGTTTGAACTCACGACCTACCGATCTCAGGGCGGACACTCGAACCACAAGGCCACTGAGCAGGTCTTATTCAAACAAAGTGTTACTGTTCAAACAGTGTGTAATGTTACAGTGGCCAAAAATATTAAATATACTTGTGAAATAAAACATCTGCCTTGTTTTTGATTATTTTTTTTAGGCCCGCTGCGCTCTGGTATTTTAATGTTGGTCATTATGGTGGTAAAGCCAAGTTTCTTCTGAGATGGAACTTGGTGAAAAAAGTTTGAGAACCACTGCCCTATGCAATAGAAACTATACTAATTTGTAATTTTATCGCCATAATGGATACTTATAGTTCTCTACTAACTGCAACATTAGCAACGTTGTGGCTTGTGCAGCCCTTTGAGACACTTGTGATTTAGGGCTATATAAGTAAACTTTGATTGATTAATTGACGATTGATTGACAAAGTGATGTCATTTCAATGGCTAAACTATTATGACTGCTCCTAAGTTACTAATTCTCACTTTTCGTAAAAGTAGCATTATCACTGGAAGACTGGAGACAACACACCGAGCAAGAGAGCAAGAGGACACAAGAAGCGATGCTAACCGATAAGTTATCTAAAGCATAAAGTAGCAAAGCATTCGAAGAAATTCTTAAAAAACTTTAACATAAGTCTAGCTAAGACCGTATTACAGCAGACAATAACCAGCTATTAACAAGAAAGAAGCAAGTCAATTAATATGAGTCTGAGAGAGTATAATACACAAGTGAAGTGAATTATATTTATATAGCGCTTTTCTCTAGTGACTCAAAGCGCTTTACATAGTGAAACAATATCTCATTTACATTTAAACCAGTGTGGGTGGCACTGGGAGCAGGTGGGTAAAGTGTCTAGCCCAAGGACACAACGGCAGTGACTAGGATGGTAGAAGCGGGAATCGAACCCGGAACCCTCAAGTTGCTGGCACGGCCACTCTACCAACCGAGCTATGCCACCCCAAAGTAACTACATTGAGCATAAATGTCCAAAAACTGGAAATTAAATATGCTACTGCATAAGTCAGCAGCCAAAGGAGGATATTTTGTCACCTGTTTTGCAATGTATAATTAATCTGCCAAATAATATATTGGGAAACATATTCTTATGGCAATAAGACTCTAATACAGGGGTCTCAAACATGCGGCCCGTGTGCCAATTGCGGCCCGCGAGACGTTATTATGCGGCCCGCACTGTGATATGACAATTTAATGTTGGTGCGGCCCGCGAGTTTAATATGAACGCCGCTTAACAGCGTCATACTTGCCCACATCCCCAATTTTCCCGGGAGACCCCTAAATTTCAAGGCACCAATTATTTCGAAACCCCTGTCGATTCATGCCATATCAACATTATTCAGTGAGTGCCATAATGGCACTTTAGCGCCCCCTACATCCTGAACTGGCAGCGTGCAAGCCTAGTTATTATATGTTGCATCTGGCCATGCAAGACGCACGTGTGTCATTACAAGATATATTTGATCAACAGCTACACACGTCACACTGAGGGTGGCCGTAAAAAAAAACTTTAACACTGTTACAAATATGTGCCAGACTGTGAACCCACACCAAACAAGAATGACAAACACATCCGCATCGTAACACAACATAAACACAACAGAACAATTACCCAGAATCCCATGCAGCCCTGACTCTTCCGGGCTACAATATACACACCCCCACCCTCCCTACTTGCGTCGGTTGAGGTGTTGTATATTGTAGCCAGGGAAAGTCAGGGCTGCAAGGTGTTCTGAGTATTTGTTCTCTTGTGTTTAAGTTGTGTTAGGGTGCGAAAATTGGGAAAATGGTTGCACCGGTAGATCCTCGGTAGGTGCACTGAAATTCAGGAGTCTCCCGGAAAAATTGTGAGGGTTGGCAAGTATGTTGCTAGGGCGGGAAAGCCATTCATAGAAGGAGAATTCATTAAAAAGTGCATGTTAGATTTTTTTAAGAAATCTTTTCTCGCGGCCCAGCCTCACTCAGTTTCTGCATCCAGTGGCCCCCAGGTAAATTGAGTTTGAGACCCCTGCTCTAATATATTGTGCATCATAATATGGATTTTATGCCTTATTCCCCATCCCTACGCTCTCCCATACCGTACGGGTGAGGCAAGCAGCACTTTGAAAACAATCAAGACCCAGTTTGTACAGACAGCACATAATAAACTGTGTTGAGAGTGTTGACGTGGCAACAAGGTGTTTAAAATGCTATGCATTGTCAGGGTGTCATCCTCACTGAGGAGCACAGCAGTGTGAGGAGGAGGTCAAATACTGTCTACACACACCGTCTGATAAGTACATTATCCACAATCTGCTTTCCCTTTTTTTTTTTTTTTCAGTGCATAAACGAGTGCATGACCAAACGGAAATATGGCCATCATCTGCCGGTGCTGACATTCCATCTGTCAGCTCACAAAAGAGGCAAAGATCTGACAAGAATTTATGGAGAAAGCACTCTTGGTTGAGAGGAAGAGACAGTGAGGGATGACGCTCTCGCAAACATGCCCGTTTGAACCGGAAATATTCAGCGGGGTTGGAGCTTTGAGCGCTTTGAACTGAAGACGCTGGAGAGGACCTGACATATATATGTGTGTTTGAGGGCCAAACAGTGCTGCAGCCAGAGCTCCTATGGGGAATCTGACAGTGGAACCTCATAATCTACAGCTACTGACGACCCACAATACCAGACATGGCAAACTACTGTACTGTTTCTATTTAGTTTTTTGTAAACCTTTAAGGGGGACTTAAGACAATTTCAATCTAGATTTAAAACCCTTCCTTGTGGTGTGCTGTGAGATACAGTATGGTGTGCCGTGGGAGATTGTCATTTCACCTAATTGGGTTAAAATATTTTTTGCAAAGCAGTAATTATAATCCGCTAATAATGTACCGTTGTTGAGTGTCGGTGCTGTCTAGAGCTCGACAGAGTAACCGTGTAATATCAATCAATCAATCAATGTTTACTTATATAGCCCTAAATCACTAGTGTCTCAAAGGGCTGCACAAACCACCACGACATCCTCGGTAGGCCCACATAAGGGCAAGGAAAACTCACACCCAGTGGGACATCGGTGACAATAATGACCCAGTGGGACGTCGGTGACAATAATGACTATGAGAACCTTAGAGAGGAGGAAAGCAATGGATGTCGAGCGGGTCTAACATGATACTGTGAAAGTTCAATCCACAATGGATCCAACACAGTCGCGAGAGTCCAGTCCAAAGCGGATCCAACACAGCAGCGAGAGTCCCGTTCACAGCGGAGCCAGCAGGAAACCATCCCAAGCGGAGGCGGATCAGCAGCGCAGAAATGTCCCCAGCCGATACACAGGCAAGCAGTACATGGCCACCGGATCGGACCGGACCCCCTCCACAAGGGAGAGTGGGACATAGAAGAAAAAGAAAAGAAACGGCAGATCAACTGGTCTAAAAAGGGAGTCTATTTAAAGGCTAGAGTATACAAACGAGTTTTAAGGTGAGACTTAAATGCTTCTACTGAGGTGGCATCTCGAACTGTTACCGGGAGGGCATTCCAGAGTACTGGAGCCCGAACGGAAAACGCTCTATAGCCCGCAGACTTTTTTTGGGCTTTGGGAATCACTAACAAGCCGGAGTCCTTTGAACGCAGATTTCTTGCCGGGACATATGGTACAATACAATCGGCAAGATAGGATGGAGCTAGACCGTGTAGTATTTTATACGTAAGTAGTAAAACCTTAAAGTCACATCTTAAGTGCACAGGAAGCCAGTGCAGGTGAGCCAGTACAGGTGTAATGTGATCAAACTTACTTGTTCTTGTCAAAAGTCTAGCAGCCGCATTTTGTACCAACTGTAATCTTTTAATGCTAGACATGGGGAGACCCGAAAATAATACGTTACAGTAGTCGAGGCGAGACGTAACAAACGCATGGATAAGGATCTCAGGGTCTTTAGTGGACAGAATGGAGCGAATTGTAGCGATATTACGGAGTATACTCTTCCATATCAGTAGGTGGCAGACTTGCTTTGTCGTGATCACAATAAACCAAAAATAAACAGAAGGTGATTGCCGCTCAGAAAAGGCATTGAAGCTTAGGGATGGCTATGCAGAATGAAACTAAAACTGAACTGGCTACGAAGTAAACAAAAACAGAACGCTGGACGACAGCAAAGACTTACAGCGCGTGCAGCAGAGAAGGCGTCCACAAAGTAGATACGTACATGACATGACAATCAACGATGTCCCCCACAGAGAAGCATGGCAACAAATTAAATAATCTTGATTGCTGAAACAAAGCAGGGGAATAGCACTCATGGAAGAAATGAAACTGCTACAGGAGAATACCAACAAAACGGGAAAAGCCACCAAAAAACAAAAACTAAAACAATACACACAGGAAAACAAAAAACCCTCAAAAATAAGTCATGGCGGGATGTGACAGGTCGTGGCAGTACACTTAGTTTGAGACAAGAGCTATAGTGATGCATGCTAAGTTATGGTTTGAATTCATATCCAACACTTGCGAGAACAACTTGTTACTGTCAATATCGGCTGCCGAGTTTAATTTTTAATGTTTTCTGCTGGTGGTGTGCCTCTGAATTTTTCCAATGAAAAAAATATGCCTTGGGTCAAAAAAGGTTGAAAAACACTGTTTTAGATCAGGAGTGCCCAAGCAGCCAATGGTCTGTGGGCCAAACAGTGATTTTTAGCATGCTACAGCACCACTGTCATGTATAAATATAAGTTGTGTGCCTAATCCAGTTAACATGCAACTATTTTATGTACATTTTAAACCTCAAAACATTCAAAACGGTAATTTTCTGCATATTTTCGCTAGTTCCAGGTGTTGTTCTGTAACGAGCTCATCCTAGACATTACATCAGATCGCTTTAAAGCTTTACCCACAAAGTTTAGATATCTGGAAGACGCTAAATTTCATTGCCTTTACGACCTAGATTATCCTTTTCCAATGGATGTCAAAAAGTCACAACTTTCCCGTTGATCAGGGGTCTCAAATTCAAACGCAAATTGTTAGTCTGTAAAATAACAAAATAATCCATAGATTTTACGATTAAAAATATTGGCAAGCTCAATCACCAGAATTTTACGGTAAAATTTACGGTACTTTTTACAAAAAAATTTAACTGTGTCACTGTTTTTTTTTTTTTCCAAGATGGCGCTGCTGTAGTGGCTGCTGTAGGCAGGAGCTCTGTGCTCTTGTGTCATCCTTTTGTGTTTCCCTCTTGTTTTCATGTGGTATTATATTTTTTTGCATTTTGGTCCGGGACCCTTTGGGACTGTGTGACAAGGGGTGGCACTTTCGTGACCTCTGTGGTGCTTTTTTTGTGGACTTCTGGATCTGCCTCCCGGAAGCTTTTTGGCCATGGAGACCAGCTGCAGGGTCTCTATAACACCAGAGTCTGTTTGGAGGGACTGGAGGAGATGCGGATGAGGGGACAGGACTGCGGAGCTAGCACTGAGCTACTGGGACGGAGAGGCTTCGCGTTGTCTTGACTGGGTGAGCAGGTGTCGGACACCTCAGTCTCCTTGGACGTATCCTCGCTCACCCATGCGGACTGGACACTGGCCGAGAGTGGAGTCGGCTGTCTTGGTTGCTTTGTTGGGTCTGCTCCTGTCTCTGGCCATCCTCCCTCCACCCCAGCGGACGATGGCGTGGAACACCGCAGAGGCCACCACAGTGGATATGTTTATTTTACTTTTTATTCATAGCTGTATGTAGAAGTGTCTGGTTGTATCTGCTGCTTTAATGTCTTTAATGTCCTCTGTGTTCTTTGATGTTTGATGTTTCCCTCTTACACACATGGAAGAGGGATGTGTACTATGGCTATGAGTTATTGTTGTTTTTTTTGTTGTTTGTTTTTTCTCTTGGCCTCAGTCTGCACCCCCACTCCAGGGCCTAGGCTAAGACCGATTTTTAAATTTTATTTTAATCTTCTATTCCCCCCCCCCTCCCCCCTTTTTTTACCTGTATGTCATCCTTTTTGTAAGGGGCGCTGGAAGCCGGCAGACCCGTTAGCGATCCTGTTCTGTCTCCCTGTAATGTTTGTCTGATCTTGAATGGGATTGTGCTGAAAATTTTAATTTTCCTGAAGGAACTCTCCTGACGGAATAAATAAAGTACTATCTATCTATCTATCTGGTGACTGACCTGCTATGTTTTTTACTGTGCATTACAAATAAATTGAAAAACAGTGCCAATGTTCTCAGACCATATTTTCAGTATATTAGATGGAATCTTTACCCAGGTAAAGAATCATCTTTATATGGTCCGATTACAAGAAAGAGTATATGAATAAAAAAGACATAATGAACCTTTTTGAGCAGTACCAATGTTATTTTTACTGCAAAAATTATGTTACTTTTTCACCATAAAATCTATGTTACCTGTTTTTACAGTGCATTACTGTAAATGGAAAAATAGTACAATTTTACGGTCAGTTTCTGGCAACTCAGGTGCCAGTTTTTTTTACAGTTAGATATACTGACTTTCTTTACAATGTAGCCTTGCAAACTTGCCATTAATGATGATTATGTATTCAATTTGGTGGACCCCCTTTGGCGGGCCAAACAAAATGACACGGCGGGCCAAATTTGACATTTCGTCTGGGCCACAGGCCCCACTTTTGGTCTTCCTGCTAGATAATACGTATTGGCTATGCTTTGGTGTAAGTCAGGGGTTGGCAACCCAAAACATATTGAACCGAAAATACAAAAAACTAATCTGTCTGAGCCGCAAAAAAATAAAAGCCGTATATAAGTCTTACAATGAAAGCAACACATGACGTAAGTACCTATATTAGCTAGAAAAGCCTACTATCAAAATGACTTTAAAAGTCTTATATAAGTCTTATAATGAAGGCAACACATGATGTAAGTGTCTATATTAGCTATTATAGCCTACTAGCAAAATGAATGTGATGCTGGCTAAAGCAAACCTTTGTTGACAGAAATGTTGAAATTTAATATTTATTCTACACATTTTTACAACAGTAGAAACCATTAGTAAATCAGAGGCTACGCAGAAGGTAAGCTAACTCCTGGAAAGTACTGGCAAAGGTATAGATGTGTGTGTCCAAGTTAAAGGAAAAGGCAAGCTGTCTTCTTTTTATAGATTTTTTTTACAATCTTTGGCAATCTAGGTAATGTTTGCTGTGGAACAACATAGCGCACATACAACTATCAGAAATGCAGCTAATATTACATACAGATAATGTGTCATGAGATGTGCAAAACTAAATTAGATACAAAGAGGATACAAGTAAAGGATATTAAATGAGATCAAATATACCTAGAAATGAGACATAATGATGCAATATGTACATACAGCTAGCCTGAAGAGCATGTTAGCATTGATTAACACTGACCAAATATGTCTGATTAGCACTCCAACAAGTCAATAACATCAACAAAGCTCACCCTTGTGCATTCATGCACAGTATACAACTTTTGGTGGACAAAATGAGACAAAGAAGTAGTGGAAGACTTTACATGTACACAAACTGTTGTGTTTGTATTTTTCCTGCATCTTTTTCCGTTGTCAATCCTCCAGGGAGCCACAGTGGCGGCACTAAAGTGCTCGAGAGCCGCAGGTTGTTGACCCCCGGTGTAAGTCTTACGCAAACTTTGCTCCACGGTCACAAATTATAACTTGTCTTTAGAGCTGGGGTCTCAAACTCAATGTACCTGGGGTCCACTGGATGCAGTCTGGGTGAGGGTGGGCCGCAAGAAAATATTTTTTTAAAAATATATTTTAAATGCTTTTATTTTTATTTTCAACACAAAATAAAATCTAAATATGAATGAACAACTTGAGAATTAAGGAATGTGAGAAAATGCAAATTAAACAAATAAACAAAAACAAATAACGGCTTGATTTGGTCCAGGTTATCGGGGATTGTTATTACTGACGGAGAGGTGTCGCGGTGCGACTGCAGCCAGGCACGTAAAAAAACCCTCGTCTCCATGGCAACGTCTCTGTCACTTTCACTCATTTGCCGCTTTTCCACTAACACAGGGGTAGGCAACCCAGAACGTTGAAAGAGCTTTTTTGGACCCAAATAACACACATTGTTGCCCTGGAGTTTTACTGTTACGGTAGTACAATTAGCCCCGAATGTGCTAACATCACGATTAACGTGCTCCACTTCCGATTCGCCCAGCGACTCTCTGTTGGAGTATCAGCGCTGGGGTCCAGTGCACCACAGTTTTGTAATGTCGCTCGGTCCTTCGGCGGAGTGCTTCGGATGCTACCGGGCCACTCGTCTCCCCCGCTCGGACTGTTTACAGCGGCGCCGGGGGAGGGAGCGAGAGGGCAAGCGAGCAAGGGAGGAAGAGGGCGTGAGGGTCTAGTGCAGTGGTTCTTAACCTGGGTTCGATCGAACCTTAGGGGTTCGGTGAGTCGACATCAGGGGTTCGGCGGAGGTCAAAACACACCCGACTCATCGTGTAAATAAAAACTTCTCTCTATCGGCGTATTATGGATACGACAACAGCAGAAGTCACACTGATTTGCAGGTGTGTCATTTGTTGTGAGTTTATGCACTGTGTTGGTTTTGTTCTTTGAACAAGGTGACGGTCATGTACAGTTCATTTTGTGCACCAGTAAAAAAACAAAACATGGTAACACTTTAGCATAGGGAACATATTCACTATTAATTTTTTGTTTATTAACATGCAAATTAGTAACATATTGGCTCTTAACTAGTCATTAAGTACTTATTAATGTCTTATTCTCGGCATGGCCTTCTAACCCTAATTTCCTCTAACCGGGGTCGGCGTGGCGAAGTGGGAGAGTGGCCGTGCGCAACCCGAGGGTCCTTGGTTCAATCCCCACCTAGTACCAACCTCGTCACGTCCGTTGTGTCCTGAGCAAGACACTTCACCCTTGCTCCTGATGGGTGCTGGTTGGCGCCTTGCATGGCAGCTCCCTCCATCAGTGTGTGAATGTGTGTGTGAATGGGTAAATGTGGAAGTAGTGTCAAAGCGCTTTGAGCACCTTGAAGGTAGAAAAGCGCTATACAAGTGCAACCCATTTATCATTTATTTATTTAACCTTAACCCTTACCAAATAACTTAAATTAAGTCTTTGTTGCTTAGAATATGTTCCCCTAGTGCCCAAATAACTCTTAAATTAAGTCTCTGTTACTTAGAATATGTTCCCCATACTAAAGTGTTACCAAAAACATAACTTGTATACTTGTCTTGAATTTGAAAAAATAAAATAAAATTATTTTTCACTAAAGAAGGGTTCGGTGAATGCGCATATGAAACTGGTAGGGTTTGGTAACTTCAACAAGGTTAAGAACCACTGTGTAGAAATATGGGGAAATAATTACAAAAGTACACTTCATTCACTAACAGTATTACAAAAAAGATCAGTTAGAATAATACATAATGTTGGATATAGAGAACATACAAACCCTTTATTTATTGAATCAAAGATAGTGAAATTCCACGACATAGTGGAATTGCAAACAGCTAAGATTATACACAAAGCAAACTATAACCTGCTTCCCAAGAATATACAACAATTCTTCTCAACAAAAGAAGAGAAATATAATCTTAGAGAAAAATGTAATTTAAAACATTTGTATGCACGTACAACACTTAAGACCTTCAGTATATCAGTATGTGGAATTAAATTATGGAATGGATTAAGCAAAGCAATCAAACAATGTACTGATATCATCCACTTCAAGAAACTCTTCAAACTGGAAGTGTTAACAAAGTACAAAAATGAAGAACCATGATAAACATTCTGATTTTACTCACTCATTCATTCTCAAAATAATCTGATTTATCTCATCGTATGGATTAAAATTTAAGCAATTATTTATTTATTTATTTATTTGTATTGTGATTACTTATTATTTATGGAGTATACATTGTGAATACATTGAGAACAGGAAGTGAACAAAAGTTTTAGCAACTGTTATGTAAAGAAAAGGGGTAGGATTAAATAAGCTCTGCTTCTTCCTCCTCCTTTTCGAACATGTTGAAAAGAGAAACTGGAAATTGTGATGTATCATGTTGTATGCTTGCATGTTCGAAATAAACTCAAACTCAACTCAACTCAACTGGTCTAGTGGAAAAGCGGCAAAACATTTCTCTGCTTGCATCATGCAAGTGACGTCAATGTCCGGCCCTCGAGAGCCACATACCACACCGTTATTGGTAGATTCCTTTAGCTACGCACACAACGGTGTCAAGCACCATTCATATAAAATTGGCGGGCCGCACTAACATTAAACTTTCATATTAAGGTGGGGGCCGCTAAATAATGTCTCGCGGGCCACAATTGGCCCGCGGGCCGCGTGTCTGAGACCCCTGCTTCAGAGTCAGTTCCCAAGAGGAGGCACGGTTACAGTATTCTCCACACTGGTGTTATACTGTCGACAAAATTTAGTGGTTTGTGAAAGATAAAACAGGAAAACTGCATCTTTTCGAGTTAAAGTACATGAGAAAAGAGCCTCATTTAATAACTTAAAAAAAAAAAGCGCTATCAGCTGTTGCTGCAAGGATGGCAGTCATCAGGAGTCCTCGACATGAGCTTCAAAGTGAGGCAGCCGTTCACTCCTTTCCAGTCGGTTGTCAAGGTTTCCCTTTAAACAGAGCATGACGTCAGACTCTGCCCCAAACAACCGTGTCCTAACAGTGCCACATCTGGAGTGAGGCGGCAGGAGTGAGAGGGGAAGAGTAGGAATGCGGCGGAAGGCTTGAAAAGGGAAAGCAGCTCTTAAACTGTTTTAGCTCAAGGACCCTGGCCAAGCATGACCTATAATTTACTGCACCCTCTCCCCCCCCCCCAAAGGCCCGATTACCTCCGAGCACATGCACGTGGATGCCCCCAGCGGCCTAAAATCCTACTCGTCCTGAAACCATGTCACGCTTCAGAAAAAAAAAGATCATCTCATCGAGCGCCTCCATGCTTGCCGGTAACTCTTCCCAAACACACGTATTTCCTCTAAATCGTAAAAAGGGCAAAAGTGTTTCATTGTTTTATTTGGCAAAATCGGACTTTTCGGTGCGGTTACAGGGGCAGGTCCTCCTAAAGTCTTTGCGAGCAGCCGGTTCTTGTTGTCACTGTCAGAATCAATCAAAGCTGCGAGGCCTGCATTCAAGCAGTAGAAGGAACACAGGAGCCATGCCAAATTTCTGCCTTGGATTAAAGCATCTCCAGCGTATGGATTTGGAGGCAGATATTGTGCGTTTTTGAGACAAAAATATCTGAATGCAGTAGAGTAAAAGGCCTACTGAAATGAGATTTTCTCATTCAAACGGGTATAGCAGGTCCATTCTATGTTTCGTACTTGATCATTTCGCGATATTGCCATATTTTTGCTGAAAGGATTTAGTAGAGAACATCCACGATAAAGTTCGCAACTTTCGGTGCTAAGAGAAAAGCCCTGCCTCTACCGGAAGTCGCAGACGATGACGTCACATGTTGATGGCTCCTCACATATTCACATTGATTTTAATGGGAGCCTCCAACAAAAAGAGCTATTCGGACCGAGAAAACGACAATTTCCCCATTAATTTGAGCGAGGATTAAAGATTTGTGTTTGAGGATATTGATAGCGACGGACTAGAAAAAAAAACAAAACAAAAAACGCGATTGCATTGGGATGGATTCAGATGTTTTTAGCCACTTTCACTAGGATAATTCTGGGAAATCCCTTATCTTTCTATTGTGTTGCTAGTGTTTTAGTGAGTTTAATAGTACCTGATAGTCGGAGGTGTGTCTCCACGGGTGTCTTGACGCCAATGTCTCAGGGAAGTCGACGGCAGCTTTATGGGCGGCACAAGCTCAGCTGATCTCCGGTAAGAAGCGACTTTTTACCACAATTTTGTCACCGAAACTTGCTGGTTGACATTCGGTCGGGATCCATGTTGGCTGTGATCCATAGTTGTCACAACTAGGCTTGGTTTAAAGTTGTTTCTTCGATGCAGACAGAGAATGATTTGCACGGGCGAGACGTGACTGTGAGTACATTTTCTTTTATTTAATACTAATATCAATCAATCAATCAATGTTTACTTATATAGCCCTAAATCACTAGTGTCTCAAAGGGCTGCACAAACCACCACGACATCCTCGGTAGGCCCACATAAGGGCCAGGAAAACTCACACCCAGTGGGACATCGGTGACAATAATGACCCAGTGGGACGTCGGTGACAATGATGACTATGAGAACCTTGGAGAGGAGGAAAGCAATGGATGTCGAGCGGGTCTAACATGATACTGTGAAAGTTCGATCCATAATGGATCCAACACAGTCGCGAGAGTCCAGTCCAAAGCGGATCCAACACAGCAGCGAGAGTCCCGTTCACAGCGGAGCCAGCAGGAAACCATCCCAAGCGGAGGCGGATCATAATAACATAATAACACAAACAAAAGGCATGCACTAGGGCGGAAGTACAAAACTAGGCTGTGAAACAAAAGACTAGCATAAATGCTGCAAACTACAAACATGAAACAAAAACACTTGCTCGATTGGCATGAATGATAATGACTATAAACAAAACTGGCACAATAGCATAAGTACACAGGGCATGAAGGAGGTGCAGCAAGGGACAAGAAAAAGAGTGACTTAAGTAGCCGTGATCATTAGTGAAAACAGGTGAGGCGGAGAACAGGGACGTGACATGACAGGTGAAAACTAATGAGTTGGCATGGAAACGAAAACAAACCAGGAAGTGCCAAGACAGAACCAAATGTCCAAAAAACCAAACCAAACATGACCAAAACAAAACATGATCCATAAGTGTGACAATAGTAAAGTTTCACCTTCATGAATTTTAAACAAGGAATCACCGTGTGTTTGTGTGGCTAAAGGCTAAAGCTTCCCAACTCCATCTTTCTACTTTGACTTCTCCAATATTAATTGAACAAATTGCAAAGGATTCAGCAACACAGATGTCCAAAATACTGTGTAATTATGCGGTTAAAGCAGACGACTTTTAGCTGTGTGTGTGTGCAGCGCTCACATTTCCTAACAGCCCGTGACGTCAAGCGTACACGTTTTTTCAAGAAAAAACTCCCGGTAAATTTCCAATTGCAATTAAGTAAACTAAAAAGGCCGTATTGGCATGTGTTGCAATGTTAATATTTCATCATTGATATATAAACTATCAGACTGCGTGGTGGGTAGTAGTGGGTTTCAGTAGGCCTTTAAAAGATGCAAACAGGTATGTATTTGCACGCCTAGCCATCTGTTAGCTCCAGTGACGGAATGTGCATAAGTCTCTGGATACCTTTCAGACTGAAGGTGTGCAAGACGTTTGGTGGGATGGAAAATATGCTAAAAGTGTGTGTAGTGGTGGACACGTGTGTGTGTGTGTGTGTGTGTGTGTGTGTGTGTGGGTGCAGGGGAGGGCGGGCGGTGGGGGTGAAATGATGGAAACTGATAGATTCTCCTTGTCTCAAAGTCATGTGTTTTACATCAGCACTGGACTGAGTGGGCTCGGTTTTCAAAATATATTTCAATATCGTCCAGGCACAATTCCAGGTGAGGACGAATCCGGTGGCCACCATCAGGGCCCTCATGTTAGAAGATTAAAAACCTGCCACACACCCTTTTTCACAGCTTGGTCTTTGCACAGGAGAGAGAAGCACCTCCTACAGACTGGTGATTGGTCAGCATGCACATGGCTACTTTCAATATGATTTGGGTATTTATGAAGGGGGCGTGGTCCTGGCGTGCCAAACCAGCACACCTCTGTGGTTCATTTCAAGTATATTGCGATGTACCAAAGAAATGTGCTTGGATTTGTGCGTGCCAACACTTTAATACGTCAGAATTTTGTTAACATAAACATCTTTTATGGATTTGAACGTACGTCTACTTTTAGTAGGAAAGCCATGCAACTGTTGTTATGAGGGCCCAGAAAAAGAGGACATTGGGAAGCAAAAAAACTTGGTCGAGGCCAAGTATATATATATATATATATATACATACATACACTATATATATATATATATATAGTGTATGTATGTATATATATATATATATATATATGTAGATATATATATATATATATAAAATAAATAAATAAATGGGTTGTACTTGTATAGCGCTTTTCTACCTTCAAGGTACTCAAAGCGCTTTGACACTACTTCCACATTTACCCATTCACACACACATTTACACACTGATGGAGGGAGCTGCCATGCAAGGCGCCAACCAGCACCCATCAGGAGCAAGGGTGAAGTGTCTTGCTCAGGACACAACGGACGTGACGAGGTTGGTACTAGGTGGGAATTGAACCAGAGACGCTCGGGTTGCGCCTGGCCACTCTCCCCACTGCGCCACACCGTCCCCTCTATATATATATATATATATATATATATATATATATATATATATATATATATATATGTCTATATATATATATATATATATATATATATATATATATATATATATATATATATATATATATATATATATATATATATATATATATATATATATATATATATAATAGTTAAAGTTACAAATTATTCTCTGCATTTGACCCATCACCTTCGATCAACCCCTGAGAGGTGAGGGGAGCAGTGGGCAGCAGCTGTGGCCACGCCTGGGAATCATTTTTGGTGATTTAACCCCCAATTCCAACTCTTGATGCTGAGTGCCAAGCAGGGAGGTAATGGGTCCCATTTTTATAGTCATTGGTATGACTCGGCCGGCGTTTGAACTCACGACCTAACGATCTCAGGGCGCACACTCAAACCACTAGGTTCTCTCTCTCTCTCCCTCTCTCTCTCTCTCTCTATATATATATATATATATAAATGGTAATTGGGTTGTATTTGTATAGCGCTTTTCTACCTTCAGGGTACTCAAAGCGCTTTGACACTACTTCCACATTCACCCATTCACACACACATTCACACACTGATGGAGGGAGCTGCCATGCAAGGCGCTAATCAGCACCCATCAGGAGCAAGGGTGAAGTGTCTTGCTCAGGACACAACGGACGTGACGAATGGGTGTACTAGGTGGGGGATTGAACCAGGGACCCTCGGGTTGCGCACGGCCACTCTCCCAACTGCGCCACGCCGCCCCATACACATATATATATATATATATATATTGTATACATAAATATATATAAACACACACACACAAACGCACGCACGCACACACACACACACACACACACATATATATATATACATAGTATACATAAGTGAAGAAATTATTAGTATAATGGATATTTAATTAGTGAATGTTGTCTGTCTATCTGTGTTTGCCCTGTGATGAGGTGGCCACTTGTCCAGGGTGTACCCCGCCTACCGCCCGAATGCAGCTGAAATAGACCCCCCCCACCCCGCAATACCCCGGAAAGGAAAAGCAGTATAAATGGATGGATGGATGGATGGATGGATGGATGGATATTAAGAGTATGTGAAGGATGGACGTCTACCTTGTTTACTTCTGTGACAACCTCCTTAAAGTGCTGTAATCAATCAGAAATATGAAGCAGCTAAATGCGCCTAACACGGATAGGTCATAGTGTTTTCCATTTTTCCCATCATGCTTTGTAATTTATTTAAATAGGTGTAGTTCTAAAATGTTTTTTTTTATAGTGCTTGGATGTTTTTTATTATAATATTCACAAATTCTGACATATTGTGTTATGTGTGACCATGTGTGTTGGCATTTTGTGTTGGTTTGCTTTCATTTATTTTTTGCACCATGACTTGGGGAGGTTGTCATATCAGCAAATGTTGCATTTGGTCTTAAACATCAATTATTCATGTTGTCCACAAGATGGTGGCAAAGCACCAGCATGTAAACTGACTCATAGAACGATTGAAATCTCCCTGATGCCAGATTCCCTACTAAACTCATGAAATCTCACAGGTGTCTTGCGGGCCAAATTGAAGTTGCCGGCGGGCCCTAGTTTGAACACTCCTGATATAGAGTGTAGTGCTGCCACTAAACCACAAATCTCCCAATGGTCAACCTTTTAACAAATGACTAATTATTGTTATTAATTTTTGCTCCGTTTGATATAAATTGTGCTGAAAGTTCTGTAGCTCATGTAACATTTACACTTATGTGCTTGTTGGAGTTAAAAACATTACTTCCACAGTCTAAGTACCCTGTTTAAAATCTATAATAGAGATAGGCAATATGGCATGAAATCCATATTGCGAAATATATTGCAACCTCTTGTGAAAACAATAAACAGTTATACCTCAAATTAAAAGCTCTTTCTCAGCTAATTGTTATACTTCAAATTGAAAATAAACATTTGATTTACAAGCATCCTTGCAATTAGTAAATGTAAAAGTGAACACCATAAGATCATCTGGTGGTATTCGCTTGCATTAACTTATAGCTAAAGATCAACATAAGTCAGTGTGAAGGACAATGCAAGATGCAGATGAAATGATATCATTATTATAGATAGTGCCCGTATCACTGCTACTCTGCAACATATTGAAGCAAAATTAGTCAATAACACCAGCCAAAAATGTTTAAATACTATTTAAATGGCGGACATTCATTCATAAAAATATGAACACGCTGCTAATGGTGTGTTTGACGGACGAGCATCAGGAAGGACATACTATAGAAGCAAATGCCGTACAATATTATGACATTACTTCAATAAACTACTGTAGTTGTTAGTAGAACATTCTATTGTATTGTTTTGACACAGTATTTCTTATTTAAAATAATATTTTTAAAAGGCATGTTCGATATTAAAACTGTTTTTTTGTGTCGGCAGAGCACCAATTAAATTGAGTGAAATTCATTTCAATGGGAGACGTTGATTTGAGATACAAGTGTTTTGAGTTCAAGAGCTCCGTCACAGAGCCAATAAACTCATAAGTGGAATTACTACTCTATACCACTACATCGTTTGGCTTATAAATTCTAGTAGAACACTTTTATAACAGTTAAAAAATGTTCTTCCTTTGGCTGTTATTGTTTTGCCGCACTTCCAGTTTTAAATGTGATCGCTCACTGTAGTTGCTTTGTGTTGATGTTGAATTATTCTCTCTCTAGACTATTTTCTAATTTCCTGTTCATAGCTGGTAACTCTTTACTGTAACGCGACGGCAGCTATCCATCCATCCATTTCTACCGCTTATTCCCTTTTTGGGGTCGCTGGTGCCTATCTCAGCTACATCCGGGGGGGCTGGATCAGGCCCGCGGGATACGTTTGCTATGTATAAAAATTTGCAGAAATTTTTGAATGAAAGAAACTGTTGTTCCAAATGTGTCCACTAGATGTCACAAAAGCAATTACTTGCATCTTCGTAGATGATGCTACATATGTAATAAAAAAAAAAAACTTGTAACGTTAGTGCACAAGAAAATGAGTTAACTACAGAAATAACATCCTGTGGTTTGATTTTGATATTTTTTTTTATCTTGATAGATTGAACATGGACACCAATGAGTTGACTGATAAAAATGATCATATAATTTATTCAGAAAGTACAAACAACGACAAATGAAGGTAGAATACGATCAACCACAACATGCAAGTGTAAAAAAACCCCGACAAAATTCTGATTTGTACATTTTCAGAATGAGCTTGTTCTATATTTAAACAAAGAAAACAATCTGAAGTTATCTTTATTTTTAAGTTATCGTACCGTGATTTTACTTGGGAGTCGATATTTCTCCATGTGGCCCCCGATATAAAATTAGTTTGACATCCCTGATCTAAACTATAATAGCAGTTCGCATAGCGTCTTTAGCTAGGCCTCGTCATCCTGTCTTCCAGTGATAATGACACCAGGAAGAATCCATTGCTGCCATGGAGGCAAGAAGTTGGTAAATTAAAAGTGGCTACGTGCGAACAAGCCACCTCTGTCAGGACGATACATTGCATTGAGGATGCTTTCGTTCCAGCTTGATGCTCTTAATTTTGCTGTAAGCATTGAATAAAAGTATTTTTTTCTAGGGTAAACTAAGTGTTAGGTTATGTTGGTCTCGAACCCCAAGATGCAGATAGGGCAGGCACCGTGCAGGTAAACATGACTTGAATGTCAAAAGGAAATAGTGCAACTGGGAAGTACACATGCAGGGAACATGCAATTGAAAACTGGAAACAAGGATCGAGGCTGCTTTTCAAAGACGTCTGTTTGGCAACATGGAACAGGTGTGCTCAGATAACCAATCAAACACAGCCTGCTGAGAACCTGTTTTTATGTTTTATTTATTGTATTTATTTTTTTTGTGTCGTGTTGTGTTTGCTCGGTTCTCGTATTATCTTTTAACCTGCCCATTGTACAGCACTTTGGCTACCCCTGTGGTAAATTTTAAATGAGCTTTATGAATAAAGTTGATTTGATTTGAGGTGTGAAGGGACAGGGCTGGGGACGAAGTAATGAGACAAACAAGAAGAACCAATGAAAATAAGAGCACGGTAAATAAAATAAACAAAGTCCAAACCTGTCATGACATTCATGATGCTAAGTCAATAATCAAAGGCAGTAATAGTGGTTAGTGTCCGCCCTGAGATCGGTAGGTCGTGAGTTCAAATCCGGGCTGAGTCATACCAAAGACTATAAAAATGGGACCCATTACCTCCCTGCTTGGCACTCAGCATTAAGGGTTGGAATTGGGGGTTAAATCACCATAAATGATTCCCGGGCGAAGGCACCGCTGCTGCCCACTGCTCCCCTCACCTCCCAGGGGGTGATCAAGGGTGATGGGTCAAATGCAGAGAATAATTTCGCCACATCTAGTATGTGTGTGTGACAATCATTGGTACTTTAACTTTAAACTTTAACATTAATATTAGAATGTTTGTTACTGGTTACTTGGTGCATTAAAACATGAAGCACAAGGATGTATTTTATCTTTAGTGCAAGCAATAGTTCAGTTCAAAGTGGTTTGTAGAAAATTCAAGTCAAAGAAAGAC
Organism: Nerophis ophidion; assembly: GCF_033978795.1. Classification (NCBI taxonomy): domain Eukaryota; kingdom Metazoa; phylum Chordata; class Actinopteri; order Syngnathiformes; family Syngnathidae; genus Nerophis; species Nerophis ophidion. The sequence goes on from NC_084622.1 coordinate 37,712,727, forward strand.
CAAAGTAAAATATAAGAATTTAAAAACACATGGACAGTATTTCGGTAACTCAAAACACATGATTTGATTGTGTGCACCACGTGTAGAAGGATTTGAGTCCAAACATATAGCCATCCATCATGCTGCCTCTCACTTGTCTCATGTGGACATAACATACTCACTATGATGAATGTACATTTTTACAAAGGCTTAAAAAGGAATAATATTAGTGCCAAAAGTGAGTCGTATCCATGACATAATCCAAACCAGTTAGTGTACGCTGAAATGCAGAGGTATGACGTCAGGGCCAGCAAAACCTTCTCTGCTGGCCTAACATAACCACAAATCATGATCATGATTAAGGATAAAAGTACTTTTTTATTTACTTTCAATAAATATCTGAAAGTATTCATATTCTCTTCATGACATATTATGCTCTTTCAGAGCTGTTGTTTTTAGTTTTTAGAGTTTTTCTCCAATCAGAAATCAGCTAGCTTATTTTGCCATGCTGTACCAAATATGCTCAAAGCCTTCAGAATTGTTACGATAGATCAGGAATTGTTGTCAGTAAGGCCTTTTTGATTGCCTAAGGCAGATATATATTGTGATGTTATGAGCTAGGTAACACAAGAACTCCATTACCCAGCATGCCACAGTTGTGCAGAGCATGCGCAGTAGCCACGTTTATGATGAGCACCTTATGGAGTAGACTTTAAAGAACTCAGCCAACACGCCTTGTCTGCATCTTTTATGATTAGAAAAGACAACTTATGTATTTGCAAGGCCATTTTCAAGAAGGATATTTAAAGACAAACTACATCTTGTGAGACGATGTCAGCCAACCCCAGAAGCTCAAATGGTTTCTACAGATTCTGAGTTCAGATATGTCATTTCTTTATTTTGTCACGTTTAATATGTTCTTTGCAATTTTAATTTTGAAAGTACCACATAGGACATGTTTTAATTGCTGATGCGGGTTTATTGATTTTTAAATGCGTCAGAAAATATCCCGTTTTGTACACTGTTGATGTGTACAATGCCCAGTAAATGTGTTTCTGTATAGTATTTCCCCAGCAATGGTCAATGATGGTATTTTGAGAAGTAATCATTGAAGTCGGACATCACTGAAGGCCTAGGTGGGAAACGCACGGCCCGTTACTGCTGAAATGGCAGATGAGGTCACGTTCAAGCTCACACTTTTGGAACCCAATAAATGTGTAAGAACTGTCGGCAATCATTTGGATAATCCAGAATTCTTCATTCACCCATATCACAGCAATTGGGAATTAAAGCTAGACCGCTCACGTTAGAACAAGCTGCAAGCATTACATCCCAACCAAAACTAAGATACGCCCAACCAAAACCACATGCACGCGGCAATAGCATAAAGTTAAGTTACAAAAGCAATGTTTGAAAAAACGTATGATTTCATTCACTGCTACAGGAGCATAGCATCAGTTAATAAATCCTATCATTCTTGAAGATCTGTTTTGCGTATGTGCATGGGAAAAGGACACGTGCTTTTGTGCGAGACCGCCGTGATTGACAGCCTGAACACACGTCACCTGAGTCGGCCCAAGTGGAAATTTTAGAAGTTAAAGGAGACCTAAGTTCATTTTATTTCTTTTTTGTTACAACGTTGGAGACTGGTGTTAAGCAATGTCAAAGTGTCAAATCATACGGTTCATGCATTTGTGTGAGCTCTCAGGCAGTTTTGGATGGCTCCTTTCGTGGGGTTTTGTCATCTCGCTACTTAAAGATGTCCCAGCGAGATGGAAGTACTTATTTGGATATTAAGTAAAGCTATCAGCCCAAGGGTGAGGAGCTTTGTGTGAGGCCAGCTGAGTTTGAGGAAACACAAAAAAAGGTAGGATAAAATATTATTTTCAGCTAATCTTAGCGAGTGGCCAACACGAACGTGCAACATGCAGTGATTTAGATTCTGGTAAAAGCATATTTTAAACAAATGCAATCTCTGGATTGATCAGATAGTGTGCAGGTATACCTAATGTTGTGACCTGGTAAATGTATATATTGTTTATATAAAAATGGCCTCTTTGCTTGGGACTCAGCATCAAGGGTTGGAATTTGGGGTTGAATCACCAAATGATTCCCGAGCGCGGCCACTGCTGATGCTCACTGCTCCCCTCACCTCGCAGGGAGTGAACAGGAGGGTGGGTGAAATGCAGAGGGTAATTTCACCACACCTAGTGTGTGTGTGACTATCGTTGGGACTTTAACTTTAACATTTAATTTCAATCTTGAACTCTGAACCCTTGCATTTTTATACATCAAGTCATTCTGTCAAGGTTAGAAAGGTCAAAAGTAGGTGAAAGGCGCCACGAGAAAAAATGAAGACTCGGTCTAGGCACAGAAACCTCTAAGTTCATTATGAGACTTGCATAGAATCAATAAAGTACTATCCATCCATCTATCTATCTATCTATCTATCTATCTTTCTATATGTCTTCAACCAGAATTCGCATTAAACAAGTCAAATTTATTTTTCTGAAAACATCACAAACTGTATTTACAACTTTCATTTCCTGTTTGCTACAGTAAACAGATTAACAAACCCTCCAGTTTTGCTTGTGGGATCTGAGCCGAGGATGTCGTTGTGGCTTGTGCAGCCCTTTGAGACACTCGTGATTTAGGGTTATATAAGTAAAGTTGATTGATTGATACTTCCAATAGAACTAATTTCTTCATCAAAGTGCATTGGGTTTGCAATATGCTTTAATGATAAAGTTCAAGGCATTAAAAATGCAATAATTCCTGCAAACAAATAGCTACTGTGCAACTAGATAGTCAACTAGAGCTAGCACATTTCACTCCTGTCACTGACAAAACAGTTCAATAAATAATCAATCAATCAATCAATCAATCAATCAATCAATGATTATTTATATAGCCCTAAATCACTAGTGTCTCAAAGGGCTGCACAAACCACAACACAAACCACATCGGTAGAGCCCACATAAGGGCAAGGAAAACTCACCCCACTGGGACGTCAGTGACAATGATAACTATGAGAAACCTTGGAGAGGACCGCATATGTGGGCAACCCTCCCACCCCCCTTATAGGGGAACCGAAAGCAATAGATGTCGAGCGGGTCTAACATAATAATGTGAAAGTTCATGAAAGTTCTATGAAAGTGCATAGAAAATACTATGAAAGTTCAATCCATAGTGGATCCAACACAGCCGTGAGAGTCCAGTCCAAAGTGGATCCAACACAGTAGCGAGAGTCCCGTCCATAGTGGGATCTAATCTAGTCTAATCAAATAATGTAGTCTGAATCCATCAACATGCTGCTTTGATGCCTTGACCCACTAGATTTCTCAAATCTGTGCTGAGCAGTTTGCTACCACAATTCACTCATCTAGTTAACATTTCAATTCAGACCAAAACCTTTCCAAAGGCCTTAGAAACTGCTGTCATGAAGCCCCTCTTAGAGAAGAGCAGTCTTGCTGCCATATCAAATCAGCCCATTTTGGGCAGTTTCAGATTGAAATCTTTGTATACAGTTTAATATGTATTTTTCTTATTTTCCCATTTTTTTTTTTTTCCCCCAGATTCACACTTTTGACCCTTTGTTAGCGTGGCGAGAGGCAAGGACTCATGACAGGCAGCTCCACAAAAGGATACGGGGCATCCCGTCCTTTATCATGTTGCCTTCAGAGAACTTAGGAACTAAACCAGTTCAAGCAAAAACCTTATATAGGCCACACCATGCGATTGTCAGTGAAAGAAACTATGCCAGCGAGACGTAAAAGTTGTTTTAAACAGCACTGATTACAAATAGCAGGACAGCAGCGAAAGTATGATGAACTATGCACTCTAACACTCAAGCTTTAAATTACGATTTCTGCATAGAATGCGCATTGATCCGCTCTCAAATTGCATTGATGGGGTCTGGCTGTGCAGGAGCTCCTTCTGAAAACAAATGTTCAAATTGAAAGGTTGTTTTGGGATAACAGGCAATTTTTACGATGTCTTTGAGCGGTGAAGTGGCAAAACTAGAAAGGAACCACATGCTAAAATTAGCAACTTAGCATATATTAGCATAATGTACTTAAAAGCAGTCAACAGTTAGCCAGATAGCTGACATAGCGACAAATTAACCGCTTCAGTTCTGCAATTCTTATTAAGTGCTGTTTAAAACAGCTTTCACACCTCAAAGGCATAATTTCTTTCACTGATAATCGCAATGGTTTCTTATTACCTTGATCGCAAGCTACGGTTTAATTGCGGAGGGTGTGTCCGTCGATCGGCAGGCATTAATAAAAATAGACCTAAAAATTAGCGATCATCAAATTTCACTGTTACGTCACTTTCGTCACATCCACAGTCCCCACCAAGGTTTCTCATTGTCATCCCAGTGGGTTGAGGTTTTTCTTGCCCTGATGTGGTATCTGAGCCGAGGATGTCTTTGGGGATTGTGCAGCCCTTTGAGACACTCGTGATTTAGGGTTATATAAGTAAACTTTGATTGATTGATTGAGATGATAATAAACTAACTTTGAAGCCTATTAACCATACACACACACACACACACACACACACACACACACACACAAAACACATGTATAGCAATTGTATCTATAAAAGGTTACAGTAATATCGAGTTTTTGCACAGATTTCTACATAAGCCTACTTTTCCATGGATCAAATAGAAATGCAAAAATGCGGTAATAATAAACAGAATGATCCCCAAGGTTGTCTGCGGTCTCTCTACATTCTATTAGTTAACAGCTAGCCGGATCCATACCTGCTGCAGGTTTGTTTACAATTACCATAGCTGACATAGCGACAAAATAACCGCTTCAGTTCTGCAATTCTTATTAAGTGCTGTTTAAAACAGCTTTCACACTTCAAAGGCATCATTTCTTTCACTGATAATCGCAATGGTTTCCTATTATCAATCAATCAATCAATCAATCAATCAATGTTTACTTATATAGCCCTAAATCACTAGAGTCTCAAAGGGCTGCACAAACCACTACGACATCCTCGGTAGGCCCACATAAGGGCAAGGAAAACTCACACCCAGTGGGACATCGGTGACAATATTGACCCAGTGGGACGTCGGTGACAATGATGACTATGAGAACCTTGGAGAGGAGGAACGCAATGGATGTCGAGCGGGTCTAACATGATACTGTGAAAGTTCAATCCATAATGGATCCAACACAGTCGCGAGAGTCCAGTCCAAAGCGGAACCAACACAGCAGCGAGAGTCCCGTTCACAGCGGAGCCAGCGAGAGTCCCGTTCACAGCGGAGCCAGTAGGAAACCATCCCAAGCTGAGGCGGATCAGCAGCGCAGAGATGTCCCCAGCCGATACACAGGCAAGCAGTACATGGCCACCGGATCGGACCGGACCCACTCCACAAGGGAGAATGGGACATAGGAGAAAAAGAAAAGAAACGGCAGATCAACTGGTCTAAAAAGGGAGTCTATTTAAAGGCTAGAGTATACAAATGAGTTTTAAGGTGAGACTTAAATGCTTCTACTGTGGTGGCATCTCGAACTGTTACCGGGAGGGCATTCCAGAGTACTGGAGCCCGAAATGAAAAAGATCTATAGCCCGCAGACTTTTTTTGGGCTTTGGGAATCACTAATAATCCGGAGTCCTTTGAACGCAGATTTCTTGCCGGGACATATGGTGCAATACTGGAGCTAGACCGTGTAGTATTTTATACGTAAGTAGTATTAACTTGATCGCAAGCTACGGTTCAATTTCGGAGGGTGTGTCCGTCGATCGGCAGGCATTAATAAAAATAGACCTAAAAATTAGCGATCATCAAATTTCACTGTTACGTCACTTTCATCACATCCACAGTCCCCAACCAAGGTTTCTCATTGTCATCCCATTGGGTTGAGTTTTTTCTTGCCCTGATGTGGTATCTGAGCCGAGGATGTCTTTGTGATTTAGTGCTGTATAAGTAAACTTTGATTGATTGATTGAGATGATAATAAACTAACTTTGAAGCCTATGAACCATACACACACAAACACAAAATACATGTATAGCAATTGTATCTATAGAAGGTTACAGTAATATTGAGTTTTTGCACAATTTTCTATATGGGCCTATGCAAAAATGCGGTAATAATAAACAGAGTGATCCCCATGGTTGTCTGCGGTCTCTCTACATCCTATTAGGTTCCAGTGAATCAATTGCCTTCCCATCCCAGAATCCCTGTGGATACTGCTATTGATGAATCCCACATTACCAAATTCTCCCTGCATGATCACTCAAGACTCGCTACAAGACTGGTGGTGGCGCAAGAAGGGAAGTGAGTTTAGGGTTACATTAACAGGCCGTGAAACAGCTCGGGGTGGTAGCAGGGTCAGGGATCATGGTGCCATCGCAAACAACTCAGCCACCCGGAGAGGAAGTCAACAAGAGATGCTTCTCCCTGCAGCCCAGTAAACCCTGGCAACAGACGACACTGGCAAACATGTGTGCGACAAATGTGCTATTTGAAGCAGTGACAGCGTCTCAATCATCACCATATGAGGCTTGGACACAAACGAACAGAGTGACAAACCCGCAGTAATGCACATGTTGACAATGAGAGTTTTGCTTTTTTTAAAGCCAAAAAACTGTAACACCTATTTCTGCAGGCTCCCCTGGTGGTCGGATAAGTTACTGATGATTAAATATGATGATGATTGCCTGATGAGCAATAAAGTACTCTTTACTGGAATCAAGCATTTATTGTGGGTTCTATTGTTGTTCTTTGAGGCTTAATGATCAGGAAACTGTTTCATGATGGCTTTTTTTCCACCAACCAGTCTCACTTAGAGGCTTACTGAAATGAGATTTTCTTATTTAAACGGGGATAGCAGGTCCATTCTGTGTGTCGTACTTGATCATTTCGCGATATTGCCATATTTTTGCTGAAAGGATTTAGTAGAGAACATCCACGATAAAATTCGCAACTTTCGGTGCTAAGAGAAAAGCCCTGCCTCTACCGGAAGTAGCAGACGATGACGTCACACACGTGGGGGCTCCTCACATCTTCACATTATTTTTAATGGGAGCCTCCAAAAAAAAGTGCCATTCAGACCGAGAAAAGGACAATTTCTCCAATAATTTGAGCAAGGATGAAAGATTTGTGTTTGAGGATATTGATAGCGACTGACTAGAAAAAAAAATGATTTAAAAAAATAAGTTAAAAGACATTTACTAGGATAATTCTGGGAAATCCCTTATCTTTCTATTGTGTTGCTAGTGTTTTAGTGAGCTAAATAGTACCTGATAGTCGGAAGGGTGTCTCCACGGGTGTCTTGACGCGCAGTGTCTCAGGGGAGTTGATGGCAGCTATGGACGGCACAAGCCCAGCTTTTCTCCGATAAGAACTGACTTTTTAACCACAATTTTCCCACCGAAACCTGCTGATTGACATTTGGTAGGGATCCATGTTGGCTTGACCGCGTTCTGATCCATAGGAACGTTTCACCTCCAGGATTTTTAAACAAGGAATCACCGTGTGTTTGTGTGGCTAAAGGCTAAAGCTTCCCAACTCCATCTTTCTACTGTGACTTCTCCAATATTAATTGAACAAATTGCAAAAGATTCCGCAACACAGATCTCCAAAATACTGTGTAATTATGCCGTTAAAGCAGACGACTTTTAGCTGTGTGTGTGTGTGTGGAGCGCTCATATTTCCTTAAAACCCGTGACGTCTTGCGTACACGTCCTCATTACACAACGTTTTCAAGACGAAACTCCCGGGAAATTTAAAATTGCAATTTAGTAAACTAAAAAAGCCGTATTGGCATGTTTTGCAATGTTAATATTTCATCATTGATATATAAACTATCAGACTGCGTGGTGGGTAGTAGTGGGTTTCAGTAGGTCTTTAAATCCAAGTTCATCCATACTGGCACAGAAGAGCATTCAAAGTCAACAGAAGTACAGCAGAACATAGATAAACAAGTTTATATCATTTTCTGCCCGCTCTTTATCTCATGGTCTGTGTGTACTTTCCTCTCTCTTTTACTCCCCCTTGTCTGTTCTGGAAAGTCCATTCGCTCAGAGCAGCAGTGACACAAGGACCGTCTCCTCCATGGCAGACCACGCTTGTGTTTTTTCAATTAAAGCCGGGCTCCCGTACACTACTCATTTGGGAAACCATAATTCTCATAGCCCAGAAGAAACTAATGGAAAGTCACTTAGAGTTTTGTTTTTTTTGTTTTTTCCAGGAGAAGTATCGGAAAGACCTGTTCCATATAAGTTGCGCTGGATCGGGTGGGCGAAGGGTATAACTAGAATATCATCAATGAGAATAGAGGAGGTGTTGATAGAAGGTCAAGGCCTCACTGAGGGTTTCGGGGTGCAAAACTCAAACAGCGGAAAGGGAGCAAGAAGGGGGCAAGTAGAAAAAAAACTACAGACAGATGGATTTCCAGGAGAATGTGGATAAAAGTGGATTATGTCACTGACAGGATCTGAACTGCACCACATAAACCACATCAAAGTATCTTTTATTTACAAAAAAACGAGGCTCAATGAGCCTAATGCATCTGTCAGCTGGGAGATAAATCACAAGTGCACCGGTGTAAACACACACACCGGAGTAGGGAGACAGCAATGACCAGACCGCTTTATATCAATCCGGCAAGTATTCCACACTCCTATAGTTGGTGCACTTCCTTGCAGCAATGATGCGACTCATTAGAAATGACACTGCCTCCACTCAGGTAAAAAAACGTGTGTGGCATCGTAGGCAAACAAACGCACACATGCAGGCCCGTAAAAAGTGGGAGGGCCCCGAAGTGGACGGCCCACATGACACTCCGGCTCCGGATCACAACAATCAACACACTCAACTAGCGAGAAAGTCGGGAGCAGCAGGAAGAGTAGACGGTCGGAATTCTTACCTCAGGAGTTATGTACGAGGGAAAGCCACATGACTGGAAGAGTCTCCGGTTATCTCGCAGCCGTGGAGACGGGCGCTGAGACGTGCAGGAGGCGCTGAGCAGAGCGTCACTCGGCAGAAAGCGGAGGAGCCACGCAGACCCCAGGCCCGTCCACTAACACTCTGCTTTCTGGGGATGAAAAGAGAAGACTTCATTACCAGCTGGAGACCACGCCTCCAGCCCTCCAGTCTCGCCCTCCCCTCCCAAGCATTCTCCTCCCTGCCTCCTTTTCCTTGCTTCCCCTCTTAACTCCCAGCCAGTAGCACGCGCCCCGTCCCGGCCAAAGAAGGGGGGTGGGGGGGGGGGGGGGGGGTGGGAAGTAGACTGCCAAAGAAAACCTCCCAGCCTGACACCAGCCAGCACTGTGCAGTGCGCACGGGAGGGGTGGGAGGGGAGATGAGGAGGAGAGAAAAGATGGCACACAAGGTGTTGTTTGTTTTGAAAGTTCGGATACCGCGTCAGAAGTGTCGCGGCCTCAAATAAGCACGGACATGTGTCTGTGTCGTTGAGGCCGAACGGGCTATTAAATGAGTACGGGGAAGAAAAACAGGAGGGGTAGAATTAAATTTCGCTCAAGTGAAGAGTCCTAGGCACGGGGGGAGGGGGGGGGGGGGGAGCTCAGGCAATGATACAGACAGACGGGCAGATGGAAATAAAAACACAGACGAGCTGACAAGGACACAGGAAGCAAAATGTTTGATCAGTTTGACAGTTGCAGTCTGAACAGACCCAGGATGTATCAGCGGGGGTTTTTGACTACTCGAGTTAGGACGGCATAGAAAATCCCTCCAAAAGGCGACAATACCTTTTAAATGATAAATGGGTTGTACTTGTATAGCGCTTTTCTACCTTCAAGGTACTCAAAGCGCTTTGACACTACTTCCACATTTACCCATTCACACACTGATGGAGGGAGCTGCCATGCAAGGCACCAACCAGCACCCATCAGGAGCAAGGGTGAAGTGTCTTGCTCAGGACACAACGGACGTGACGAGGTTGGTTCTAGGTGGGATTTGAACCAGTGACCCTCGGGTTGCGCACAGCCACTCTTCCACTGCGCCACGCCGTCCCGCCGTTTTAGTTAGAGTGTCCGCCCTGAGATCGGTAAGTCGTGAGATCAAACAAATATTACAAAAAAAAATGGCACCCATTACCTTCCTGCTTGGCACTCAGCATCAAGGGTTGGAATCGGGGGTTATAACACCAAAATGATTCCTGAGCGCGGTCACTGCTGCCGCTCACTGCTTTTTTCCCCAAGATGGCGCTGCTGTAGTGACTGCTGTAGGCAGGAGTTCTGTGCTCGTGTGTCATCCTTTTGTGTTTCCCTCTTGTTTTCATGTGTTATTATATTTTTTTGCATTTTGGTCCGGGACCCTTTGGGACTGTGTGACGAGGGGTGGCACTTTCGTGACCTCTGTGGTGCTTTTTTTGTGGACTTCTGGATCTGCCTCCCGGGAGCCTTTTGGCCATGGAGACCAGCTGCAGGGTCTCTGCCACACCAGAGTCTGTTTGGAGGGACTGGAGGAGATGCAAATGAGGGGACAGGACTGTGGAGCTAGCACTGAGCGCTGGGACGGAGAGGTTTCGCGGTGTCTTGACTGGGTGAGCAGGTGTCGGACACCTCAGTCACCTTGGACGTATCCTCGCTCATCCATTCAGACTGAACACTGGCCGAGAATGGAGTCGGCTGTCTTGGTTGCTTTGTTGGGTCTGCTCCTGTCTCTGGCCATGCTCCCTCCTCCCCAGCGGACAATGGCGTGGAACACCGCAGAGGCCACCACAGTGGATATGTTTCTTTTACTTTTTATTCATAGCTGTATGTAGAAGTGTCTGCTTGTATCTGCTCCTTTAATGTCTTTAATGTCCTCTGTGTTCTTTGATGTTTGATGTTTCCCTCTTCCACACATGGAAGAGGGATGTGTACTATGGCTATGAGTTGTTGTTTTTCCCTTGGCCTCAGTCTGCACCCCCTCTCCAGGGCCCAGGCTAAGACCGATTTTTTTAATTTTATTTTATTACTGGAATCAAGCATTTATTGTGCTTGAACATCAAGCATTTATTGTGTATGTCGTCTTTTTTGTAAGGGGCGCTGGAAGCCGGCAGACCCGTCAGCGATCCTGTTCTGTCTCCCTGTAATGTTTGTCTGATCTTGAATGGGATTGGGCTGAAAATTGTAATTTTCCTGAAGGAACTCTCCTGACGGAATAAATAAAGTACTATCTAATCTAATCTAATCTAATCTAATCCCCTCACCTCCCAGGGGGTGGAACAAGGGGATGGGTCAAATGCAGAGGGTAATTTCACCACACTAAGTGTGTGTGTAACTATCAGTGGTACTTTAACTAACTTTATATCGGTCTCTTTAGTGCTGGTTTATACATCAATGATGAAATGTATACATATATATTTATATATTTTATATATTTTATACATCAATGATGAAATATTAACATTGCAACACATGCCAATACGGCCTTTTTAGTTTACTGAATTGCAATTTTGAATTTCCCGGGAGTTTTTTTCGTGAAAACGTTGCGTCATGATGACATGTGACGTCACGGGCTGTTAGGAAATATGAGCGCTGCGCACACACACAGTTAAAAGTCGTCTGCTTTAACGGCATAATTACACAGTATTTTGGAGATCTGTGTTGCTGAATCTTTTGCAATGTGTTCAATTACTATTGGAGAAGTCAAAGTAGAAAGATGGAGGTGGGAAGCTTTAGCCTTTAGCCACACAAACACATTGGGATTCCTTGTTTAAAATTCACGGAGGTGAAACTTTACTATGGATCACAGCGAACATGGATCCGGACCGAATGTCAACCAGCAGGTTTCGGTGAGAAAATTGTGGTTAAAAAGTCGCTTCTTACCGGAGATCAGCTGAGCTTGTGCCGTCCATAAAGCTGCCGTCGACTTCCCTGAGACACTGGCGTCAAGACACCCGTGGAGACACCCCTTTGATTATCAGGTACTGTTAAACTCATTAAAACACTAGCAACACAATAGAAAGATAAGGGATTTCCCAGAATTATCCTAATAAATGTGTCTAAAACATCTGAATCCGTCCCAATCCAATCGCTTTTTTTTTATTACCTTTTTTTTTTTTTTTTTGTAGTCCGTCGCTATCAATATCCTCAAACACAAATCTTTCATCCTCGCTCAAATTAATGGAGAAATTGGTGTTTTCTCGGTCCGAATAGCTGTTTTTGTTGGAGGCTCCCATTAAAAACAATGTGAATATGTGAGGAGCCCCCACACTTGTGACGTCATCGTTTGCGACTTCCGGTAGAGGCAGGGCTTTTCTGTCAGCAAGCAAATGTTGCAAACTTTATCGTGGATGTTCTCTACTAAATCCTTTCAGCAAAAATATGGCAATATCGCGAAATGATCAAGTATGACACATAGAAGGGACCTGCTATCCCCGTTTGAATAAGATAATCTTATTTCAGTAGGCCTTTAACCATCCCTCTTCAGGGGCGTTAACACATTGCCACGGTAAGATAGCGGTTCTTGATTGTTCAGCAATTGGCCGTCCTTCCAAAACCTGGTAATCCATCACTTATCCACCATGAACCCTAGGACCCACTCTGGAAGCCGCCAAAAAAAACAATAATAATTCTGGCAGTCTTGGTTGGTTTCAAATGGGCTGTGTTCAAAACCCCTTTCGCCGTGCAAAGAACAGCAAAAGCCATGATAAAGCAATCATCCATCTACAACCGCTTATCCTGAATCGGGTCGCGGGGACAACAGCTCCAGCAGAGACCCCCAGACTTCACTCTCCAGGGCAACATTAGCAACTTCCTCCTGGGGGACCCCGAAGCGTTCCCAGGCCAGAGAGGAGATGTAATCCCCCCCATCTGGTCCTTGGCCTGCCCCGGGGTCTCCTCTCAGTGGGACGTGCAACGAGGACTTCCCTAGGGAGACGCTCGTGAGGCTGCCGCACGAGATGTGTTCGCACGAGATGCCCGAATCACCTGAGCTGGCTCCTTTCCAAGCGAAAGAGCAGCAGCCAGACTCTGAGACTCTCTATGGTGACTGAACTTCTCACCCTATCTCTAAGGGAGATGCCAGCCACCCTTCTGAGGAAACTCATTTTGGCCGCTTGTATCCGCGATCTTTTTCTTTCGGTCATGACCCACACTTCATGACCATAGGTGAGAGCCGTGATAAGTTAAAGTTGAAGTACCACTGATAGTCACACACGCTAAGAGTGGTAAATTACCCTCTGCATTTGTATAAATCTCCTTGTTCCACCCCCCTGGGAGGTGAGGGGAGCAGTAAGCAGCAGCATTGATTTGGTGATTTAACAAAATGCACGAGATGCGGCCCCAAAGCCGAAGATGATCAACCGAGCAATTGAAAAAGTAAAAGTAAATCCACAATCACTCACGAGCCCTGAAAGGCCGCAGCCAGGAGGTTAAGGGTGAGGACCGTGCTCAATGACTTCTTCGGTAGGCTACTTTATGCTGTGTGACAGACACTGTCTTTTGTTTAATTTGTGATTGGACACATGTACCTGTGCAATTATTTAATCTTCCAATGAGTAGACCTGCAGTTTATAGACAGATGCGGCCAATACATGTAAAATATGTGTCCAAAAATTAAGTAGGTGCGGCTTATTAGATTTAAACTTATTTTTATTGTCATTCAAAATTAAACTGGTTCTCGCCCGGAAAAGGGTGGAGTGCCATCTCCGGGTTGGGGAGGAGACCCTGCCCCAAGTGGAGGAGTTCAAGTACCTAGGAGTCTTGTTCACGAGTGGGGGAAGAGTGGATCGTGAGATCGACAGGCGGATCGGTGCGGCGTCTTCAGTAATGCGGACGTTGTATCGATCCGTTGTGGTGAAGAAGGAGCTGAGCCGGAAGGCAAAGCTCTCAATTTACCGGTCGATCTACGTTCCCATCCTCACCTATGGTCATGAGCTTTGGGTCATGACCGAAAGGATAAGATCACGGGTACAAGCGGCCGAAATGAGTTTCCTCCGCCGTGTGGCGGGGCTCTCCCTTAGAGATAGGGTGAGAAGCTCTGCCATCCGGGAGGAGCTCAAAGTAAAGCCGCTGCTCCTTCACATCGAGAGGAGCCAGATGAGGTGGTTCGGGCATCTGGTCAGGATGCCACCCGAACGCCTCCCTAGGGAGGTGTTTAGGGCACGTCCAACCGGTAGGAGGCCACGGGGAAGACCCAGGACACGTTGGGAAGACTATATCTCCCGGCTGGCCTGGGAACAACTCGGGATCCCCCGGGAAGAGCTAGACGAAGTGGCTGGGGAGAGGGAAGTCTGGGTTTCCCTGCTTAGGCTGTTGCCCCCGCGACCCGACCTCGGATAAGCGGAAGATGATGATGATGATGATGATGATGATGATGATGATGACTTTACAGTACAGATAAGAACAACGTTTTGTTGCATTAGCTCGTTGTAGTGCAGGATAAAAGAGCAATAAGTTGGAGATATAAATATGCATCCACGTTTATGGATGTATGTTATAGTGTCTTTATATTCCAGCGAGTTAATTTGGTTTGGGGGGAAATTGAGGGGATTATTATGATGCGTTCAAGAGTTTTTTGGCCTGAGGGAAGCTGTTACAGAACTAAGAGGTTCTGCTACGGAGGCTGTGGAATATCTTTCTCGAGTCCAGCAGTGAAAGCAGTCCTTGGTGGGGGTGGGAGAAGTCGCTGCAGATTTTCTGAGCTCTGGTCAGGCAGCGGCTTTTTGTGATTTCCTGTATAGGAGGAAGAGGAGTCCTGATGATCTTTTCCGTCGTCCTCACCACTCTCTGCAGAGACTTGCAGTCTGAGACACTGCAGGCTCCAGTCCAGGCAGAGATGCTGTTGGTCAGTAGGTTCTCTATAGTGCCTCTGTAGAATGTGGTGAGAATGGGGTGAGGAAGCTGTGCTCTTTTAATCCGACGCAAAAAGTTCATGCACTGCTGAGCTCTTTTTACAAGAGCCCCAGTGTGTAGGGACCAGGTCATATTGTCAGTTATCTGCACCCCCAGGAACTTGGTGCTGCTTACCATCTCCACTGCTGTGCCGTTGATGAAGAGTGGAGTGTGGCTGGACTGGTGCCTCCTGAAGTCGACGATAATCTCCTTGGTTTTGTCGACTTTCAGGACCAGGTTGTTGGTTCTGCACCAGTCAACCAGATGTTTCACCTCCTTGCCGTAGTCCATGTCGTTGTTGTCACGGATGAGGCCCACTACTGTCGTGTCGTCCGCATACTTCACATTATATTTTGGTACCCTTAGTTACTGTAATCACTGAGTAAGACAACACTTCGGACTATGAGCGGGGGATGCAAACAGGCTGGACAAGCTGTTAAAGGGGAACATTATCAGCAGACCTATGTAAGCGTCAATATATACCTTGATGGTGCAGAAAAAAGACCATATATTTTTTTAACCGATTTCCGAACTCTAAATGGGTGAATTTTGGCGAATTAAACGCCTTTCTGTTCATCGCTATTTTTGCGATGACGTCAGAACGTGACGTCTCTCAGGTAATACAGCCGCCATTTTCATTTTCAACACATTACAAACACCGGGTCTCAGCTCTGTTATTTTCCGTTTTTTTCGACTATTTTTTGGAACTTTGGAGACATCATGCCTCGTTGGTGTGTTGTCAGAGGGTGTAACAACACTAACAGGGAGGGATTCAAGTTGCACCACAGGCCCGAAGATGCGAAAGTGTCTGCTGCCAGACCCCCATTGAATGTGCCAAAGTGTCTCCACATTTTACCGGCGATGACAGACATGACACAGAGATGTATGGATAACCTGCAGATGCATTTGCAACGATGAATTCAACGAAATCACAAAGGTGAATTTTGTTGATGTTGACTTATGCGCTAATCAGACATATTTGGTCACGGCGTGACTGCCAGCTAATCGATGCTAACTCGCTACGCTAATCGACGCTATGCTAATCGGCGCTACGCTAATCGACGCTAATATGCTATTTACCGGCGGTGCTAAAGCAGACATGGCACAGAGATGTATGGATAACCTGCAGATGCATTTGCAACTATAAAGTCAACTAAATCACAAAGGTGAGTTTTGTTGATGTTGACTTCCAGCTAATCGATGCTAACATGCTACGCTAATCGATGCTAACATGCTATTTACCGGCGGTGCTAAAGCAGACATGGCACAGAGATGTATGGATAACCTGCAGATGCATTTGCAACTATATTATGTTTCCTTCCACCCACACTTAAGGCGAAAAAAACACTTACCAATCGAAGGATTTAAGTTGCTCCAGTGTCACGAGATGCGAAAGTCCCGATCGTTTGGTCCGCACATTTTACCGGCGATGCTAACGCAGCTATTCAGCCATGCTATGGCTATGAATAGCTTGAATAGCTATTCGCTCAATAGCTTCAGTTTCTTCTTCAATACTTTCATACTCCAACCATCCGTTTCAATACATGCGTAATCTGATAAAACGCTTAAGTCGCTGAAATCCGAGTCTGAATCCGAGCTAATGTCGCTAAATCTTGCTGTGCTAGTCGCCATTGTTTGTTTACATTGGCAGCACTGTATGACGTCACAGGGAAATGGATAGTCGCATCGCAAATAGCGAAAATCAAGCACTTTATACCTTTTTTTAGGGATATTCGGGGACCGGTAAAATTTTGAAAAAAAATTCAAAAAATACAACAGGTCACTTGGAACTGATTTTTATTGTTTTTAACCCTTTTGAAATTGTGATAATGTTCCCCTTTAAGGAAGGCCAGTAACGTGGTGGGAATAAAGCTAGACTCTCTGGCGGTGGTGTCAGAGAGTTAAAGTCTACCAAAGCTCGTAGCCATTATGGACAACACCTCGCACCCACTACACTCGGAAATGGCGGAGAGAGTGAGCACATTCAGTGGAAGGCTCGGACTCCCAAAATGCAACACGGAATGACGAGGAAGTCCTTCATATCCACATATGTAAAATAGACTGTATTTATATTATTCACAGGAGTTTTCTACAAATGTTGACTGCACTCCTTCAACATTTGTAGAAAACTCCTGTGGATGTACTACCAGTCTGTGGTTGCCAGTGTTCTGTCCTACATGGTAGTGTGCTGGGGGGGGGGGCAGTACATCTAAGAAGGACAGCTCCAGACTTGAGAAACTGATCAGGCGGGCCGGTTCTACAATCGGAATGAAACTGGACTCACTGGTGACGGTGGCAGAGAAGAGGACTGTGGACAAACTAGTGAGCATCCTGGATGATGCCAGTCACCCTCTGCATAGTGTTATCAGTAGCCAGAGGAGCCTGTTCAGTGCTAGACTGCTTCATCCCAAGTGCAGGACTAATAGATTCAAGAACTCCTTTGTCCCACACGCCATTAGACTGTACAACTCCTCTCTGGGACGGGGGACGGGGGGGTACTAGGATGACAGGGGATGCAAAACATTAACAGTGCAATACGTTTTCATAACATGGTCACTACTGCCTACTTTGTCTTGTTATATTCTTATTTTACTGTTATATTGTTATTCCCATTGTTTTTATTCTTTTTGTAATATTTCTCTATTTTGTTTCCATTTAAACCCCCATTATTTACTTTTTTTCTTTAAATTGATCTCAACTCTGTACACTGCTGCTGGAATTTTAATTTTCCTGAAGGAACTCTCCTGAAGGAATCAATAAAGTACTATCTATCTATCTATCTGTGTGAATAATGCTGTCTAATAGACGGTATTTATATTATTCACGTGTAAAAATACCTAAATGTTTATTGTCTATTGTGAGCGAACTGTGGTGCTGAATTTCCCCCAGGGATCAATAAAGTACTTTCTATTCTATTCTATTCTATTCATGTAATTCAATTTCCCATACAACATCCTGTGAAGCGGAGCCCTTTCAACTCAAATTCCAATTTTTCAAATAAAATCTCAAGTTAGGAATTGTGCACAATTCTGCATCGAAGAGAACTCTCTTCCCGACGGACAAGGAAAGTAGGCACTAACTCTTGTTGCTGCTCACTGTCTATAATTATGAGGGGCTGGGCACACTATCAAGTCTCTGCTGCACCCTGCACCCAGCTACACCACACACACACACACCGTGCTCTACCCAGTCTCAGTGTTTAAACGAGAAAGAGGTGGTAAACTCTCGAAGGGATAAGATAGTACAGGTGAAATGTGTTTCTAAGGATGTTGGCTTCGAGAGAATAAAGTCAAAGATATTGCATAAGTAATACAGACTTTGACATCAAATGTTACAGTTTGGGCTTAAGTAGTGGTTGTGATAGCTCATTTTCAGTTATGCCATGCTCTCATAGGATGGCTTTGATCTGCAGACTATTTGAAAGCAAGATCACCACAGGGCATCATTACGCCCGATACTGTGCCAGTGTTGCCACATAAAGTACTTCTTCCTAACAAACCTACTTGCAAAAAAATCCATATTTTGGACCATTCAATAATAGGCAGAAATACTATAATAGTAGCCTCATTAAAAAATGTGGCAGAAAAAATTGCACAAAACAATCAAAAGACAACCAGACAAGACGTATTAAGTCAACATTTTGCAGGAGTGGATGAGGTGTGCAAAGATTACAGATTGCTGGCTTTCTCCCACTCTAGCATTAACACCTACACACACTCTCTGTGGCATAATGGTGTCAAATTTACACAGTTCCACAAAGCAGTACTTAAGGTTACGGCTTTCCTACATTGAAGGTTGCGAAAGCACCGTTCAGGAGTTGGGGTTGGATACAGTTGGAGTGTGCACAGCATGCAGGACACAAATAAAGGGCACACAGACCAATTGTAAGTTTCTTTTGGAAGCAAATGATCAAAATTACAATGCAAGATAAAAAAAACGTCCTGTCTGACTTTGATGTGAAGATTTTGTCACAGATGAAACACAAATCCAGCTTTGGAAAGTCATTGTTTGTTTACAGTCTGCTACGTCTTAAAAATAGCAATGTGGTCCCATAAAATTTCAAATCTAAAAGTGGGATTTAGTATTCATCCCCTCTGCCGCTAGGGGCTTTATGAGCTGTAAAGTACACAAGCTAGAGAGGAGTGAAGGTTTAGCAGAAAAGTTTTTATGCAACATTTTGCTAAGTTTGTTTTGGGAGTAATGAATCTTTCTGCCTTTTGTCTTCAAGGCTAAGATTACTGTAACTCAGTTATATTGGAAAAGTGGCAGGGTTTCTTTTTAAAGAGCAAGTCATACTTTATTTTAGGCCGTGGGTTTATAGCAGAACACATACTCTACTGTACTGCAACATGTCTTCAGGATGACGGCTTTTATTATTTGCATTTTTTTTTTTTTTTTTTTTGCTTCTACCTCACAAATCTACAAAATTTAAATGGGTTCCAGTCCAAAAGGGAGGGCGTATTAACAATTCTTCATTCTGTTTTGTATTGGTAATTATTAAATTAATTTAAAAACTAGTGAGCATCCTGGATGATGCCAGTCACCCTCTGCATAGTGTTATCAGTACCCAGAGGAGCCTATTCAGTTCTAGACTGCTTCATCCCAAGTGCAGGACTAATAGACTAAAAAAAACTCCTTTGTCCCACACGCCATTAGACTGTACAACTCCTCTCTGGTACTAGGATGATAGGCGATGCAAAACAATAACAGTGCGATACTTTGAGTGTGAATGTTGTCTGTCTATCTGTGTTGGCCCTGCGATGAGGTGGCGACTTGTCCAGGGTGTACCCTGCCTTCTGCCCGATTGTAGCTGAGATAGGCGCCAGCGCCCCCCGCGACCCCGAAAGGGAATAAGCGGTAGAAAATGGATGGATGGATACTTTTTCATAACATGGTAACTACTGCCTAGTTTCTCTTGTCATATTCTTATTTTACTGTTATATTTTTATTCCCATTGTCGCTTTTTATTTTTATTCTTAATGTACAAACCCCGTTTCCATATGAGTTGGGAAATTGTGTTAGATGTAAATATAAACGGAATACAATGATTTGCAAATCATTTTCAACCCATATTCAGTTGAATATGCTACAAAGACAACATATTTGATGTTCAAACTGATAAACATTTTTTTTTTTTGCAAATAATCATTAACTTTAGAATTTTATGCCAGCAACACGTGACAAAGAAGTTGGGAGAGGTGACAATAAATACTGATAAAGTTGAGGCTAATTGGGAACAGGTGGGTGCCATGATTGGGTATGAAAACAGCTTTCCAAAAAATGCTCTGTCTTTCACAAGAAAGAATGGGGCGAGGTACACCCCTTTGTCAACAACTGCGTGAGCAAATAGTCAAACAGTTTAAGAACAAAGTTTCTCAAAGATAGACCATGACCTTCGATCCCTCAGACGGCACTGTATCTAAAACCGACATCAATCTCTAAAGGATATCACCACATGGGCTCAAGAACACTTCATAAAACCACTGTCACTAAATACAGTTCGTCGCTTCATCTGTAAGTGTAAGTTAAAGCTCTACTATGCAAAGCGAAAGCCATTTATCAACAACATCCAGTGGAAAAGTGTTCCTGTGGTCTGACGAGTCCACATTTCAAATTGTTTTTGGAAATATTGTACATTGTGTACTCCGGACCAAAGGGGAAGCAAACCATCCAGACTGTAATCGACGCAAAGTTTAAAAGTCAGCATCTGTGATGGTATGGGGGTGCATTGGTGCCCAAGGCATGGGTAACTTACACGTCTGTGAAGGCACCATTAATTCTTAAACGGTACATACAGGCTTTGGAACAACATATGCTGCCATCCAAGCGCCGTCTTTTTCATGGACGCCCCTGCTTATTTCAGGAAGACAATGCCAAGCCACATTCAGCACGTGGCTTCGTAAAAAAACAGTGCGGGTACTTTCCTGGCCCGCCTGCAGTCCAGACCTGTCTCCCATCGAAAATGCGGAGACCCCGGACTGTTGAACGACTGAAGCTCTACATAAAACAAGAATGGGAAAGAATTGCACGTTCAAAGGTTCAACAATTAGTTTTCTCAGTTCCCAAATGTTTAGTGAGTGTTGTCAAAAGAAAAGGTGATGTAACACAGTGGTGAACATGCCCTTTCCCAACTACTTTGGCACATGTCGCAGCCATGAAATTCTAAGTTAATTATTATTTGTAAAAAAAATAAATCAAGTTTATGAGTTTGAACATCAAATATCTTGTCTTTGTAGTGCATTCAATTGAATATGGGTTGAAAAGGATTTGCAAATCATTGTATTCCGTTTATATTTACATCTAACACAATTTCCCAACTCATATGGAAATGGGGTTTGTAATATTTTTCTATTTTGTTTCAATTTATACGCCCATTATTTACTTTTTACTTTTTAAATTGATCTCAACTCTGTACACTGCTGCTGGAATTTAGATTTTCCTGAAGGAATCAATAAAGTACTAACTATCTATCTATCTATCTATCTATCTATCTATCTATCTATCTATCTATCTATCTATCTATCTATCTATCTATCTATCTATCTATCTATCTATCTATCCATCCATCTATCTAACTATCTATCTATCTATCTATCTATTATTGGTAATGGTAATTACCCATAGCTAGTTTGTATTCTTTCTGATGATATCAAAATTGCGTAAAGGCCATTAAGGACCATAAAGGTTGTCAATCAAAAATATCATGTATATTGTAAATGTTATCCATCCATCAATTTTCAATATAAAAATAAAATATTATTAATAATAAAATATATTGGTATTTATTGTATACTGTATATATAATAGTTAAATCAGGGGTCTCTGACCCACGGCCCGCAAGACATTATTTTGCAGCCCCCCACCCGAATATAAAAGTTTTATGTTAGTGCGGCCCGCGGGTTTTATATGAATGGCGCTTGACAGCGTTGTGTTTGGGTCCAAAATGGCTCTTTCAACATTCTGGGTTGCCTACCCCTGCGTTAGTGGAAAAGCGGCAAATGAGTGAAAGCTACAGAAACTTTGCCATGGAGACGAGGGTTTTCTTACATGCCTTGCTGCAGTCACACCGCGACACCTGTCCGTCAGTAATAACAGTCCCCGATAACCTGGACCAATTAAAACCGTTTTTTTTTTTTAATTGTTTAATTTGCATTGCCTCACACGATGAACACTACATATATTTCTATATGATGCCGGATAACACTCCGGGAGCCGTCACTTTTTTGCGCTCGCTATCCTGGTACTTTCCCGGCTATTATTCGCCGACCGCCGTGTTGCTGTAGGGAGGAAAAGCGGAATGACACACATTGCGGAAATAACATTATTCTCCAAATATGTCTTTTTCAAAGCCTGCGGTGAAGAGAAAGGTTAGTGATGAGCAAGGACAGATCCAGGAAAAGTGGGAGATGCAATATTTCTTTGTTGGGCACATCAGCACCCCGACATGTCTTATTTGCACAGAGAAAGTTGCGGTGCACAAGGGATACAATTTGAAACATCATTATACAACTAAACATGCTGAGGAGTATGCAACATTTTTTTTAAAGAAATCTTTTCTTGCAGCCCAGCCTCACCCAGACTCTGCATCCAGTGGCCCCCAGGTAAATTGAGTTTGGGACCCCCGATTTAAATATTACATATATGTTATAGTTTATATTGCTACAAAGGTATATTTTTAGTCTACTTTATACCTGCATTATCCTTTCCATCCTTTGTAACAGAGCTACTGTGTGGAACCATTCGCCTTGTGGATCAATAAAGTTTGTCTCAGTCTAAATCTAAGTCCAAGTCTAAGTACGAATCAGGACTGGACTTTTTATTATTATTTTTATTATTATTATTATTAATATTTTAATGCATGTAAATCCATGAATCAATGTCTCATTGAATTACTTTTTAATAAAGTAGCAATGGTTCAAATAAGTATCCAGAAAAAATATGTTTTGTTTTCTTTATTTGGATATGATAGAAACATGTACTGATAAAAACTTAAAATATAGTCTAGATGTATTTATTACCCATGTAAAATATAATATCCACAAATGCAATTGGTTAAAGAGAACACCTGGAAAAAAATACAACATTATTGAAATGAATATATGTTTTCATCCCTGGAGCAATCTGGACACTAAAAATCTATTAGAACTTCAAAAGGTATAATCAAAGTTTTTTAAATTACATTTGAGTTATCTATTTTACCCCTTTTATTACTTTATACATGTTTATATGTGATGTTGTGTGTACTTGTTATTTAATATCTTGTTGTGTTTACAGTAGCATGGTTAGAGGTGTTTATGTTGATACATATACTCAACAGAAAAACAAAAAAATAATAGTCACAAAAATAAAAATTCTACTTATACATGTTTTTTGGAATCCATCAATTGCTTAACTTCGAATTTGGATTTTAGAAAGTGACAATACAATTCACTGGATAGTTTTATAGGTATATTCAGGTGTACTGGAGAGGAGGCTACGTCGGATAGTCGAACCTCGGATTCAGGAGGAACAGTGTGGTTTTCGTCCTGGTCGTGGAACTGTGGACCAGCTCTATACTCTCGGCAGGGTTCTTGAGGGTGCATGGGAGTTTGCCCAACCAGTCTACATGTGCTTTGTGGACTTGGAGAAGGCATTCGACCGTGTCCCTCGGGAAGTCCTGTGGGGAGTGCTCAGAGAGTATGGGGTATCGGACTGTCTTATTGTGGCGGTCCGTTCCCTGTACGATCAGTGTCAGAGCTTGGTTCGCATTGCAGGCAGTAAGTCGAACACATTTCCAGTGAGGGTTGGACTCCGCCAAGGCTGTCCTTTGTCACCGATTCTGTTCATAACTTTTATGGACAGAATTTCTAGGCGCAGTCAAGGCGTTGAGGGGTTCCGGTTTGGTGACCGCAGGATTAGGTCTCTGCTTTTTGCAGATGATGTGGTCCTGATGGCTTCATCTGACCGGGATCTTCAGCTCTCGCTGGATCGGTTCGCAGCCGAGTGTGAAGCGACCGGAATGAGAATCAGCACCTCCAAGTCCGAGTCCATGGTTCTCGCCCGGAAAAGGGTGGAATGCCATCTCCGGTTTGGGGAGGAGACCCTGCCCCAAGTGGAGGAGTTCAAGTACCTAGGAGTCTTGTTCACGAGTGGGGGAAGAGTGGATCGTGAGATCGACAGGCGGATCGGTGCGGCGTCTTCAGTAATGCGGACTTTGTACCGATCCGTTGTGGTGAAGAAGGAGCTGAGCCGGAAGGCAAAGCTCTCAATTTACCGGTCGATCTACGTTCCCATCCTCACCTATGGTCATGAGCTTTGGGTCATGACCGAAAGGATAAGATCACGGGTACAAGCGGCCGAAATGAGTTTCCTCCGCCGTGTGGCGGGGCTCTCCCTTAGAGATAGGGTGAGAAGCTCTGCCATCCGGGGGGAACTCAAAGTAAAGCCGCTGCTCCTTCACATCGAGAGGAGCCAGATGAGGTGGTTCGGGCATCTGGTCAGGATGCCACCCGAACGCCTCCCTAGGGAGGTGTTTAGGGCACGTCCAACCGGTAGGAGGCCACGGGGAAGACCCAGGACACGTTGGGAAGACCATGTCTCCCGGCTGGCCTGGGAACGCCTCGGGATCCCCCGGGAAGAGCTAGACGAAGTGGCTGGGGAGAGGGAAGTCTGGGTTTCCCTGCTTAGGCTGTTGCCCCCGCGACCCGACCTCGGATAAGCGGAAGATGATGGATGGATGGATGGATGGATAGTTTTTTCAAGCTACCTATTTTGGCAGCATGCCGCTACAATTAGTCCGCTGACAGTTATCAATCTGCAGTAACCTGAGCCGGGTTTTTAACAAGACCTCACAATGCTACTTTGTCTTTGTTAATGTTCGTCTTCATTGCAACAAAAAAAACAAACTCTCGAAAGCACTGTCCTGAAAAGTACTTGTTTAATACAGAGCTTAATTTTGATGTCTGAGAAGCTAAGCCCTACCACGGGTCATTAAAGGTCAAGTTGCCGACACACCCAGAGCACCAATTAAAGGAACGGCTTCCCCTTTGCTGTTAACACCAACTCTAAATTAGTGTTAGTGAGGGAAACTACATTTGGTGATGAGTGACACACTGTTACACACATTCGTCATCTCTGCTATACACTACCAGGCAAAGAAAAGGTCACACACTCTAATATTTTATTTGGTCGCCTCTAGCTTTGATTTTGGCACACATTCATTGTGGTATAAAATAGAATACAATAGACGTTATATTTGCATATAACGAGATTAAAGACTCCAACTTAAAGCGCGGTTGTGGGAACAAATATGGGGTAAGGTAAATAACACAAGAGGTAATGAAGGAAAAACTAACAATTGAAATAAACAGACTACTATCCAATAAAAATAACAAGCAATCCTGTACAATATACAAAACACTGTATAAATACAAAAAACGGTACAATATACAGAACAAGACAAGAGTACCCAAGTATGAAATAACAATCGGTGTCGGACGTATTGTACTCGAAGGGTAGTATTGCAGTATTGTATAGGTTCTACTAGCGATTGCAATGTCTCAACATAATTTTTTGTCCTGAGTTGTATACATGCATAATTTTTTTCTTCTTTTTTTTAAAACTTAAATTCATATGCGCAGCTCTAGTCATTGGTGATTTAGGATGCACATTAGAGTAACAGCAAAAAAAGGGGAGTTATTTGGTTTCTTAAAAACGTTATCATAATGAAATTATGATATAATAAATGGTTCCAAAATGTATTTAATAAAGTTGTTATTAAATACGTTTTGGTCCCATTTGCTTTTAACAAAATAAATCAAGTATTGTGAGTGTATCTTACCTTTCTGCATTTGGATCTGAAGCAGCAATAGCTATCCTACATGAAAACGTACTTTGTATGATAGCATTTATTTTGTCTTAAAGTCCAGTTTAGAGAAGTATTTCATCTTGGATACATAATAATCCTCCATATTGGCAGACACATTCATTTAATTTAATTTCATTCCAAAAAATCAAACAATATTTTTGCATCTGACAAAAAACACCCAAAAACGCTGGCTTACTCTAATAAAAATGCCATGTTTGTTATAAATACAGTTAAAAGAAAAGAAAAAAGGCTGGCTTTTGCTGGAGAGACCTGTGTCTGCGAGCTTGAGCGCCCCCACTTCTCCCAGTGTGGTGAGTCAGAGTACTGCTGAGGCATTGAAATGCAAGTTGACAATATATCGCCCCCTACCTTGAGGCAGAGGTACATGCTGCCTCATGCCTTTTCCCCGTGGCAACAAGCATATGCCACCTCGCACGCACACGCCCAATAAACAGTGTGTAACCGTGGAGGCACTGCCTGAGTCTGCCTCACATCTCGTATGCTGTGTTGTTTTTATCAGGAAACTTGGAATTTCCACGATTTTGACCATAAATATACAGGAACCACACCAAAATCACATAGAAAGCATAAACCATAAGAGAAATATTAAAACTTATTTTATTTACTTTGTTTTGGAACATCTCATGGTCAAGCCACCTGGTGGCAGGTGAGGCCCTGCCTCACTTGCCTCCCATGACAGCACGTCACTGAGTGTCGGGCAGTTATAAACCAGATTTTAGTAGATACACCAAAGTCACACAAAAGATATTTGACAACTTTGAAAATAGTTTTCCACAACTACAGGATGAGTTTTTGACAGTGGCGCTGTTAGAATAATTATGGATATATAACTTTATGCTTAAGGGCCGTTAATATAAAGTATTGTCAATTTGTGCTGAAGTGGTATTCCTGTATTCGTGCACAGCTAGCAATCCAAAAGATTGCTAGCCTTTTTTATCAGTGTTTTGTCCAGACTCGGCCTGCTGACTGCCAAGGCCGAACATTGGGTACCGGACCCAGACAAAGCAGAGACTGGGCGATTGCACCAGGTGACAACATATTTGCCTTTTTGTTAGACTGACCATACGTCCTCTTTTCCCCGGACATGTTCTCTTTTGTGGAACTGTCCGGGATGTCCGGGCGGGGTTTCTTGTATGCCTCATATAAGAAACCCCGGTGTTTTATGTCAAGGTTGTGTGTATTTCCAATCTACGTACATGGTTAAGAGCGGTAAAAAACAAAACAAATTGTGAATGTGTGTGAACGCAGCAACAGTCGAGCGATGTAGTGGAACGATTGTCAATCAAGACATACTTAGTCAACAGCCATACAGGTCACACTGAGGGTGGCCGTATAAACAATTTTAACACTGTTACAAATATGCGTCACACTGTGAACCCACACCAAACAGGAATGACGAAAACATTTCGGAAGAACATCCGCACCGTAACACAACATGAACACAACAGGACAAATATCCAGAAACCCTTGCAAGACTGACTCTTCCGGGATTCTACAAACACCATTTCCATATGAGTTGGGAAACTGTGTTCGATGTAAATATAAACGGAATACAACGATTTTTCAGTTGAATATGCCCCAAAGACAACATATTTGATGTTCAAACTGATAAACATTTTTTTTTTTTGCAAATAATCATTAACTTTAGAATTTGATGCCAGCAACACGTGACAAAGAAGTTGGGAAAGGTGGAAATAAATACTAATAAAGTTGAGGAATACTCATCAAACACTTTTTTGGAACATCCCACAGGTGTGCAGGCTAATTGGGAACAGGTGGGTGCCATGAATGGGTATAAAAACAGCTTGCATGAGCAAATAGTCAAACAGTTTAAGAACAAAGTTTCTCAAAGTGCAGTTGCAAGAAATTGAGTTATTCCAACATCTACAGTCCATAATATCATCAAAAGGCTCAGAGAATCTGGAGAAATCAGAAGCCAACATTGAAGGACTGTGACTTTTGATCCTTCAGACGGCACTGTATCAAAAACCGACATCAATCCCTAAAGGATATCACCACATGAGTTCAGGAACACTTCAGAAAACCACTGTCACTAAATACAGTTTGTCGCTAGATCTGTAAGTGCAAGTTAAAGCTCTACTATGCAAAGCGAAAGCCATTTATCAACAACATCCAGAAAGATGGACTGATGCAAAGTGGAAAAGTGTTCTGTGGTCTGACGAGTCCACATTTCAAATTGTTTTTGGAAATATTCGACACCGTGTCATCCGGACCAAAGGGGAAGCGAACCATCCAGACTGTTATCAACACAAAGTTCAAAAGCCAGCATCTGTGATGGTATGGGGGTGCATTAGTGCCCAAGGCATGGGTAACTTACACATCTGTGAAGGCACCATTAATGCTGAAAGGTACATACAGATTTGGAATAACATATGCTGCCATCTAAGCGCTGTCTTTTTCATGGACGTCCCTGCTTATTTCAGCAAGACAATGCCAAGCCACATTCAGCACGTGTTACAACAGCGTGGCTTCATAAAAAAAGATTGCGGGTACTTTCCTGGCCCGCCTACAGTCCAGACCAGTCTCCCATCGAAAATGTGTTATGAGCGTAAAATACTACAACGGAGACCCTGGACTGTAGAACGACTGAAGCTCTACATAAAACAAGAATGGGAAAGAATTCCACTTTCAAAGCGTCAACAATTAGTTTCCTCAGTTCCCAAACGTTTATTGGGAGTTGTTAAAAAAAAATCTGATGTAACACAGTGGTGAACATGCCCTTTCCCAACTACTTTGGCTTGCGTGGCAGCAATGAAATTCTAAGTTCATTATTGTTTGCAAAAAAAAAAAGTTTATGAGTTTGAACATCAAATATCGTGTCTTTGTAGTGCATTCAGTTGAATATGGGTTGAAAAGGATTTGCAAATCATTGTATTCCGTTTATATTTACATTTAACACAATTTCCCAACTCATATGGAAACGGGGTTTGTACAAAATACACCCCCCGCCCCACCTCAACCCTGATTACGTCATATCAAATATTACACTTTGAAAAATATTTTCGGTGGAAGTTTTTGCATATTTTGTGTCTTTGCCATAAAATAACATAGTTTTTTTTTGACAAAAAAGGGCGGAAAACACACAACAAAAAAACAACATAACAAAAACCAAAACATTTTGAAATGAGAAATAGATCTGAAGTTGTCCAGAGCTTAAATCCAGAGATTTAAATGTTAAATATAAAATGTATGTATGCCCTGGCACACCATTAACAAAACACTTTTTACACTTTTATACTGAAATAAATACACCTACAACTTATTAAATAAAAACATAGAAAAAACTACCAGCAGCGGTAAAGTTTAGATCCATGAAGGAAAGAAGAAAGTGAATGAATGTTTATAACTGAATACATTTACATATGCATACAAATGTGTCTTCTTTTTATACTATTTCTTTTAATGAATTAAGCGGGACTCTCGCTGCTGTGTTGGATCCGCTTTGGACTGGACTCTCGCGACTGTGTTGGATCCATTATGGATTGAACTTACATACACACACACATACATGCACACATACATACATACATACATACACATACATACATACATATACATACACATACATACATACATACACACACATACACATACATACATACATATACATACATATACATACACATAAATACATACATATACATACACACACATACACATACATACATACATATACATACACATACATACATACATATACATACACACACATACACATACATACATACATATACATACACATACATACATACATATACATACACACACATACACATACATACATACATATACATACACATACATACATACATATACATACACACACATACACATACATACATACACATACATAGTCCGCTGTAAACGGGACTCTCGCTGCTGTGTTGGATCCACTTTGGACTGGACTCTCGCGACTGTGTTGGATCCATTATGGATTGAACTTTCACAGTATCATGTTAGACCCGCTCGACATCCATTGCTTTCCTCCTCTCCAAGGTTCTCATAGTCATCATTGTCACCGACGTCCCACTGGGTCATTATTGTCACTGATGTCCCACTGGGTGTGAGTTTTCCTTGCCCTTATGTGGGCCTACCGAGGATGTCGTAGTGGTTTGTGCAGCCCTTTGAGACACTAGTGATTTAGGGCTATATAAGTAAACATTGATTGATTGAACATTGAAGTAATGTTTATTACAACCTTTTTTCAAAAACACAGTATATAATGTGAGATATAACAGGACAATGCATACGTTTATCATTTGTTTTCAAAACAATTACAAAAAAATGGGACCCCAAAAATTTACTGTGGGACCCCATTTTTATAACTTGATCGGGTCCATGGGACCCCATTTTCAAAAGTCCTAGCGCCAACACTGCTGTCAACAGAGGAGAAAAAATGATTTATTGAAATAAATATATTATTTATAAAGCAAGTTCAAGTATCATTGGCAAATTTTCACCTAGTCCCAGCCTTGGCACGCATAGATGTGTGCTCTTTTTGGGATTTCACAATATAGTCAGCCTATTTTTGGGATAATCCTATATTGTGTCTAAATGGAGTTGTCGAGTCTACCTCCTTCCCTCAGAGACAGTGATGTAATAGGGACTTTCCTAATAAATAGAGGAGGCGCGAGGGCTTGATTATTAGAACGTAGTTTGGATCTGTAACTAGAGTACAGCCCAAAACACGTGTCTCCTCGAGCTAAATTAAATGCTGTCGCTGCATGATTCCTCGCTTTTTGTCTGATTATTAGATGTCAACAGTGTTTGAACCTGACAGGCGCATAGTGCGTTTCCCACCTAGGCCTTCAGTGATGTACTAATTATGTCCACGGCTTAAAAAATACTATACAGAAACACACTTGCGCACTACTGGGCATTGAATCACCTCAATTTGTCACTAGTGTACAAAACGGGCTATTTTTTGGCACATTTAAAAATCAATAATCCCACATTGGACGTGGTACTGTCAAAACTAAAATAATTGTAAAAAACATTTTGAATGTGAAAAAATATATATGAACTCCAAATTTGTAACGCCATTGGTACCACTCGTAGTTGGTTGATTCAAGTGGAAGTGGCAGACAAACCATTTCACCGCCAGGACAGCTTAACTCGTTTCCGGGGTTGGCCGGCCTTATTTCACAAGATCTAGTTTCTCTTTAAAAATCCTTGCAAATATATATATGCCACCTTATCAACGTTTTGCTCTGCTTCTTTGTTGAGTACCGCTGATTTCTCCGCTGGCCGGGTATGGCTCCGGTGCCACTTTCTGCTTTCGTGAATCACAACTTTTGATTGGATACTTTGTGAATTGTGAATTATATTGTGATACCCACTTGTCACTTTGGAGTGACAAGTGGGTATCCAATCACACTCACGTTCAATATAAGGCTACTTAAGTGGGCTACTGTCGAAAACTTGTGATCTGATCGCAACTGTCTGTTAACTGAATGTCCTACATTCGTTAAACTGCTCAACCGCTGCTAATGTTGGTTCAGAAGGCCTTCGATAGAATTCATACAGCGCTGGCAACAAGCTAGGTGAATTTTCCATCCATCATCTTCCGCTTATCCGAGGTCGGGTCGCGGGGGCAACAGCCTAAGCAGGGAAACCCAGACTTCCCTCTCCCCAGCCACTTCGTCTAGCTCTTCCCGGGGGATCCCGAGGCGTTCCCAGGCCAGCCGGGAGACATAGTCGTCCCAACGTGTCCTGGGTCTTCCCCGTGGCCTCCTACCGGTTGGACGTGCCCTAAACACCTCCGTAGGGAGGCGTTCGGGTGGCATCCTGACCAGATGCCCGAACCACCTCATCTGGCTCCTCTCGATGTGAAGGAGCAGCGGCTTTACTTTGAGTTCCTCCCGGATGGCAGAGCTTCTCACCCTATCTCTAAGGGAGAGCCCCGCCACACGGCGGAGGAAACTCATTTCGGCCGCTTGTACCCGTGATCTTATCTTTTCGGTCATGACCCAAAGCTCGTGACCATTGGTGAGGATGGGAACGTAGATCGACCGGTAAATTGAGAGCTTTTCCTTCCGGCTCAGCTCCTTCTTCACCACAACGGATCGGTACAACGTCCGCATTACTGAAGACGCCGCACCGATCCGCCTGTCGATCTCACGATCCACTCTTCCCTCACTCGTGAACAAGACTCCTAGGTACTTGAACTCCTCCACTTGGGGCAGGGTCTCCTCCCCAACCCGGAGATGGCATTTCACCCTTTTCCGGGCGAGAACCATGGGCTTGGACTTGGAGGTGCTGATTCTCATTCCGGTCGCTTCACACTCGGCTGCGAACCGATCCAGTGAGAGCTGAAGATCCCGGTCAGATGAAGGCAACAGGACCACATCATCTGCAAAAAGCAGAGACCTAATCCTGCGGATACCAAACCGGAACCCCTCAACGCCTTGACTGCGCCTAGAAATTCTGTCCATAAAAGTTATGAACAGAATCGGCGACAAAGGACAGCCTTGGCGTAGTCCAACCCTCACTGGAAATGTGTTCGACTTACTGCCGGCAATGCGGACCAAGCTCTGGCACTGATCGTACAGGGAACGGACCGCCACAATAAGACAGTCCGATACCCCATACTCTCTGAGCACTCCCCACAGGACTTCCCGAGGGACACGGTCGAATGCCTTCTCCAAGTCCACAAAGCACATGTAGACTGGTTGGGCAAACTCCCATGCACCCTCAAGAACCCTGCCGAGAGTATAGAGCTGGTCCACAGTTCCACGACCAGGACGAAAACCTCAGCTAGGTGAATATTGATTGGCTAAAATTTGTAACTTAAAAACAGCCACACTGGAGCCTAATATGACATGAAGAGAATAAGATGAATACTTTTATATATTTATAAAATGTAAATTAAAAATAAAATTAACTTTTATTCATTAATGATCATGATTTATGGTAGGCCAGCAGAGAAGGCCTTGCTGGCCCTGACGGCACACCACTGGTTTTTGACAAATGAAAATCTACTTACTTAAACAGTCAAGGTTAAATAACTAGCCAACTGAAACATAACAACCCCTGTGATAGTTATCTAATGGGAGGCTCTTGGTTGCTTGCTTAAAGAGGACTAATGACCAATTCCCTCTTTTCTGACTTATAAATGTTACAATGTTGGATGCTCGTGTTATCCAATATCAAAGCATCAAATGATAAGGTGCATGCATCTTGGCATGAGTTTGCACACAGTGTTGGATGCCTCTGTTTTATAGGCTGGCTACTAGTGAGGTGGAGCTGGGCATACTTATTTGGACATTAAGTAAAGCTGGGTTTGAGGAAACACAAGAGAAGGTAGGATAAAGTATTATTTTCTGCGGTCCCCTCCAAGGTTTCTCATTGTATCCCATTGGTTTGAGTTTTTTCTTGCCCTGATGTAGGATCTGAGCCAAGGATGTCGTTGTGGCTTGTGCAGCCCTGTGAGACACTTGTGATTAAGGTCTATATAAATAAACTTTGATTGATTGATTGATTGATTGATTGATTGATTGATTGATTGATTGATTATACTTTTAGAGAAGAAGGGGCGTGGTTTCATATGGAATTTGGTGACGCTTCCACAAACAGACATATTGCAGACACGTGCAGAAAAATGTGACTGTGGCACACAATTTTTGCAAAATTTTCACCAAAGCATTTTCAATAAATATCATCTCGACCACAAGAAAGTGATGATGAAATCATGCTAGGTCCCCTACAATCAAATCCGGGTGGTGACCATTTTTGGCCTTGCAGTATTTGTATGGGTTCAATATCACTTACTATTAATCATCACAATACTAGACTG
This sequence comes from Nerophis ophidion, assembly GCF_033978795.1. Classification (NCBI taxonomy): domain Eukaryota; kingdom Metazoa; phylum Chordata; class Actinopteri; order Syngnathiformes; family Syngnathidae; genus Nerophis; species Nerophis ophidion. Next base: position 37,746,203 of record NC_084622.1, read on the forward strand.
GGAATTTGTTATTCATCACAAATGTTGCTTGATGATAGATTGATGAGAAGTAGTATGTATTTTTTTTTAATGCCTGGTGTTTGACCAATAGCTCGCGGTCAACGCAATGAGCACTCCAAGACCGAGGTTTGTCACATCCGAGCTGTGTATTAAACCCATTATATTGGGTAACGGACCAAAACTTCTATACCAACAATCCATCACATCACAATCTTAATTGGCTCCAAATGAAATTTTGGGCAGTGAAGGTAGTCTGCTTCTGACTTTTAGGAATTTCACACTCGAAATGGCCGTGACGGGCCAATCACACAATGGTGTGCCTTTCTGAGCCCAGCAGCCACAAACATATGCTCGCCTCTCTGGGCAAACACGGGGCACCCTAGCAAGTGTGGACTTAGCAACTTGGCGATGTGTACTCGCCCATCCATGTGGACCAAGAGTGATGATGTTCCCAGGAATACCAGGGCTAGGGGTTTTTGGCGTAAGGGTAGTCTGATGTAACCCACCCTGCTTCTGTACCACCCGGGGCTCGAACTTGGGTCCTCCTAATTGAAAGACGGGCGCGCTAGGCGCCCAGCTAAAAGGCAAAGCTGTTAACGTGGTGTCCGGTGCACGCCCTTAAGGTGTTAGGCAGAAAGGTCTTACAAGGTACACATGTCACAGATTGATTGATTGAAACTTTTGTTAGTATATTGCACAGTACAGTACATATTCTGTACAATTGACCACTAAATGGTAACACCCGAATAAGTTTTTCAACTTGTTTAAGTCGGGGTCCACGTTAATTAATTCATGGTAAATGCACGCACTAACTTTCATTTAGGGCAGGGGTCGGCAACCCAAAATGTTGAAAGAGCCATATTGGACCAAAAATAAAAAAACAAATCTGTCTGGAGGCGCAAAAAATTAAAAGCCTTATTACATACAGATAGTGTGTCATGAGATATAAATTGAATTATGAGGACTTAAAGGAAACTAAATGAGCTCAAATATACCAACAAATGAGGCGTAATGATGCAATATGTACATACAGCTAGCCTAAATAGCATGTTAGCATCGATTAGCTTGCAGTCATGCAGTGACCAAATATGTCTGATTAGCACACTCCACACAAGTCTATAACATCAAGAAAACTCACCTTTGTGCATACGTGCGCAACGTTATAAGTTTGGTGGACAAAATGAGACAGAAAAAGAAGTGGCATAAAAAACGTCCTAGAAAGTCTGAGAAAGTTATGCATGTAACAAACTAGGGTGAGTTCAAGGACCGCCAAAATTAGTAGGACAAAGCGGCGCTCGCCAAATGCTCCAATAAGTGAAGCATGTTTAATATAAACAGTGGGCTTTATAGCAATTAGGGAGGTTTGTGTCATGTTTGTCCTCCTATAGAAACCAAATTAAAACAAAAAATATGTTTTTTCCCCTCATCATTTCCATTTTTCATATACTTTGAAAAAGCTCCAGAGAGCCATTAGGGTGGCGCTAAAGAGCCGCATGCGGCTCCGGAGCCGCGGGTTGCAGACCGCTGGTTTAGGGCCATAGCTGCCTTTAAACTAACTGACGGATGACTTGGTTTTGAAATACTACATTTCCTGGGAACTATGTATTTTATATTTAAAAAAAAAAACTATAATACGGACGGTATTGAATTAGGGATATGAACTGATTAGATTTTTCCGGTTCTGATCCCACTTTCAGTTCTGTTTAAAGATTTGATTCCTTATTGGTTTTCTTATTGATTCCTCTTATTGAGAACAACAAGGTGGATTAGCATCAACTCTCTTTGCATCAATTGGTGACTTCTCTGCACTGCTGACTTGTTTCCATTCAAGATGATCCCCTGCTTGCCTCCCAATGGACTGGACCTTCACATGAAGTCAGGACCCAAGGTGGACCACTCCTTATGCATCCATAGTGATGGCCCCATATGGACTGGACTCTCACATTATTTACCGTATCTCCCTGGCATTGGTTTCCCGTTGTTCCCATTGGGTTGAGTTTTTCCTTGCCCTGATGTGGAATCTGAGCCGAGGATGTCGTTGTGGCTTGTGCAGCCCTTTGAGACATTTGTGATCAAGGGCTATATAAGTAAACTGTGATTGATTGATTATTGTTTCGTTTAGCGGTAACATGACCTTAAAAAGCCTACAGTGAGATTTTAAAACAGCAGTAAGTAACTTCTCAACGTTCATAAAATATTTTCATAACTTTTGAGATGATATATGGACTTACAACTTGTTAAATCAATCAATCAATGTTTACTTATATAGCCCTAAATCACTAGTGTCTCAAAGGGCTGCACAAACCACCACGACATCCTCGGTAGGCCCACATAAGGGCAAGGAAAACTCACACCCAGTGGGACATTGGTGACAATAATGACCCAGTGGGACGTCGGTGACAATGATGACTATGAGAACCTTAGAGAGGAGGAAAGCAATGGATGTCGAGCGGGTCTAACATGATACTGTGAAAGTTCAATCCACAATGGATACAACACAGTCGCGGGAGTCCAGTCCAAAGAGGATCCAAGACACAGCAGCGAGAGTCCCGTTCACAGCGGAGCCAGCAGGAAACCATCCCAAGCGTAGGCGGACCAGCAGCGCAGAGATGTCCCCAGCCGATACACAGGCGAGCAGTACATGGCCACCGGATCGGACCGGACCCCCTCCACACGGGAGAGTGGGACATAGAAGAAAAAGAAAAGAAACGGCAGATCAACTGGTCTAAAAAGGGAGTCTATTTAAAGGCTAGAGTATACAAATGAGTTTTAAGGTGAGACTTAAATGCTTCTACTGAGGTGGCATCGCGAACTGTTACCGGGAGGGTATTCCAGAGTACTGGAGCCCGAACGGAAAATGCTCTATAGCCCGCAGACTTTTTTTGGGCTTTGGGAATCACTAATAAGCCGGAATCCTTTGAACGCAGATTTCTTGCCGGGACATATGGTACAATACAATCGGCAAGATAAGATGGAGCTAGACCGTGTAGTATTTTATACGTAAGTAGTAAAACCTTAAAGTCACATCTTAAGTGCACAGGAAGCCAGTGCAGGTGAGCCAGTACAGGCGTAATGTGATCAAACTTTCTTGTTCTTGTCAAAAGTCTAGCAGCCGCATTTTGTACCAACTGTAATCTTTTAATGCTAGACATGGGGAGACCCGAAAATAATACGTTACAGTAGTCGAGGCGAGACGTAACAAACGCATGGATAATGATCTCAGCGTCTTTAGTGGACAGAATGGAGCGAATTTTAGCGATGTTACGGAGATGAAAGAAGGCCGTTTTAGTAACGCTTTTAATGTGTGCCTCAAAGGAGAGAGTTGGGTCGAAGATAATACCCAGATTCTTTACCGTGTCGCCTTGTTTAATTGTTTGGTTGTCAAATGTTAGAGTTGTATTATTAAATAGAGTTCGGTGTCTAGCAGGACCGATAATCAGCATTTCCGTTTTTTTGGCGTTGAGTTGCAAAAAGTTAGCGGACATCCATTGTTTAATTTCATTAAGACACGCCTCCAGCTGACTACAATCCGGCGTGTTGGTCAGCTTTAGGGGCATGTAGAGTTGGGTGTCATCAGCATAACAGTGAAAGCTAACACCGTATTTGCGTATGATGTCACCTAGCGGCAGCATGTAGATGCTGAAGAGTGCAGGGCCAAGGACCGAACCCTGGGGAACTCCACACGTTACCTTAACGTAGTCCGAGGTCACATTGTTATGGGAGACACACTGCATCCTATCAGTAAGATAAGAGTTAAACCAAGACAGGGCTAAGTCTGACATACCAATTCGTGTTTTGATACGTTCTAATAAAATATTATGATCGACGGTATCGAAAGCAGCGCTAAGATCGAGGAGCAGCAACATAGATGACGCATCAGAATCCATCGTTAGCAATAGATCATTAGTCATTTTTGCGAGGGCTGTCTCCGTCGAGTGATTTGCCCTGAAACCGGATTGAAAGGTTTCACATAGATTGTTAGACGCTAAGTGTTCATTTAACTGCTCCGCAACAATTTTTTCAAGGATTTTTGAAATAAAGGGAAGGTGAGACACCGGTCGGTAATTTACCATGAGGTCAGGATCGAGGTTAGGTCTTTTAAGAAGAGGATGAATAACCGCTTTTTTGAATGCTAGGGGAACAGTGCCCGAGGAGAGTGATAAGTTTATAATATTTAGCACTGATGGACCTAATAATACAAAGAGTTCCTTGATCAGTTTCCCAGGAAGAGGGTCAAGTAAACATGTTGTCTGTTTTATTCCCTTAACACGTTGTAACAATTCCTCTAATGTTATTTCCTCAAAACGAGAGAAACTATTTTGGAGGGCAGTATCCGCCGTATATGCAATCGTGTCAGTGTTAATAGAACCCCGTTGTAGCTGGGACGCATTGTCTTTAATCTCCTTTCTAATGACTTCAATTTTCTTACTAAAGAATTGCATAAAGTCATCAGCTGAGTGGGTTAAGCTACTGGAAGGAGTCCCTTGTTGGGTTAGCGATGCTACCGTACTAAACAAAAATTTAGGATCGTTTTTATTACGGTGGATGAGATTTGAGTAATATTTAGCTTTAGCTAAGGTAAGCATGCGTTTATAAGTTATTAAACCATCACTCCATGCTTGATGGTGCACCTCAAGTTTAGTCGTGCGCCATTTGCGTTCCAGCTTTCTGCATAATAATTTCTGAGCTCTAGTTTCTTCTGTAAACCACGGGGTGCGCTTTTTTGGAGCCTTTTTTAACTTTAGCGGTGCTATGTTATCAATGGTTTCGCGCAGGGCGTCGTTAAAGTTGTTAGTGAGGTTATCAATAGAGCCCACATACTTTGGGAATGGTGCCATTACCGAGGGCAGTAGGTCCGCAAGAGTTGTCGTTGTGGCTGTATTAATGTTGCGGCTGCTATAGCAGTTATTATTATTATTAGTTTGACGAACATGCGTCTGAACCTCGAATTTTATAAGGTAATGATCGGACAATACTTTAGTATACGGGAGTATCGTAACTTTGGAAACAGTGATGCCCCTGACAAGCACTAGGTCTATCGTATTACCGTTGCGATGCGTGGGTTCATTTATTATTTGTGTGAGACCACAGCTATCAATTACAGTCTGGAGCGCTACGCACGGTGGGTCCGATGGGGTATTCATATGGATATTAAAGTCCCCCATTATGATTATATTATCGGCGTGTGTCACTAGATCAGCAACGAACTCTGAGAATTCATTAATAAAGTCCGAATAGGGCCCTGGGGGGCGGTAGATAACAGCCAGGTGTAGAGGCAGCGGTGTGACAGACCTCATAGTAAGCACCTCAAACGATTTATATTTATTATTTATGTTAGGACTAAGGTTAAAGTTTTCGTTGTATATTAGTGCGACCCCCCCACCCCTTTTGAGCGGACGGGCAATATGCGCATGTGTAAAGTTAGGAGGACATGCCTCATTTAGCGCAAAAAAGTCGTTTGGTTTAAGCCAGGTTTCGCTGAGACCGATGACGTTAAGATTGTTGTCTCTGATGATATCATTAACTAACAACGTTTTGGGAGACAATGATCTTATGTTTAAAAAACCTACATTATAGGTAGTGGGCTGTTTTAGGGAGTTTTTGATCAAATTATCCGTAGTAGCAATATTAATAATGTTGTGTTTATTATGCCCAGTGCATTTAGTATAGTTACGACCATATCTAGGAATTGATACGACAGGAATTTTCCGATTGTTTGATTGTTGCTTTGATAAACTGCACGCATCATGGTTAGCCACCTCAGTAACGGGGATTTTCCGATTGTTTGTTTGTTGCTTTGATAAACTGCACGCATCAAAGTTAGCCACCTCAGTAAAACACATGTCCAACTCTGAAACACTCAAAGCAGAAACAACTTGTTCTAATTTAACTGACTCCTTACCCAGACCAGTAGTCGCGCATTTTCCATCTAAATCCGTCTTCGGGATGGAGGAAAGTGGTGTTCTGTGGGGATTAGCCTTCTGCTTTGTTTTTAGCCCCGCTCGGCATCCGCGTTTCCGATCACACCGCTGGCGTCTGCTCCGTAGACGGCCCCCACTGCTACTAGACTCCCCTGCTTCACAGGCCGCTGGATGTAGCCGCCGATGTAATCCCATGCTAGTTAGCAAGTCTAGCACGCAAGTGTCTATCGGTCCAAAACGGCCCGATGTGTCCACATCCAGAAGTGTCTGGCGGTCGTACGTGATCACGGAGTGACCACGATGTGAGCCAGCCATAAAGTTTGTGGAATTGTCCGGTATTTCTGCCAAATGTTCCATCTTTAGCAGCAGCTCCTCGAGAGCGCAGCCCGTCCGGGCGCCGCCCCTGTGTCATGGCCTGAGGGGGTCTGTAACACTTTCACTGGCACTTAGTGACATTGAGGAGGGTGGCAGGAACCCTGCCGCACAAAAGACTACAAATGTGCTGACTTGCTTTACAACATACGTCAGCTCCTTCATTCCCCATTCGTTAAAAAGACGCGAACGCCTGCATGCAATTGACAAACATTAAAAATCAAAATATGCATACATGAAGATTACTTCAATAAGAGTTTTGTTGGGAAAAAAAATCTAACTTCTTGGAAGAATTCACTGCATAGTCAACAGCTATTCATCAACTAGGGTCTGAATGATTGCTAAATATAGCAACAAAGTTGCTAAGTTGGCAAAGCAGAACCTTCCTGTTAGAACTGTCGGTTTATTTCACCAAAATACTTTCACTATTGATGTTATTTCGTATTAATATTAAATTCTATGTGTGAAAATATGTAATGTTTATAGAGATGTCCGATAATGGCTTTTTTGCCGATATCAGATAGTCCGATGTTGTCCAACTCTTAATTACTGATTCTGATATCAACCGATACCGATATACAGTATACAGTCGTGGAATTAACACATTATTATGCTTAATTTTGTTCTGATGCCCCGCATCGCAAAATAAATCAACTCCATCCATCCATGCATTTTCTACCGCTTATTCCCTTCTGGTTCGCTGGTGCCTATCTCAGCTAGGCGGGGTACACCCTGGACAAGTCACCACTTCATCGCAGGGCCAACACAGATAGACAGACAACATTCACACACACATTCACACACTAGGGCCAATTTTAGTGTTGCCAATCAACCTATCCCCAGGTGCATGTCTTTGGAAGTGGGAGGAAGCCGGAGTACTCGGAGGGAACCCACGCATTCACGGGGAGAACATGCAAACTCCACACAGAAAGATCCCGAGCCTGGGATTGAACCCAGGACTACTCAGGACCTTCGTATTGTGAGGCAGACGCACTAACCCCTCTTCCACTGTGAAACCCCATATATCAACTCAAGTTATGGAAAAAAATGTCAACATGGCACTGCCATATTTATTATTGAAGTTACAAGGTGCATTTTTTTTTTAACATGCCTCAAAACAGCAGCTTGGAATTTGGGACATGAGAGCATGAGGAGGTTGAGGTTGGCGGGGTTAGGGGAGGAGGGGTTTAAGTGAGGGGAGTAGCAGGGGTGTATATTATAGCGTCCCGGAAGAGTTAGTGCTGCAAGGGTTCCGGGTAGTTCTTCTGTTTTGTTTATGTTGTTTTATGGTGCGAATGTTCTCCCAAAATGTGTTTGTCATTCTTGTTTGGTGTGGGTTCACAGTGTGGCACATTTTTGTAACAGTGTTAAAGTTGTTTGTACAGCCACCCTCAGTGTGACATGTATGACTGTTGATCAAGTATGCCTTGCATTCACGTGTGAGTGAAAAGCCATAGATGTGATTGGGCCGGCGCTCTGTACTTCTCCCTACGTCCGTGGACACAGCAGCGTTTTATAAAGTCAGAAATTTTACTTTTTGAAACCGATACCCATAATTTTGAAACTGATACTGATAATTTTCCGATGTTACATTTTAGAGCATTTATCGGACATCCTTAAATGTGTACTATTTGTAATATAATGTTGTAAAGTGTTTTTTCACTTTTCATACAAATTTCTGTGTTTTTGAACCATAGTATTTAATGTAAGTAAGCATAGTATGAAATTTTGTGCGTCTGTTATCACGGAGTTGAAAGAGAAGATCATAGAAAGTGTTCACACCATTCATTGTTGTAGGTTTCTGCAGACAGACGCAAAATAAAGACATACAAGTTTGACTCCTGGGAGAAAACCCGAGAACACGACGCAGAAAATTATGTATCATTCTGTAATATGTATGTATTATGTATAATAAGTATGTGTCAATGAGAGGACATTTAATTTAATCGCATGTTTTTTGTACCTCTTTAATTTAGGTAGCCAAGGACTAGAGATGGAAATGAGCTATTTAGCTATAATCTGGTCCAGAACATGTGTCTTTGAGCTTAATGTTTCTGTGCATTGTCACTTTAAATAAAGACTAAACTAAACTAGACCAACTAATTACACAAACTATTCTCCAGTGGACTTGGTGTGAATAGGGTATGTTAAGAAGCAGAGTTACAATGTCATCTACTGTACGGCATTGTAACGACAAGCTACTTTCAGACAGTCCCATCATAATGTGTTTATGACTGAGTGTTAACAAATAGCACCTGTAATTTTTTGTTTTTGTATTTTAGGCTTTTCTATACCCAGATAGCAATGTATCTGATCTGTCAATGTATCATAACTGAAGTCAAAGGTAACCAAACACCTCGGAGAAAATCCCCCCAGTCACAAACCTAGTAAGATTCCTGTAAGGCTAGCACAATATACTTTTTGGACGGAGTAAGTTATAAATGGCAGTAGCTTCATGGCTAAAATATTATACATGTTTAGGTTGAGGAAATCAGAGAGACTTAAAGGCTGAAATACAAGGTTTCTGTTTTCATATTCAAAATATACAGTATGCTGTGTAGCTCAATGCTTGCAATATATTGAGTTAGTTTTCATGATATTCAACACCCTCGGGATTGCTGTGGCACTGAAAATGGCAGCCAGCTGTGGAAATTGAATGTAATTGAAAGCAAAAACACTGAATTTTGCAACAGCTGGGTATTAAAATGCCGCTTTGTATGATACCTAATCCACTTGGCGAGGTCGGTTTTCTTGCCAACACTGATCTAGCAAACTGAATCAGTGAGAGGTGTAGAGTTCCTACAATGGATAATGTAATTTATACAAATCTCATGTTGATGTTGGACATCAAGTGTGTGTTGAAGAAGCACATCTTCGATGCAATGTTATCGTTGGAAATAAAAGCCGTGTTGCACGATTACTTCAAATAAATACTGGGTTGCTTCAAGCACAACATTTTCAGAAGTATCATCACATGTTGAAGTGGGCAGAGACCATGAACGATACTAGGGCTGGATGGTTATGGCAACAATCCCAATCATGATTTTTTTGATTGATATTGAAATCACGGTTGATAACACAGTTATTTATTGATTTGAAAACTTGAGTGAGAAGTTATGACTGGTGACTTGTTTGTGCATTGATTCTTGATCAATGATGTTGTTCATAACAACACAAGCAGATGAGATGTGTTGTGGATGTATGGATTGTTCCTGCTAGTTTCCAGTGGCCATCTCCGCATCGTATAGTTTAGGATGTGTTTCTGGGGTGAATGAGCACTACCGAACACATTATTTTCCCTAACAAATGTTTTTTCTCCTCACGATGACAACGTTTCGCTCACATTTATGTCAAATTCCCTGATATTCTGCGTTTAACATTGGACCATACTTGCCAACCCACCCGATTTTTCCGGGAGACTCCCGAATATCTCCCGATTTCCACCCAGACAACAATTTTGAGAAAGTGTCTTAAAGACACTGCCTTCAGCATCCTCTGCAACCTGTCGTCAGGTCCGCTTTTCGTCCATACAAACAGCGTGTCGCAAAATATATGTGGCTGTTTCAGACACACACACGTGAATGCAAGGCATACTTGATGAACAGCCATATAGGGTCACACTGAAGGTGGCCGTATAAACAACTTTAACGCTGTTAAAAAATATGCGCCACACTGTGAACCCACACCAAACAAGAATGAAAAGCACATTTCGGGAGAACATCCGCACCGTAACACAACATAAACACAACGGAACAAATACCCAGAACCCCTTGCAGCACTAACACTTCCGGGGCGCTACAATATACACCCCATGCTACCACCAAACCCGCCCACCTCAACCCCCCTGAGTCCAGAGGTCTCAAGATTGGCAAGTATGCATCGGACTCCTTTTTATTCGTCAATTCTGTGATTCATTCAATCAAGGTTTATTTATATAGCCCTTAATCACAAGTGTCTCAAAGGGCTGCACAAGCCACAACGACATCTTTGGCTCAGATCACATCAGGGCAAGAAAAAACTCAACCAAATAGGATACAATGAGAAACCTGATTCCGTCTGCGATTACGTTAACTTGGAAATCATAGGCCTTACTGTTTTGTTGAGTTTAATGATTAGTGATAATGCATACTAACACAGTGTCAAATAAAAAAGTAGCAAATGCGGTGAGATTCCAAATTTCTAATAGTCATGGTCTATTTTTTCACTCATTCGCTCCTCATCTGTCTCTCTGTTACAAGCTCAGGAATTTGCATGCACTTTGCACGCTTTTTTCAATTCTAACGTATTAATACTGAGGAGACATAATCTACATCAGGGGTCTCAGACACACGGCCCCCGAGACGTTATTTTCCGGCCCCCACCTAAAAGGCCTACTGAAAGGAGATTTTCTTATTTAAACGGGGATAGCAGGTCCATTCTATGTGTCATACTTGATCATTTCGCGATATTGCCATATTTTTGCTGAAAGGATTTAGTAGAGAACATCGACGATAAAGTTTGCGACTTTTGGTGCTGATAAAAAAGCCATGCCTTTACCGGAAGTCGCAGACGATGATGTCACAAGGGTGAGGGCTCCTCACGTCCTCATATTGTTTATAATGGGAGCCTCTAGCAGCAAGAGCTATTCGGACCGAGAAAACAACAATTTCCCCATTAATTTGAGCGAGGATGAAAGATTCCTGGATGATGATATTGATAGTCAAGGACTACAAAAAAAAAAAGAAAAAAAAAAAAAAGAAGGCGATTGCATTGGGACGGATTCAGATGTTTTTAGACACATTTACTAGGATAATTTTGGGAAATCCCTTATCTTTCTATTGTGTTGCTAGTGTTTTAGTGAGATTAAATAGTACCTGATAGTCGGAGGGTTGTGTCCACGAGTGTCTTGAGGCCAGTCTCTGAGGGAAGTCGACGGCAGCTGCATGGACGACGCAAGCTCAGCTGATCTCGGGTAAGAGGCGACTTTTTACCACAATTTTCTCACCGAAACCTGCCGGTTGACAAGTGGTTGTGAACAATGTTCGCTTGACCGCTCTAATCCATAGTAAAGCTTCACCTCCGGGAATTTTAAAGAAGGAATCACCGTGTGTTTGTGTGGCTAAAGGCTAAAGCTTCCCAACTCCATCTTTCTACTTTGACTTCTCCAATATTAATTGAAGAAATTGCAAAAGATTCAGCAACACAGATGTCCAGAATACTGTTTAATTGCGAGATGAAAAGAGACAAGTTTTAGCCACAAATGGTGCTTTGCTAATATCCTCTACAGTCCGTGATGTCACGCGCACGCGTCATCATTCCGCAACGTTTTCAACAAGAAACTCCGCGGGAAATTTAAAATTGCAATTTAGTAAACTAAAAAGGCCATATTGGCATGTGTTGCAATGTTAATATTTCATCATTGATATATAAACTATCAGACTGCGTGGTCGGTAGTAGTGGGTTTCAGTAGGCCTTTAATATGAAAGTTTAATGTTAGTGTGGCCCGCGAGTTTTATATAAATGTCGCTTGACAGCGTTGTGTTATTTGGGTCCAAAATGGCTCTTTCAACGTTCTGGGTTGCCTACCCCTGCGTTAGTGGAAAAGCGGCAAATGAGTGAAAGCGTCAGAAGCGTTGCCATGGAGATGAGGGTTTTCTTACGTGCCTTGCTGCAGTCACACCGCGACACCTGGCCATCAGTATTAACGGTCCCCGATAACCTAGACCAATTCAAACCGTTATTTGTTTTTTTTATTGTTTGATTTGCATTGCAGGGGCTTCACGGTGGCAGAGGGGTTAGTGCGTCTGCCTCACAATACGAAGGTCCTGCAGTCCTGGGTTCAAATCCAGGCTCGGGATCTTTCTGTGTGGAGTTTGCATGTTCTCCGCGTGAATGCGTGGGTTCCCTCCGGGTACTCCGGCTTCCTCCCACCTCCAAAGACATGCACCTGGGGATAGGTTGATTGGCAACACTAAATTGACCCTAGTGTGTGAATGTGAGTATGAATGTTGTCTGTCTATCTGTGTTGGCCCTGCGATGAGGTGGCGACTTGTCCAGGGTGTACCCCGCCTTCCGCCCGATTGTAGCTGAGATAGGTGCCAGCGCCCCCCGCGACCCCGAAAGGGAATAAGCGGTGGAAAATGGATGGATGGATGGATTTGCATTGCCTCACACGATGAACACTACATATATTTCTATATGACGCCGGATAACACTAAGGGAGCCGTTACATTTTTGCGCACGCTATCCCGGTACCTTCCCGACTATTATCCGCTGACTGGCGTGTTGCTGTAGGGAGGAAAAGCGGAACGACACACATTGCGGAAATAACATTATTCTCGGTGCGTGGGCTAAATACAAATATATTCCACAACCCCAAACATGTCTTTTTCAAAGCCTGCAGTGAAGAGAAGGGTCAGTGATGTGCAAAGACAATTCCAGGAAAAGTGAGAGATGCAATATGTCTTTGTTGGGCACATCGGCACCCCGATGTGTCTTATTTGCACAGAGAAAGTTGCGGTGCACAAGGGATACCATTTGAAACGTCATTATACAACTAGACATGCTGAGGAGTATGCAACATTTTTTTTAAGAAATATTTTCTTGCGGCCTAGTCTCACCCAGACTCTGCATCCAGTGGCCCCCAGGTAAATTGAGTTTGAGACCCCTGATCTAAATCAGCAGTCTAATAATTGTCCAGCCCTAAAATAACCTGTGAGCTGTCAAAAAACTGACAAGAATAAGGATATTTTAAAATGATTTACCATTGTAGCACTTTCATCCACATAATGAACACATGAATATCTTTAACAGCCAAAGTGCTAATCGCGTACGAACACAACCGATAAAGACCGAATTCCTTATTATTTCACTTTCACAAAAAAAGGTGTCTGAACAACCTTATGAAACCATTAACTTGGTCCCAACAGAACCTCCCCAGTGCCTTCCAAACACAGCCTTTCTTAAAGGGGAACATTATCACCAAACCTATGCAAGCGTAAATATATACCTTGATGTTGCAGAAAAAAGACCATGTATTTTTTTAACCGATTTCCGAACCCTAAATGGGTAAATTTTGGCAAATTAAACGCCTTTCTGTTTAGCGGTCTTTTAGCGATGACGTCAGAACGTGACGTCACCGAGGTAATACACCCGCCATTTTCATTTTCACATTACAAACACCGGGTCTCAGCTCTGTTATTTTCCGTTTTTTCGACTATTTTTTGGAACCTTGGAGACATCATGCCTCGTCGGTGTGTTGTCGGAGGGTGTAACAACACTAACAGGGAGGGATTCAAGTTGCACCACTGGCAAGATATTTTCCGCCAGACCCCCATTGAATTTACCAGAGTGTTTGCACATTTTACCGGCGATGCTAAGACAGACATGGCACAGAGATGTATGGATAACCTGCAGATGCATTTGCAACGATTAAGTCAACGAAATCACAAAGGTGAGTTTTGTTCATGTTGTTGACTTATGTGCTAATCAGACATATTTGGTCACGGCATGACTGCCAGCTAATCGATGCTAACATACTATGCTAATTGATGCTAGCTGTATGTACATTTGAAACTAGATACCCACATTTAATGCGAAACAAACACTTACCAATCGACGGATTTAAGTTGCTCCAGTGTCACAAGATGCGAAAGTCCTGATCGTTTGGTCCGCACATTTTACCGGCGGTGCTAATAAGGCAGCCATGTTAAGGGCCAGTTCATTAGGTACACCCATGCTATGGCCGAATAGCGTCAATAGCTATTTGCTCAATAGCTTCAATCTCTTCTTCAATTTCGTTTTCGCTATCTGCCTCCATACTCCGACCAGCTGTTTCAATACATGCGTAATCTGTTGAATCGCTTAAGCCGCTGAAATCCGAGTCTGAATCCGAGCTAATGTCGCTATATCTTGCTGTGGTAACCTCCATGTTGTTTGTATTGGCAGCCCTGTATGACGTCACAGGGAAATCGACAGTCGCATCGCAAATAGCGAAAAGCAAGAACTTTAAAGTTTTTTTTAGGGATATTCCGGGAGGTGTAACATTTTGAAAAAAACTCGAAAAATAAAACAAGCCACTGGGAACTGATTTTTATTGTTTTTAACCCTTTTGAAATTGTGATAATGTTCCCCTTTAGCAATATCATTATTAAAACAACATTTCTGAAGCAATAAAATACTTCAAACCTCAATAACAAGTCCAATAATGCTCTTTGCGTTCAAACAGGAGCTGCCATGGTAAACCTTAGCTAAACCCTTTTCCATTCAAACACAAGAAATCTAGCTCAGTGGAGCGCATACCTTTGTCAGGGCTGAACAATCTTAAACGGCATCCTTGGTGATTTGAATCTACTTTTAAAACACTTTCTGCTGTTCTTGATCATATGTATTGGATATGCTTTGTTGTAAATTTTGTGAACCTTTTGCTCCACAATCACTTTTATTACCTGTTTTTTTTTTAGTCTGTCTGCAAGATGTTCGACTCTGTCGGCATTGCCAGATTGCAAATGAAACCATACCACATCTTCTCCAAAAAATATGATAATTTATCCTTTGAACGCGCTGCATTGCCAGACTTGCTAGATTTAGGGTACAACTAAAAGCACTGTTACAAGCACACCAAGCATGTTTTAACATATTTCATTATAACTGTTGCTATATGTTTGTGTTTTTATTGTATTGTGCTGTTGTGTGAACCTTTTTTTAGGTATAATGACTGAGGATGGAAATGAGAATTTTTGTTATAATCCATCATACTTCCACAACATCCTACACTATATTGCCAAAGGTATTTGGCCACCTGCCTTGACTCACATATGAACTTGAAGTGTCATCCCATGGAATTGTCCAACATGTTTTGGTATCCTGGAGCATTCAAATTTCCTTTCACTGGAACTAAGGGGCTAAGCCCAACTCTTGAAAAACAACCCCACACCATAATTCCTCCTCCACCAATTTTTAGGCTCAACACAATGCAGCGTTCTCCTGGCAACCTCCAAACCCAGACTCGTCCATCAGATTGCCAGATGGAATAGTGTATGGCATCAGTCCAGAGAAGGCGTCTCCACTGTTCTAGAGTCTAGTGGCGACGTGCTTTACACCACTGCTTCCGACGCTTTGCATTGGACTCGGTGATGTACAACTTGGATGCAGCTGCTCGGCCATGGAAACCCATTCCATGAAGCTCTCTGCGTACTGCACATGGGCTAATTGGAAGACCACATGAAGTTTGGAACTCTGTAGTCTAAGTTTAATGCCCCCACTAGACATCTATTCCATAAATATCATCTCGGGGCAGCATAGCTCGGTTGGTAGAGCGGCTGTGCCAGCAACCTGAGGGTTGCAGGTTCGATTCCCGCTTCCGCCATCCTAGTCACTGCCGTTGTGTCCTTGGGCAAGACACTTTACCCACCTGCTCTCAGTGCCACCCACACTGGTTTAAATGTAACTTAGATATTGGGTTTCACTATGTAAAGTGCTTTGAGTCACTAGAGAAAAGCGCTATATAAATAGAATTCACTCTTAAGACTAACAGAGTTCAATATTTATCAAAATGTTTGTTTAACCTATCAAGTCATATACAGGCTGAATCTTAGGCTCTGTAGCTTGGTTCCTATCTACCATCCCCAGCATGCCCACAACACTCGTAACTTAGATCTGATATCAGGTAAACATCGTTTACTGGCTTGTACCGCTCGAAGTGTCGTATGCAGGGGACCAAAGATTTGGAACCAGCTTAATGAGAGCCTCAAGATGCTGTATCCATTCTCCAACTTCAGAAAGAAACTGAAACCTTACCTATTAACCACCTTTCTTTAATGCCTCATGTGGGGTAGACTACTGTTGGGTTTTGCATGGTTGAATGAATGTATGTATTAGAGATGCGCGGTTTGCGGTCTCATCCGCGGAGTCCGCGGGTAAACCGCGGGTCGGGCGGTTGACACGACGAAAAAATAGATTTTAATTAGATTCGGGCGGGTGGCGGTTAAACCATCCGGAAATATTTGATATGCATGGTTCTGTGATCGGTATCCTTTGCCTTTCAAACTGCCATTTAAGACCCGTGTCATAAAGCGAAGAAGACAATAAGAGACGCTATAATTCTCCTGAATGACTGCCGGTAGTCAACCAGGTAATAAGTATTAGGGCGTGCTATGAAGCCATTGGCTTTGTCGCCTACTACAACATGTACGATCTGCTTGTCAGTCCAGCGCCATGTTGTGTGTGGCTTCCGCGGCAACAAGCACAACTGCAAGGCATACTGGGTGACACAGAGTACACTAATGGTTGTGATATAAACAATTTTAACACTCTTTGTAATATGCGCCACGCTGTGAAGCCACACCTATTAAGAACGACAAACACATTTCCGGAGAACATCCTCACAGTAACACAACATAAACGCGACACAACAAATACCCATAATCCTTTGTATTCATAAATAGACTCCCTTTTTAGACCAGTTGATCTGCCATTTCTTTTCTTTTTCTTCTATGTCCCACTCTCCCGTGTGGAGGGGGTCCGGTCCGATCCGGTGGCCATGTACTGCTCGCCTGTGTATCGGCTGGGGACATCTCTGCGCTGCTGGTCCGCCTACGCTTGGGATGGTTTTCTGCTGGCTCCGCTGTGAACGGGACTCTCGCTGCTGTGTCTTGGATCCTCTTTGGACTGGACTCTCGCGACTGTGTTGTATCCATTGTGGATTGAACTTTCACAGTATCCTGTTAGATCCGCTCGACATCCATTGCTTTCCTCCTCTCTAAGGTTCTCATAGTCATCATTGTCACCGACGTCCCACTGGGTCATTATTGTCACCGACGTCCCACTGGGTGTGAGTTTTCCTTGCCCTTATGTGGGCCTACCGAGGATGTCGTGGTGGTTTGTGCAGCCCTTTGAGACACTAGTGATTTAGGGCTATATAAGTAAACATTGATTGATTGATTGATGACACTTCTTGACTATTCTCGCCCACCTTACCGTGCGTTGAGGGCGCGGGGGTGTAAAATATATTCAGGATGTCTCACGGATACAAAGGATTATAGGTATTTGTTGTGTTGCGTTTATGTTGTGTTACTGTGAGGATGTTCTCCCGAAATGTCAATCTTGTTGGGTGTGGCTTCACAGCGTGGCGCATATTAGTAAGTGTTAAAGTTGTTTATATCACAACCATCAGTGTACTCTGTATCACCCAGTATGCCTTTCAATCTTTAACGTAAAATTGCGTAAGCTGCACACAACATGTTGCCGGACCAACAATCGGTTCGTACATGTTGTTGAAGGTGTCAAAGGCAATGGCTACACAGCACACCCATATTCTTGTAATCAGGATGAACGCTATTAGATAGTGGCGGGAACGTTAATGGCTCCAATTGATATCATTACTCTGTGAAACAGGTTTAAATAGCTCTGTGAGTGGTAAAGGCGGACAACCTCTGATGTATTTCAGCGGGGGGTTGGCGGGCGGGTATGGTCCTGATAAAATGTTGGTTCGGGTGGACGGCGGGTGGTTGACGACTTTGGTGATGCGGATGCGGGTGATATAATTGCCTATCCGCGCATCTCTAGTATGTATGTATATGTATGCTTGCTTTACTACCATTATCTTGTGTTTGTCAAATAGCGTTGTTGTTGCTTTGCTTTTGTTTTTCGTTGTTGTGCTTGCTACCATGTTTCATCTTTCCATGTATATATACTGTCCTCTGGACCCCCTGTCAAAAGCTTTATCTAGCTTATTTGGGGGACCCTTTCACGTACCAACATCTTTAAATGATGACATACACCACTGTTGTAATTGTTATATGGTATTGTGAATAAACTTGAAAACTTGAACTAGCAACTGACTGTGCAGAAAGCCTTTGCACTAAGTTTACATGACCTACCACTTGGTGGCTGCCTTGCTGTTGTTCCCCAACTCTTCACTTTTCTTATAATAAAGTTGACTTTGGAATATTTAGGAGCGAGGAAGTTGCACGACTGGATTTGTTGCACAGGTGGCATCCTGTGACAGTTCCACGCTGGAAATCACTGACAGCGGCCCATTCTTTCACAAATGTTTGTAGAAACAGTCTCCATGCCTAAGTGCTTGATTTTATAAACCGGGCTTAGTGATTAGGACTCCTGATTCTCATCATTTGGATGGGTGGCCAAATTCATCCATTTTCTACCGCTTATTCGCATTGGGGTGTTGGTGGGTTGCTGGGGCCTATCTCAGCTACAATCGAGCGGAAGGCGGCGAACACCCTGGATAAGTCACCCCCTCATCGCAGGGCCAACAACATTCACACTCACATTCACACAATAGGGCCAAATACTTTTGGCAATATAGTTTATGTGATATTATGTTCATCAATATACAGTACAGGCCAGAAGCTTGTACACACCTTCTCATTCAATGCATTTTCTTTATTTTCATGACTATTTAATTGTAGCTTGTCACTGAAGGCATCAAAACTATAAAAAAAAACACGTGGAGTTAACAAAAAAGGGTGAAATAACTGAAAACATGTTTGAAATTGTGGTTTCTTCTGATTACTTTTTTGCACACTCTTGGCATTCTCTTGATGAGCTTCACAGCCTCACTGCACAGGTGTGCTTGAAGCTCATCGAGAGAATGCCAAGGTTGTGCAAAGCACACACTTAGTGTGTGTGACTATCAGTGGTACTTTATACATTAACTTTAACATGAGGGGGCATAATTAGGAGGGCTTCATTTGCATCGCAAAATGAACCGTTTTAAAAGGGAGCAAAAAAGTGGGTTGAAAATAGGTCTGTAAAACATTGATATATATATATATATATATATATATATATATATCAATCAATCAATCAATGTTTACTTATATAGCCCTAAATCACTAGTGTCTCAAAGGGCTGCACAAACCACTACGACATCCTCGGTAGGCCCACATAAGGGCAAGGAAAAACTCACACCCAGTGGGACGTCGGTGACAATGATGACTATGAGAACCCTGGAGAGGACGAAAGCAATGGATGTCGAGCGGGTCTAACATGATACTGTGAAAGTTCAATCCATATTGGATCCGACACAGTCGCGAGAGTCCAGTCCAAAGCGGATCCAACACAGCAGCGAGAGTCCCGCTCACAGCGGAGCCAGCAGGAAACCATCCCAAGCGGAGGCGGATCAGCAGCGCAGAGATGTCCCCAGCCGATACTCAGCCAAGCAGTACATGGCCACCGGATCGGACCGGACCCCCTCCACAAGGGAGAGTGGGACATAGGAGAAAAAGAAAAGAAACGGCAGATCAACTGGTCTAAAAAGGGAGTCTATTTAAAAGCTAGAGTATACAAATGAGTTTTAAGGTGAGACTTAAATATATATGTATATATATATATATATATATATATATATATATATATATACGGTATTTCCCTGAATTGCCGCAGGGCATATAGCATGCACTGGCCTTGAATTACTGCCGGGTCAAACTCGCTTCCCAAAATAATTAGCGCATGCTTAGTATTACCGCCTGGTCAAACTTGTGACGTCACGAGTGACACTTCCCCTGTCATTTTTTTCAAAATGGAGGAGGCTGATTTCAATACCGGTAATTTGAAACCACATTAAGGGAAGAATATTAAGAGCTATTAAGTAGGATTTAAGGTCCAAGCTTACATCACACTCAAATTTTTACTGCATACCTTTGGTAAGTGCCAGAGTGAGAAGAGGTTTTAAAATAATTAGCGCATGCTTACTTTTACCGCATTCCTTTGGTAAGCACAGTGACAAGAGGTTTTAAATTAAATTAGCGCCCCGGCAGCAATTCAAGGAAATACGGTATATATATTTTTTATTTTACCACCGAACCATTATTATTATTATGTTATGTAGACCACATGTAGAAAAAAATATGAGCCCAATAAGATGAAAGTTGGGGTGATGTAATTACACATGACTGACATCATTCTCAAGGATATTGACATTAAAATGTAACTAACTGATGCTTTACCGTAGTCACCACGGTCCATCTTAATTTCCAATTATCCAGTGTTATTAGAGCATTAAGGGGAAAAAAAAACGGTGCGCGGATAGAGCGCCCATTGAACTGCAGCGGAACCACTGCAAAGCAAACAGAGCCCTCATCCGCACAAATACTCCTTTCAATCTGTAAACCGTCCCTCCCACCCACTCACTTCCAACCCTGTCAAGCCCCAAACTCATCATCCCTCCGCCCCCCCAGCCCTCTTTTGTCCTATCAACACTTCTCTCCTCAGCCAGACCAAAGCCACCAAATGCAACCTTCCTTCTGCGCCCTCCAAACACACAGAGGTGAATGGTGTCTACTGTACTGTCCACCTTCCTCTCTGTGGGGTAGAAAAACACTTTGACAGGCCGGCATTTATGGTGACTTGGGAGTCATGTTGGACTGAGTCATGAAAAGCACCGAAATCATCTTGCAGTATGTTTTTTTTTTTTTTAGCAGCTGTGTCAGTCGACGTGTGTGGCCACTGTGTATGCAGAGTGCCGTTTGTGTGAATAGGTGAGCATCTGCATTAGAATTATGATCATCCCTCTAATGCACTGTGTCAAACTTAAGGCCCACATCAATTTGGGTGGCCCCCGAAAGGGTGGAAAAAATATGTGTTAATAAAGTACCTCATCTATTCTTATCACGTGCATTACAAAAAATACATGTACTATCAATCAATCAATCAATGTTTATTTATATAGCCCCAAATCACAAATGTCTCAAAGGACTGCACAAATCATTACGACTACAACATCCTCGGAAGAACCCACAAAAGGGCAAGGAAAACTCACACCCAGTGGGCAGGGAGAATTCACATCCAGTGGGACGCCAGTGACAATGCTGACTATGAGAAACCTTGGAGAGGACCTCAGATGTGGGCAACCCCCCCCCCTCTAGGGGACCGAAAGCAATGGATGTCGAGCGGGTCTAACATGATACTGTGAAAGTTCAATCCATAGTGGCTCCAAGACAGCAGCGAGAGTCCCGTCCACAGGAAACCATCTCAAGCGGATCAGCAGCGTAGAGATGTCCCCAACCGATACAGGCGAGCGGTCCATCCTGGGTCCCGACGAGCGGTCCATCCTGGGTCTCGACTCTGGACAGTCAGTACTTCATCCATGGTCATCGGACCGGACCCCCTCCACAAGGGAGGGGGGGACATAGGAGAAAGAAAAGAAGCGGCAGATCAACTGGTCTAAAAAGGGAGTCTATTTAAAGGCTAGAGTATACAGATGAGTTTTAAGATGAGACTTAAATGCTTCTACTGAGGTAGCATCTCGAACTGTTACCGGGAGGGCATTCCAGAGTACTGGAGCCCGAACGGAAAACGCTCTATGTGCAATTACATACACTATATTCCCAAAAGTATTTAGCCACCCATCCAAATGATGAGAATCAGGTGTCCTAATCACTTGGCTCTGCCACAGGTGTATACAATCAAGCACTTAGGCATGGAGACTATGTTTACAAACATTTGTGAAAGAATGGAGCTCAGTGATTTCCAGCAGGGAACTGTAATAGGATGCCAGCTGTGCGACAAATCCCGTCCTCGCTCCTAAATATTCCAAAGTCAACTTTCGGATTTATTATAAGAAAATGGAAGAGTTTGGGAACAACAGCAACTCAGCCACAATGTGGTAGGAGTGTGAACTTTGGTGGAGGAGGAATTCCATCCATCCATCCATTTCCTACCGCTTATTCCCTTTCGGGGTCGCGGGGGTCGCTGGCGCCTATCTCAGCTACAATCGGGCGGAAGGCGGGGTACACCCTGGACAAGTCGCCACCTCATCGCAGGGCCAACACAGATAGACAGACAACATTCACACTCACATTCTCACACTAGGGCCAATTTAGTGTTGCCAATCAACCTATCCCCAGGTGCATGTCTTTGGAAGTGGGAGGAAGCCGGAGTACCCGGAGGGAACCCACGCATTCACGGGGAGAACATGCAAACTCCACACAGAAAGATCCTCAGCCTGGAATTGAACCCAGGACTGCAGGACCTTCGTATTGTGAGGCAGACGCACTAACCCCTCTTCCACCGTGAAGCCCAGGAGGAATTATGGTGTGTTTTTTTTTTTTCAGGATTTGGGCTTGGCCCCTTACTTTGAGTGAAAGGAACTTTAAATAAGCCAGGATACCAAAACATTTTGGACAATTCCATGCTCCCAACCTTGTGGGAACAGTTTGGAGAGGGCCCCTTCCTCTTCCAACATGACTATGCACCAGTGCACAAAGCAAGGTCCTTTAAGACATGAATGTCAAAGTCTGGTGTGGATGAACTTGACTGGCCTGCACAGAGTCCTGACCCAAACCCGATAGAACACTTTTGGGATGGATTAGAACGGAGACTGAAAGCCAATGCGCTTTTGGAAGAATGGTCGAAAATCCCTAAAAACACATTCTGCAACCTTGTGGACAGCCTTCCCAGATGAGTTGAAGATGTAATAGGTGCAAATGGTGGACTGACATCATATTGAACCCTATGGTTTAGGAATGGGATGGCACTTCAAGTTTATATGTGAGTCAAGGCAGGTGGCCAAATACTTTTGGCAATATAGTGCAGTGGTCCCAAATATTTTTGTAGCTGCGGACTGGTCAACGCTTGATAATTTGTCCCGTGGCCCGGCGGGGACAAATTGTCATGAAAAAGGGAGGCTTTTGTCATGAAAAAGGGAGGGTTTTTTTTGGGTGGGTGCACTAATTGTAAGTGTATCTTGTGTTTTTTATCTTGTTTTAATTAAAAAAAAAATAATAATAATATATATATATATATATTTTTTTTTTATCTAAAAATAATTAAAATGCTTAAAAAAATATTCTTCGGCCCTGTACCAATCGAGCCACGGCCCGGTGGTTGGGGACCACTGATATAGTGTATATTTACACTGTAAGTATCTCTAATAATAAAACAAAATATTATATCATCAGGGCAGCACGGTGGGACAGGGGTTAGTGTGTCTGCCTCAAAATACGAAGATCCTGAGTTCGATCATGCGCTCGGGATCTTTCTGTGTAGAGTTTGCATGTTCTCCCCGTGACTGCGTGGGTTCCCTCCGGGTACTCCGGCTTCCTCTTGCCTCCAAAGACATGCACCTGGGAATAGGTTGATTGGCAACACTAAATTGGCCCTAGTGTGTGAATGTGAGAGCGAATGTTCTCTGTCTATTTGTGTTGGCCCTGTGATGAGGTGGTGACTTGTCCAGGGTGTACCCCGCCTAGCTGAGATAGGCACCAGCGACCCAAAAGGGAATAAGCGGTAGAAAATGGATGGATGGATGGATGGATGGAGTTGATTTATTTTGCGATGCGGGGCATCACAACAAAATTAAACATAATAATGTGTTAATTCCACGACTGTATTGTCCAGTGTGTACACCACCTTCTGCGCGATTGTAGCTGAGATAGGCTGCACCAAATGGATGGATGTATGGATTATATCATCATACAATTCAAAACATTTTTTTTTTTCAAATAGAATAAAGATAAATACATAAATATCAGCTTGACTTATGATTTCAATCCAATAAATTGTTGGCGCAACACATTTCCAGTTATATTTTATACAGTAAAATTCAATTTAGAGTAATAATACACTATAAAAAGACAACAACCGTAGATTTTACAGTTGAAAAAAAGTAGCATTTTTCCGTAAAAAATAGTGATACCGTTTTTTCATTCCATTTAATGAAATTCCATTTATCTATTTATGTTAAAAGCTGTAAAAAAATAATAATAATTGAAAGTCCAGTTTAGAAAACTGCTATCAGACCGCTGCTATCAGTTAGCTTGGCTCCTCAAGTGCAGGTGACGACAGAATTATTCTCGTACAACTCCCCCTTCCGTTCTGCTCCGTGGGTGATCTCTTTATCCCACCGCTGCCACCAGGAAGTGGTATTGTATGAATAACACACTGGGTATTTAGGACTGCAACATGCTTTATTTCAGCGCGGTTGTTTACATAGCCAGCATAGGTGTTACATCCTAAAAGGTCTGCCGTGCACCCGCCGCGTCATATCCGTCCCAGCACAATTCACGTCACTCATTTCACTTCTTCTGTAGCCGATTAGTCGCAAAAAGGATCACTAGCGGCCTTTACCACCAGGAGGCGGGAGTCATTTAATGACTCATATTTGACAGACGCAGCTACGGTATTGTGACGGTCTCAAGCCGTTGTCTTGCGGGTTCCCAGGACCACCAAGAAAGGACATGGCTTGAGCAGTTTGACTCTGTTTATTTTTCAATAAAACCTCAGTCCAGGTCGCTCTTCCGCTCCTCCCCTCCGCCATCTTGGGCCGGGCTCCAGCGTGCCCTGCCTGTCTGTCGGACTGTGGGCTCCACAGGTATATTATTAAAACATAGCTGTTTACTGTTCTTTTTAGCTTGGACCTTGAATTCCACTGAATAGCTCTTAATCTTCTTCCCTTTATGCGATTTCAAATTATTGAAATCAGCCTTCTCCATTTTGAAAATGATGACAGGGGAAGTGTCACTCGTGATGTCACAAGTTTGACCCGGCGGTAATACTAAGCATGCGCTAATTATTTTGCCAAGTGAGTTTGACCCGGAAGTAATTCAAGGCAGGCGCATACTATATGCCCGGCGGCAATTCAAGGAAATACGGTAATCCGTTCCAGGCACCCAAAATATGAACAAAACATCTTGTTATAGAGAAATATTATACGAAGGTCCTGCAGTCCTGGGTTCAAATCCAGGCTCGTCATCTTCCTGTGTGGAGTTTGCATGTTCTCCCCGTGAATGCGTGGGTTCCCTCCGGGTACTCCGGCTTCCTCCCACTTCCAAAGACATGCACCTGGGGATAGGTTGATTGGCAACACTAAAATTGGCCCTAGTGTGTGAATGTGAGTGTGAATGTTGTCTGTCTATCTGTGTTGGCCCTGCGATGAGGTGGCGACTTGTCCAGGGTGTACCCCGCCTTCCGCCCGATTGTAGCTGAGATAGGCGCCAGCGCCCCCCGCAACCCCAAAAGTGAATAAGCGGTAGGAAATGGATGGATGGATGGATTATATACTTACAGAAAACAATGCAAAATACATACCAATGACAGGTGAAATTTTTACCTTTATTGAATACTTTTGTTGGCGAAGACAGTGATGAGACGGAGGAGGAAAGGATAGAGCCACACATCCATCCATCAATTTTCTACCGTTTGTCCCTTTCGGGGTCACAGAGACTTTATCCAGACTGTAAAAAAAAACTCTATAGCTCTTTTTACTATGCGATATTGACAAGAATGTCTTGGCGCTTACGTCACACCTTGAGTCTTTATGCACTGTCTTAGCGGTAGCATAGTAACAATAGGAACCAGGATGAGCTATGGCAGACTTCTCTGGTCTTTCGCCACATAAACCTTTAATATAAGGCCTCCTCCGCACCAGTCGGCCATTTAAAAAGGACTATACCCTGTAATTGACCTTAAAAATACTTTCCGTGGAGGTCGGCAGCCATGTCATTGGCCTACAGCCCAAGCAGTGGCCACATCTTTTCAGGCTAGAGGAGCCTGGGAAGGCCTCCGAGGGTATATTTAGTGGCCCTGGATGGAGCAAAAGTTGCAGATAATGCCAGTCTGTGTATAAAACCGCTCTGCCGCCCACCAGTTGGCCTCTAACAGGCACATTTCCCTCTCCCACGGGGATGTATTCCCTGTGGTCAGAGGTCATCCAGATGCAAGCCAGGTAAATACACAACCACAGGAGATACTGACCAGTGTCACTCTCTGTGAAGGTAACCCATGCTCAGGAGTTTGTTACTGCAAGTCAAGTTTATTGTTGTAAGATGTTGGCAAACCTATAAGTTCCTGCAAGGAGTATCCCCTATTGTCATGGCGCAATGGGTACTTTGGACTCTGTGGTAGAATGCTCAGGATTCATTCCGGTAATTTGGTGTCTTAATGATGCCGCCCCAGCAAAAATGAGGAAATAAAATTGAAAGGACATTAGGTCTCTGATTTTACCAGATGATGTGGTACTCGCAGCCGAGTGTGAAGCGACCGGGATGAGAATCACCACCTCCAAGTCCATGGTTCTCCCCCGGAAAAGGGTGGAGTCCCATCTCCGGGTTGGGGAGGAGACCCTGCCCCAAGTGGAGGAGTTCAAGTACCTAGGAGTCTTGTTCACGAGTGGGGGAAGAGTGGATCGTGAGATCGACAGGCGGATCGGTGCGGCGTCTTCAGTAATGCGGACGCTGTATCGATCCGTTGTGGTGAAAAAGGAGCTGAGCCGGAAGGCAAAGCTCTCAATTTACCGGTCGATCCACGTTCCCATCCTCACCTATGGTCATGAGTTTTGGGTTATGACCGAAAGAACAAGATCACGGGTACAAACGGCCGAAATGAGTTTCCTTCGCCAGGTGGAGGGTCTCTCCCTTAGAGATAGGTTGAGAAGCTCTGTCATACAGGAGGAGCTCAAAGTAAAGCCGCTGCTCCTCCACATGGAGAGGAGCCACATGAGGTTGTTTGGGCATCTGGTCAGGATGCCACCTGAACGCTTCCCTAGGGAGGTGTTTCGGGCACGTCCAACCGGTAGGAGGCCACGAGGAAGACCCAGGACACCTTGGGAAGACTATGTTTCCTGGCTGGCCTGGGAACGCCTCGGGATCCCCCGGTAAGAGCTGGATAAAGTGGCTGGGGAGAGGAAAGTCTGGGTTTCCCTGCTTAGGCTGCTGCTCCCGCGACCCGACTTCGGATAAGCGGAAGAAGATAGATGGATGGATGGAAAATTGAAACGATCCACTCAGCCATGTCCTGTTAATAATACAGAAGCATGGATTTAGCTATTTTGACATCTGCTAGCAGGTCAGCACTGCTGATTTTTGATGAATATGCAGAGTTTCTGTGGTGTGCCTCAAAATTTAGAACCCTGTGAAGACTGAATAATTTGGAATTACCCCCCAAAAGTGTAACACTGAGTTATATTATGCAAAAAAGGAAAACTAATAGTTCAACATTTTAAAACTCATTTTTTAGGTTGGGGTCGTTAAAGTTAAAAGTTAAAGTACCACTGATAGTCACACACACACTAGGTGTGTTGAATTTACCCTCTGCATTGGACCCATCCCCTTGTTCCACCCACTGGGAGGTGAGGGGAGCAGTGAGCAGCAATGGTGGCCATGCTGGGGAATCATTTTGGTCAATTAACCCCGCAATTCCGACCATTCGACTTTATTGATTCCTTCAATAAATCAATCAATCAATGATTATTTATATAGCCCTAAATCAGTAGTGTCTCAAAGGGCTGCACAAACCACAACACAAAGCACAACGACATCCTCGGTAGAGCCCGCATAAGGGCAAGGAAAACTCACGAGAGAGTTCCCTCGAAAATTTAAATACCAGCAGTAATGTACAGAATCGAGAACAAATTTAAAAAGTAAAAAATGGGGTATAAATGGAAATTAAATGAGAAATATAACAACAAGAATGAAAATAAAAAGCAACAATAGGAATAAAAATATAATAGTAAAGTTAAGAATATAACAAGAGAAACTAGGCAGTAGTGACCATGTTATGAAAATGAATTGCACTTTAAAAAAAAAAAATGATGCTCTGTTTAAAATGCTGAGACTGCCTCATCAAAGAAATAACAGCATGTTTATTAATTACTTATATTTAAACAGCCAATAGTGCAATAGTCATTAGTGCATACGTGCACTAATGACTATTTGCCTGGACCTGAGATGCAAAGTGGTCATACAAGTGCAGAAAATACGCCCTTTTTATTGTGTGTAGAACAAAAAAACGAAGCTGTGCAGCTGGGAAAAAAAACAGATGAATGGATGCAAACAGGAAGTCGAATAAAAAATAAGAGCGCTGGACAGGAAACAATCCCATAAACTAATAATATTTTAGATCATGACAGTAACAATCTCTGTGTTGCAACATGCCTGAGCATTAAAGGGCTGTGTGAATAAAGTTGGGTTGATTTATTGACATGCATTATGATAAGGGGGCTTCACGGTGGCGGAGGGGTTAGTGCGTCTGCCTCACAATACGAAGGTTCTGAGTAGTCAGGGTTCAATCCCGGGCTCGGGATCTTTCTGTGTGGAGTTTGCATGTCCTCCCCGTGAATGCGTGGGTTCCCTCCGGGTACTCCGGCTTCCTCCCCCCTCCAAAGACATGCACCTGGGGATAGGTTGATTGGCAACACTAAATGGACCCTAGTGTGTGAATGTTGTCTGTCTATCTGTGTTGGCCCTGCGATGAGGTGGCGACTTGTCCAGGGTGTACACCGCCTTCCGCCCGATTGTAGCTGAGATAGGCACCAGCGCCCCTCGCGACCCCAAAGGGAATAAGCGGTAGAAAAAATGGATGGATGGATTATGATAAGGACTATATTTTTTCTTGAAAATCTAACTTTAAAGGCCTACTGAAACCCACTACTACCCACCACACAGTCTGATAGTTTATATATCAATGATGAAATATTAACATTGCAACACATGCCAATACGGCCGGTTTAGTTTACTAAATTGCAATTTTTAATTTCCCGCGGAGTTTCTTGTTGAAAACGTCGTGGAATGATGACGCGTGCGCGTGACGTCACGGACTGTCAGGAACTATTAGCGCAGCACCATTTGCGGCTAAAAGTCAACTTTTTTCATCGCACAATTAAACAGTATTCTGGACATCTGTGTTGCTGAATCTTTTGCAATTTGTTTAATTAATAATGGAGAAGTCAAAGTAGAAAGATGGAGTTGGGAAGCTTTAGCCTTTAGCCACACAAACACACGGTGATTCCTTGTTTAAAATTCCCAGAGGTGAAGCTTTACTATGGATTAGAGCGGTCAAGCGAACATGGATCCCAACCACTTGTGAACTGGCAGGTTTCGGTGAGAAAATTGTGGTAAAAAGTCGCCTCTTACCGGAGATCTGTGGAGTTTGCGCCGTCCTTGTATCTGCCGTCGACTTCCCTCAAGACACCCGTGGACACACCCCTCCGACTATCAGGTACTATTTAATCTCACTAGCAACACAATAGAAAGATAAGGGATTTCCCAGAATTATCCTAGTAAATGTGTCTAAAAACATCTGAATCCGTCCCAATGCAATCGCCTTTTTTTTCTTACCTTATTTGTTTATTTATTTATTTTTTCTAGTCCTTCATCATCCACGAATCTTTCATCCTCGCTCAAATTAATGGGGAAATTGTTGTTTTCTTGGTCCGAATAGCTCTTGCTGCTGGAGGCTCCCATTCCAAACAATGTGAGGACGTGTGGAGCCCTCACCCTTGTGACGTCATCGTCTGCGACTTCCGGTAAAGACAAGGTTTTTTTATCAGCACCAAAAGTTGCAAACTTTATCGTCGATATTCTCTACTAAATCTTTTCAGCAAAAATATGGCAATATCGCGGAATGATGAAGTGTGACACAAAGAATGGACTTGCTATCCCCGTTTAAATAAAATCTCATTTCTGTAGGTCTTTAATAAACTCGGTGTTTCAAAGAACTTTTAAAGTTTTTTTTACGACAACGCCATGAATCCAACATACATTACACACATACAGTACATTCAATATTTTAACACCATACTGGCCTAATTTATTGTGTCAGATACCACAAAAACCCCAAATATAACTTGATCCAAAAGCCCTGAAGCTGACGCAGAGCGTCAGACAAGTAGCCTAGCGCCGTTTTCATCTCAGCTGTGTGGAGTCCCTTTATGTGCAAAGAAGAAAAAAAGTAGGCGAGTGCAATTTGAGCGACGTGAGCGTCTTAAGGAGTTGCCATTAAATCCATTGCTCTATTAGAAGCTGAATTGACCTGGACTGCCCTTCTTGGAAGTCACAGCAAGTACGAGAAGTCTAGCAGAATGACAGCTGAGAAGGTTGGAATGTTGATCTTTCGGAAAAAAATCAATCTGCCTCTCATGTTGAAGTGAATGGTAAATGGGTTATACTGGTATAACGCTTTTTTCTACCTTCAAGGTACTCAAAGCGCTTTGACACTATTTCCACATTCACCCATTCACACTGATGACGGGAGCTGCCGAGAAAGGCGCTAACCACGACCCATCAGGAGCAAGGGTGAAGTGTCTTGCTCAAGGATGGATTGATGGATTGATTGATTGAAGCTTTTATTAGTACATTGCACAGTACAGTACGTATTCCGTACAATTGACCACGAAATGGTAACACCCGAATACGTTTTTCGACTTGTTTAAGTCAGGGTCCACGTAAATCAATTCATGGTACAAATGACACAACACACAACGGATGTGACAAAGTTCGGACAAAGTGGGGATCGAACCAGGAACCCTCAGGTTGCTGGCAAGGCCGCTCCCGAAGTAATTTATGTTGAAGTTGTGACAGCCTTAAAGAGCTGGTACACTGTGTCGTCCTAGATTTTAAGTGGATGTGTTATTGTTGAACAGAATGTTAAAGGGAAACTTTTTGGGGGAATTCTGTCCATCATCCACACTCCTAACGTGAGACGAGAACACATGTTTCCCTTTTCTGTACAATAGTGAACTAATAGTAAAAAAAAAAAAAAAACTGCTCGGACAAGGCCGCTATCAATGTAGGCAATGGGGATACGATCTATTCCACCTATAAATTCCTCTAAAAAAACACTCAAAAAACCCCCAAAGCAATTTTAGTACATGCTGTAAGTATGTATATAATGTAGCTACAGGCACATTCATGGTTGAATGTAATATTTACAGTACAGTCAAACTTTGATATACAAAGCCTGTTTCCATATGAGTTGGGAAATTGTGTTAGATGTAAATATAATGATTTGCAAATCATGTTCAACCCATATTCAGTTGAATGCACTACAAAAACAAGATATTTGATGTTCAAACTCATAAACTTGATTTTTTTTTGCAAATAATAATTAACTTAGAATTTCATGGCTGCAACTCGTGCCAAAGTAGTTGGGAAAGGGCATGTTCACCGCTGTGTTACATCACCTTATCTTTTAACAACACTCAATAAACGTTTGTGGACTGAGGAAACTTATTGTTGAAGCTTTGAAAGTGGAATTCTTTCTCATTCTTGTTTTATGTAGAGCTTGAGTTGTTCAACAGTCCGGGGTCTCTGCTTTTATGTAGAGCCAGGAAAGTACCCGCACTCTTTTTTTACGAAGCCACGCTGTTGTAACACTTGTATTGCTGATATAAGCAGGGGCGTCCATGATAACGTTGCTTGGATGACAACATGTGTTGTTCCAAAACCTGTATGGAGCTTTCAGAATTATGGTGCCTTCACAGGTGTGTAAGTTACCCATGCATTGGGCTCTAATACACCCCCATACCATCACAGGTGCTGGCTTTTGAACTTTGCGCCTATGACAATCCGAATGGTTATTTTCCTCTTTGTCCTGGAGGACACCACATCCTCTGTTTCCAAATATAATTTGAAATGTGGACTCATCAGACCACAGAACACCTTTCCACTTTGCATCAGTCCATCTTAGATGAGCTCGGGCACAGCAAAGCCGGCAGTGTTTCTGGATGTTTGGCTTTGCATAGTAGAGTTTTAACTTGCACTTACAGATATAGCGACCAACTGTAGTTACTGATAGTGGTTTTATGAAGCGTTCCTGAGCCCATGTTTGATATCCTTTACACACGGATGTCGGTTTTTGATGCAGTACCACCTGAGGGATCAAAAGTCCGTTATATCATCGCTTATGTGCAGTGATTTCTCCAGATTCTCCGAACTGTTTGATGATTTTACGGACCGTAGATGGTAAAAATCCCTAAATTCCTTGCAATAGCTCGTTGAGGAATGTTGTTCTAAAAACTGTTCGACAATTTGCTTACAAAGTGGTGGACCCTCACCCCATCCTTGTTTGTGAATTACTTAGCCTTTCATGGAAGCTGTTTCTTTACCCAATCATGGCACCCACCTGTTCCCAATTAGCCTGCACACCTTTGGGATGTTTTGATGAGCATTCCTCAACTTTATCAGTATTTATTGCCACCTTCTCAACTTCTTTGTCACGTTTTGCTGGCATCAAATTTTAAAGTTAATGATTAATTGCACAAAAAAAATGTTTATCAGTTAGAACATCAAATATCTTGTCTTTGTAGCATATTCAAACTGAATATGGGTTGAAAATTATTTGCAATGATTGTATTCCGTTTGTATTTACATTTAACACAATTTCCCAACTGATATGGAAAACGGGGTTTGTAATACATTATTCTATATAACGCGATCGTGCTACGGAACCAACATTTTCGACTGTTTACATTGCGTTGTGGTGGGCTGGTGGACTGGGGGTGTAGTAGTAGCTAACAAGCTAAATCTGTCAGGCGTCTTTCCGTAGCTTGTGGGCTGTTTAGGGCTGCTAGAAAAACTGGGCTTCTCTCCATAAGAAGGTTTGCAAGAAGAACACGAAGGGCATACTCAAGTTTTTTTTTCTTTCACCGACTTGAGTTCTTGTTGTCTTTGGACCGGGCTACCATAGCTGGGCTAGCAAGTTGGTAACGTGTGAATCTTCAAAGTTGACCAACTTCCACAACCTTGGACATACAGTCACGTGTCAAAAGTTTACATTCACTTGTAAAGGGCATAAGGGGGCGGTTTAGCTCGGTTGGAAGAGCTGCCGTGCCAGCAACTTGAGGGTTGCAGGTTCGATTCCCGCTTCCGCCATCCTAGTCACTGCCGTTGTGTCCTTGGGCAAGACACTTTACCCACCTGCTCCCAGTGCCACCCACACTGGTTTGAATGTAACTTAGATATTGGGTTTCACTATGTAAAGCGCTTTGAGTCACTAGAGAAAAGGTGCTATATAAATATAATTCAATTCAATAATGTCATGGCTGTCTTGAGTTTCCAATCATTTCCTACAACTCTTATTTTGTTGTGGTAGAGTGATTGGAGCACATACTTGTTGGTCCACAAAAAAACATTCATTAAGTTTGGTTCTTTTATTAATTTATTATGGGTCTACTAATGTGACTAAATCTGCTGGGTCAAAAGTATACATACAGCAATGTCAATATTTGGTTACCATGAAGTGGCTGGGGAGAGGGAAGTCTGGGTTTCCCTGCTTAGGCTGTTGCCCCCGCGACCCGACCTCGGATAAGCGGAAGATGATGGATGGATGGATGGATGGATAAAGCGCTTTTGGTAGCCATCCACAAGCTTCTGGTTGAATTTTTGACCACTCCTCTTGACCAAAGTGGTGCAGTTCAGCTAAATGTGTTGGTTTTCTGACATGGACTTGTTTCTTCAGCATTGTCCACACGTTTAAGTCAAGACTTTGGGAAGGCCATTCTAAAACCATAATTCTAGCCCGATTTAGCCATTCCTATACCACTTTTGATGTGTGTTTGGGGGTCATTGTCCTGTTGGAATACCCAACTGCGCCCAAGACCCAACTTCAGGGCTGATGATTTTAGGTTGTTAATCCTCATTTTTCATTGTCCCATTTACTCTCTGTAAAGCACCAGTTCCATTGGCAGCAAAACAGGCCCATAGCATAATACTACCACCACCATGCTTGACGGTAGGTTAGGTGTTCCTGGGATTAAAAACCTCCCCTTTTCGCCTCCAAACATATTGCTGGGTATTGTGGCCAAACAGCTAAATTTTTGTTTCATCTGACATCACATGGACAAAGATAAGACAATTTGGAGGAAAGTTCTTTGGTCAGACAAGTATGTGCTCCAATCATTCTATCACAGGGGTCGGGAACCTTTTTGGCTGAGAGAGCCAAGAATCCAAATATTTTAAAAGGTATTTCCGTAAGAGCCATATAATTTTTTTTTCAACACTGAACAACTAAATGCCTGCATTTTAAATAAGACCAACATTTCTAGAGTATAATAGGTCTCTTATTCTTTGTAATAACACTGTTATTCTGAAGCAAACTGTGGAGGGGGCGTGGCATGCGGGCCTGCAGCGAAGCAGGGTATTGGCAGGATCGGCCTCGAAATCAGCGACAGGTGCGTAGATGGCCCACCTGGGCCTTGTTATGTAATCACCTGTCGCTCTGTTTATAAGCAGCAGCCAGGAGGAGAGACGGGGTTGGGGCTGGAGCCAGAGCGCGAGTGAGAACGAAAGAGGAAAAGACAATTGCTGGAAAGAAACTGAGAGACTTATTAAAAAATAAGACAATATTGTAACCCTGAAACAGGCTCTCATGTCGGTGGTCTGAAAAACACCCAGGAGGGCAAGCCCTACACTAACCAATAATAAATAAATAACTTCTTACCATTAACGCAACTTCTTGAACTGGTGCGGTAGAAACGGATGGATGGATTAAAAATGCATGAGAATGTTTTATATTTTGAATTTTTTTTTTCAACACTGTTATTACATGTGGAATTATTCATTACTTATCGTGTTACGCAATGTCAGCTCAGATTTAGCCGAGAGCCAGATGCAGTCATCAAAAGAGCCACATCTGGCTCTAGAGCCGTAGGTTCCCTACCCCTGCTCTATCACAACAAAATAAGAGTTGGAGAAATTATTGGAAACGCAAGACAGCCATGACATTCAATCAATCAATCAATCGCCCGCAGACTTTTTTTGGGCTTTGGGAATCACTAACAAGCCGGAGTCCTTTGAACGCAGATTTCTTGCCGGGACATATGGTACAATACAATCGGCAAGATAAGATGGAGCTAGACCGTGTAGTATTTTATACGTAAGTAGTAAAACCTTAAAGTCACATCTTAAGTGCACAGGAAGCCAGTGCAGGTGAGCCAGTACAGGCGTAATGTGATCAAACTTTCTTTTTCTTGTCAAAAGTCTAGCAGCCGCATTTTGTACCAACTGTAATCTTTTAATGCTAGACATGGGGAGACCCGAAAATAATACGTTACAGTAGTCGAGGCGAGACGTAACAAACGCATGGATAATGATCTCAGCGTCTTTAGTGGACAGAATGGAGCGAATTTTAGCGATATTACGGAGATGAAAGAAGGCCGTTTTAGTAACGCTTTTAATGTGTGACTCAAAGGAGAGAGTTGGGTCGAAGATAATACCCAGATTCTTTACTGTGTCGCCTTGTTTAATTGTTTGGTTGTCAAATGTTAGAGTTGTATTATTAAATAGAGTTCGGTGTCTAGCAGGACCGATAATCAGCATTTCCGTTTTTTTGGCGTTGAGTTGCAAAAAGTTAGCGGACATCCATTGTTTAATTTCATTAAGACACGCCTCCAGCTGACTACAATCCGGCGTGTTGGTCAGCTTTAGGGGCATGTAGAGTTGGGTGTCATCAGCATAACAGTGAAAGCTAACACCGTATTTGCGTATGATGTCACCTAGCGGCAGCATGTAGATGCTGAAGAGTGCAGGGCCAAGGACCGAACCCTGGGGAACGCCACACGTTACCTTAACGTAGTCCGAGGTCACATTGTTATGGGAGACACACTGCATCCTATCAGTAAGATAAGAGTTAAACCAAGACAGGGCTAAGTCTGACATACCAATTCGTGTTTTGATACGTTCTAATAAAATATTATGATCGACGGTATCGAAAGCAGCGTTAAGATCGAGGAGCAGCAACATAGATGACGCATCAGAATCCACCGTTAGCAATAGATCATTAGTCATTTTTGCGAGGGCTGTCTCCTTCGAGTGATATGCCCTGAAACCGGATTGAAAGGTTTCACATAGATTGTTAGACGCTAAGTGTTCATTTAACTGCTCCGCAACAATTTTTTCAAGGATTTTTGAAATAAAGGGAAGGTGAGACACCGGTCGGTAGTTTACCATGAGGTCAGGATCGAGGTTAGGTCTTTTAAGAAGAGGATGAATAACCGCTTTTTTGAATGCTAGGGGAACAGTGCCCGAGGAAAGTGATAAGTTTATAATATTTAGCACTGATGGACCTAATAATACAAAGAGCTCCTTGATCAGTTTCCCAGGAAGAGGGTCAAGTAAACATGTTGTTTGTTTTATTCCATTTACACGTTGTAACAATTCCTCTAATGTTATTTCCTCAAAACGAGAGAAACTATTTTGGAGGGCAGTATCCGCCGTATATACAATCGTGTCACATTATGTTCTTTACAAGTGTATGTAAAGTTTTGATCGTGACTGTACATGTAAGAGGTGTGATTTATAATCTAGCATTACTTTTATAACCCAAATTTGTAACGGATTGCAGATGATGGGAACTTTTTTTCAAAATTGCAGTTCTTTCAATTATAATCATTTTAGTTTAGGTCAACAGAGAGGCTTTTTTTTTGTCATGCCATTGAGGTGTAGGCCACTGGGAATGGAAGTATCTTACTGTTTTGAGAATTCCATTCAAATGTTATATGTATTATGTTTACCCGTATTCAATTTCATTTTTCTGCTATAAAATCAATGTGCGTTAAATGTTTGCATAAAACGCAGCAGCAGTATTGCATAACTTGAGGAATGTTAAAAAGTACAAGTTGAAGTACCACTGATAGTCACACGCACACTATTGTGGGGATTTGAATTTCTTCCTTCAGGGAAGCTGACTATTCGTATCATTGTTTTTTTTTAATGTGTTTATACTCAATAAATGCAGAGAAATCGATTACTATACTGGACTATCAGCAGCTACACAACGCTGCAGTGTCAGTATCAGAGGTGGGTAGAGTAGCCAGAAATTGTACTCAAGTAAGAGTACTGTTACTTTAGAGATTTATTACTCAAGTAAAAGTAAGGAGTAGTCACCCAAATATTTACTTGAGTAAAAGTAAAAAGTATGTTGTGAAAAAACTACTCAAGTACTGAGTAACTGATGAGTAACCTGTTTGTTTAATGATTCCAGCGACAATTAATGCACAAAAACATAAAAATAGCAATGAGCAAATTCAGAGCCAGGAATATCTCTTAAGCAACTAAAACAATATTATATATCAAATAATAATACATTAAAATAAAAAATAAAAAATAAGGCAAATTGAGCCACAATAACTTAACAGCACCATAGGCTCAGTAGCCATTCATTGATTGATTGATACTTTTATTAGTGGATTGCACAGTACAGTACATATTCCCTACAATTGACCACTAAATGGTAACACCCCAATAAGTTTTTCAACGTTTATCAATTACTTAGTAAATGATCAAGTCGAGGTGATCTACCTCATATATACATACACACACATAACATTTATACACACACACATATCATATATATATATATATATATATATGTATATACATATATACATACACATACCTTTATATATACAGTATATACTTTATATTTATTTATTTTGCCGTTTTTGTTCACATGTTAAAGGTATTTTAATGAATATACATGCACGTTTAACATATAGATTCCTATCTTTAATGAAGACAAGAATATAAGTTGGTGTATTACCTGATTCTGATGACTTGCATTGATTGGAATCAGACAGTATAGTGCTGATAACGTCCCGCTTTTCAAATGGAGGAGAAAAAAAGTTCCTCCTTCCTGTGTAGTACATCATGAAAGTCGTTGGTTTTTGGCATCTTATTTGTCCAGCTTCCATATTCGTTTTTATACACTTTACAAGAAATACATTGGCGGCAAACTCCGTACCTTGCTAGTTTGTTTGTGCTGGCTTTCGGAGACTCTTATTTTGTCAGCGCAGGCGCGATGGAGCGGCACTTTTATTGTGAAGACAGGAACTGTGCGATCAGTCTTTAGGCTTTTGACGGGAAGTACGGTTGAAATAAAAAGTGTCTTTTTTTCCTTGACACTTTTGATTGATTGGTTGATTGATTGAAACTTTTATTAGTAGATTGCACAGTACAGTACATATTCCGTACAATTGACCACTAAATGGTAACACCCCAATAAGTTTTTCAACGTTTATCAATTACTTAATAAATGACCAAGTCGAGGTGATCTACCTCATATATACATACACACACATATCATATATATATATATATATATATATATATATATATATATATATATATATATATATACATACACATACCTTTATATATACAGTATATACTTTATATTGATTTATTTTGCCGTTTTTGCTCACATGTTGAAGGTGTTTTAATGAATATACATGCACGTTTAACATATAGATTCCTATCTTTAATGAAGACAAGAATATAAGTTGGTGTATTACCTGATTCTGATGACTTGCATTGATTGGAATCAGACAGTATAGTGCTGATAACATCCCGGTTTTCAAATGGAGGAGAAAAAAAGTTCCTCCTTCCTGTGTAGTACATCATGAAAGTCGTTGAATTTTGGCATCTTATTTGTCCAGCTTCCACATTCGTTTTTATACACTTTACAAGAAATACATTGGCGGCAAACTCCGTACCTTGCTAGTTTGTTTGTGCTGGCTTTCGGAGACTCTTATTTTGTCAGCGCAGGCGCGATGGAGCGGCACTTTTATTGTGAAGACAGGAACTGTGCGATCAGTCTTTAGGCTTTTGACGGGAAGTACGGTTGAAATAAAAAGTGTCTTTTTTTCCTTTACACTTTTGATTGATTGGTTGATTGATTGAAACTTTTATTAGTAGATTGCACAGTACAGTACATATTCCGTACAATTGACCACTAAATGGTAACACCCCAATAAGTTTTTCAACGTTTATCAATTACTTAATAAATGACCAAGTCGAGGTGATCTACCTCATATATACATACACACACATATCATATATATATATATATATATATATATATATATATATATATATATATACATACACATACCTTTATATATACAGTATATACTTTATATTGATTTATTTTGCCGTTTTTGCTCACATGTTGAAGGTGTTTTAATGAATATACATGCACGTTTAACATATAGATTCCTATCTTTAATGAAGACAAGAATATAAGTTGGTGTATTACCTGATTCTGATGACTTGCATTGATTGGAATCAGACAGTATAGTGCTGATAACATCCCGGTTTTCAAATGGAGGAGAAAAAAAGTTCCTCCTTCCTGTGTAGTACATCATGAAAGTCGTTGGTTTTTGGCATCTTATTTGTCCAGCTTCCATATTCGTTTTTATACACTTTACAAGAAATACATTGGCGGCGAACTCCGTACCTTGCTAGTTTGTTTGCGCTGGCTTTCGGAGACTCTTATTTTGTCAGCGCAGGCGCGATGGAGCGGCACTTTTATTGTGAAGACAGGAACTGTGCGATCAGTCTTTAGGCTTTTGACGGGAAGTACGGTTGAAATAAAAAGTGTCTTTTTTTCCTTGACACTTTTGATTGATTGGTTGATTGATTGAAACTTTTATTAGTAGATTGCACAGTACAGTACATATTCCGTACAATTGACCACTAAATGGTAACACCCCAATAAGTTTTTCAACGTTTATCAATTACTTAATAAATGACCAAGTCGAGGTGATCTACCTCATATATACATACACACACATATCATATATATATATATATATATATATATATATATATATATATATATATATATATATATGTATATATATATATATATACATACACATACCTTTATATATACAGTATATACTTTATATTTATTTATTTTGCCGTTTTTGTTCACATGTTAAAGGTATTTTAATGAATATACATGCACGTTTAACATATAGATTCCTATCTTTAATGAAGACAAGAATATAAGTTGGTGTATTACCTGATTCTGATGACTTGCATTGATTGGAATCAGACAGTATAGTGCTGATAACGTCCCGGTTTTCAAATGGAGGAGAAAAAAAGTTCCTCCTTCCTGTGTAGTACATCATGAAAGTCGTTGGTTTTTGGCATCTTATTTGTCCAGCTTCCATATTCATTTTTATACACTTTACAATAAATACATTGGCGGCAAACTCCGTACCTTGCTAGTTTGTTTGCGCTGGCTTTCGGAGACTCTTATTTTGTCAGCGCAGGCGCGATGGAGCGGCACTTTTATTGTGAAGACAGGAACTGTGCGATCAGTCTTTAGGCTTTTGACGGGAAGTACGGTTGAAATAAAAAGTGTCTTTTTTTCCTTTACACTTTTGATTGATTGGTTGATTGATTGAAACTTTTATTAGTAGATTGCACAGTACAGTACATATTCCGTACAATTGACCACTAAATGGTAACACCCCAATAAGTTTTTCAACGTTTATCAATTACTTAATAAATGACCAAGTCGAGGTGATCTACCTCATATATACATACACACACATATCATATATATATATATATATATATATATATGTATATATATATATATATATATATGTATATATATATATACATACACATACCTTTATATATACAGTATATACTTTATATTGATTTATTTTGCCGTTTTTGCTCACATGTTGAAGGTGTTTTAATGAATATACATGCACGTTTAACATATAGATTCCTATCTTTAATGAAGACAAGAATATAAGTTGGTGTATTACCTGATTCTGATGACTTGCATTGATTGGAATCAGACAGTATAGTGCTGATAACGTCCCGCTTTTCAAATGGAGGAGAAAAAAAGTTCCTCCTTCCTGTTTAGTACATCATGAAAGTCGTTGGTTTTTGGCATCTTATTTGTCCAGCTTCCATATTCGTTTTTATACACTTTACAAGAAATACATTGGTGGCGAACTCCGTAGCTTGCTTGTTTGTTTGCGCTGGCTTTCGGAGACTCTTATTTTGTTAGCGCAGGCGCGATTGAGCGGCGCTTTTATTGTGAAGACAGGAACTGTGCGATCAGTCTTTAGACTATTGACGGGAAGTACGGTTGAAATAAAAAGTGTCTTTTTTCCTTTACACTTTTGATTGATTGGTTGATTGATTGAAACTTTTATTAGTAGATTGCACAGTACAGTACATATTCCGTACAATTGACCACTAAATGGTAACACCCCAATAAGTTTTTCAACATGTCGGGTTCTACGTGTGACGGTCACGTGACCACCTGGCTCTGTTTGATTGGTCCAACGTCACCAGTGACTGCATTTGATTGGTGAAACGCAGGCATGCGTAGTTCCTACTTTGAATGCGTGTCTGACAAAATCAAAACAAACAAAGCGTGCATTAACAGATCGATTAAAAAAAAGTAGCGAGTAGCGACCTGATTGCAGATAAATGGAGCGGAGTAAAAGTAGTGTTTCTTCTCTATAAATATACTCAAGTAAAAGTATGTTGCATAAAAACTACTCTTAGAAGTACAATTTATCCCAAAAGTTACTCAAGTAGATGTAACGGAGTAAATGTAGCGCGTTACTACCCACTTCTGGTCAGTATTGGACATAAAAGAGTGTTATCGGGCCATCCCTGGTAGTTATCACCGGGACTGAAGCATTGCAGCTACTAAGCATGTCTATCCCCGTAGGATATCTTCTCTTTTTTGTTTAAAAGATTTCCAAGGGGCATCTGCAAAGAAAATTTATGGGCTCCATCATCAAAGAAAAATGCTAAAACTTAGGATTCCTTTCTTAGCCAGTGAAGCCAGTGGTCAAACTCGATTTGAGAGGAGACATAATCTCTGCTGTAGCTCTGGAGGATAGGAATGTTACAATTCTGATCAGTACCTTTTTACGGTGATAAAACTGCCAAATAAAAAGGGGTAGGCCTCGTTTCAGAGAGGTAGAAGTGGGGGCTATCAAAGCGGCAAGCACTGCATAAATTGGTGCCACCAACTTTTGTGCAATAGTCTTTGGGGCTTCCTCAAAATGTAACTCATGCTCAGTCATGGTGGACTAGTTTGCTCTTTCTAAAGTAGCGTAGCAATGACAAGAGTCGTGTTGCTGCCTTTGAAACTTTTTAGCCGCAGCTCATATAAGCCTTGTTTCCACCACTTGTTTGGTTATTTTGTTTCCATCGTAAAAACGGAAGACTATGGAAATAACAGGGTACTTTACCCATTTTTGGCATTCTACCACTGGGGTTCCAAGCACAGGACTTTATGGGTGGAGCTAGAATCCCATACAGGATTTTCAATTCCATGTGACAACAGGAATGTGTTGGAAAGACAGGGACTGGTTTCTCAAACAAAAGCTTTTCTCGACCGTCTCAAAATAACAAAGCCATGAAGAAGGAACACAGAAATCCTGACTCAACAGATTGTGCTATAACAGGGGTCTCAAACACGCGGCCCGCGAGACGTTATTTTGCGGCCCGCAGTTTGATGTGAAAATTTAATGTTGGTGCGGCCCGCGAGTTTTCTATGAGGGTATACTTGTATACCCTCGATTTTTCCGGGAGACTCCCAATGTTCAGTGCCCCTTCCAGAAGTTATTATTTTCCCGAAATTCACCCTAACATCCAAAATAAGGGAGCACCGTGGAGGCACTCCCTTTACCGTCCTCTATGATCTGTACAAACAGCATGACAGCATATTGTATTCGGCTTCTAACGACGCAGTAAGCGACTGCAAGACATAGTTGATCAACAGCCACACAGGTCACACTCAGGGTGTCCGTATAAGCAACTTTAACACTGTTACAAATATGTGCCAAACTGTGAACCCACACCAAACAAGAACGACAAACACATTTTCTGAGAACATCTGCACCGTAACACAACATAAACACAACAGAACAAATACCCAGAATCCCATGCAGCCCTAACTCTTCCGGGCTACATTATACACCCCGGGGAGAATGATTGCCCCGGGAGATTGTCGGGTGGGGCACTGATATTCGGGTTTTTCTCTGAAAGATTGCGAGATCCATCTAACATGTTGCTAGGGCGGGAAAGCCATTCAAAGAAGGTGAATTCATTAAAAAGTGCATGTTAGATTTTTTTAAAGAAATCTTTTCTAGCGGCCCAGTCCCACCCAGTTTCTGCATCT
Source organism: Nerophis ophidion (assembly GCF_033978795.1). NCBI lineage: Eukaryota > Metazoa > Chordata > Actinopteri > Syngnathiformes > Syngnathidae > Nerophis > Nerophis ophidion. The sequence goes on from NC_084622.1 coordinate 37,789,159, forward strand.
AGTGGCCCCCAGGTAAATTGAGTTTGAGACCCCTGTTCTATAATGTTAGGGTCTTGTTTCTCTTCGTTGTTTAACTCATTGGTGGGTTAAGCTGGTATGATGTCACACTATGTACACCTACAGTATGTACCTAGAGGCAGATAACTGTATCAACTGTATTACTTGTGTACAGCAACCAGGTAATGTACAGTAGGTCTGTTTTCACGCTCACCACAGCACCTTATATGGACCTTGGTCGGCATTATGATTAAAATTAAAAACAAATATTCTGGCAAATCTAGAAAATCTGTAGAATCAAATTTAAATCTTATTTCAAAGTCTTTTGAGTTTCTTTTAAATTTTTTCTTCTGGAAAATCTAGAAGAAATAATGATTTGTCTTTGTTAGAAATATAGCTTGGTCCAATTTGTTATATATACTAACAAAGTGCAGATTGGATTTTAACCTATTTAAAACATGACATCAAAATTTTAAAATTAGTCTTAATCAGGAAAAAATACTAATGATGTTCCATAAATTTTTTTTTAATTTTTTCAAAAAGATTTGAATTAGCTAATTTGTTTCCCATTTTTTGGTTGAATTTTGAATTTTAAAGAGTCGAAATTGAAGATAAACCGGTTTCAAAATTTAATTTTCATTTTTTCCGTGTTTTCTCCTCTTTTAAAACGTTCAATTAAATGTTTTTTTTTTAAATCATTTATTCCCTACAAAAAACCTTCCGTAAAAGGAAAAAAAAATGTTCGGCGGAATGACGGACAGAAATACCCATTTTTATATACACACATATATATATATATATATATATATATATATATATATATATATATATATATATACATAGATTTATTTATTAAAGGTAAATTGAGCAAATTGGCTATTTCTGGCAATTTATTCAAGTTTGTATCAAACTTGTAGCCCTTTGCATTAATCAGTACCCAAGAAGTAGCTCTTGGTTTCAAAAAGGTTGGTGACCCCTGCTCTAAAGGCTTAGTTGGCCACATGCGTGGACGGCTCCTTTTAGCTCTTATTTCCAAAATTGTGTACACTACTGAATTGGGGTCTTATTTGCTTACTGCTATCTGATGGTGTCAGAAGAGTATAAAATACAATGGAATTTGGAAGAAAAAAAAGAAGTGTAAAAATAAGAATTAGCGTGTCACTAAACATGAAGTTTATGTTTGTTATTTATGGACTAAGAACATCATGTAAAAATATGATTCTTAGTTTTTAGTCTAATTAGGGTCCAATAAGCCCAAATAGCAAAGAGAAATTAAAAAAAAGCATGTTAACGAACAGCTTGGACCTTAAGAGGTTAAACAATAGTTTAGTGGCTGAAACAGGGTTTAGTGTCAATAATTATTGGTTTATGGGGTTATCCGGCTTAGTGTAGACATAGCAAAAGTAGCGTCAGATTTACCGCCCTTTCGAGCACCCACTGGCAGAAATGTAGATCGGTGCCTATGCCTCGGCCTACAGGTGCCCCAGCTCATGAGTTTTTGGGATACGAGCTGACTCTCTATAAAAAGGAAGAGAAAAAACAGCTAATTTGAATCTTTTTGAAAAAATTAAAAAAATAATTTGTGGAACATGATTAATATTTTTTCCTGATTAAGATTAATTTTAGAATTTTGATTACAAGTTTTAATAAGTTCAAAATCCAATCTGCACTTTGTTATAATAGATAACACATTGGACCAATCTATATTTCTAACAAAGACAAATCATTATTTCTTCTAGATTTTCCAGAAATTTTTTTTTAAATGAAATTCAAAAGACTTTGAAATAAGATTTAAATTTGATTCTACAGATTTTCTAAATTTGCCAGAATATTTTTATTTTATTGTAATCATAATACGTTTGAAGAAACATTTCACAAATATTCTTTGTCGAAAAAACAGAAGCTAAAATGAAGAATTAAATAAAAAATGATTTATTATTCTTTACGATAAAAAATTCAAAAAATACTTGAACATTGATTTAAATTGTCAGGAAAGAAGAGGAATGAATTTAAAAGGTAAAAAAGTATATGTGTTTAAAAATCGTAAAAATAATTTTTAAGGTTGTATTTTTTCTCTAAAATTGTCTTTCTGAAATTTATAAGAAGCAGGATAAAAAAAAAAGAATTTATTTAAACAAGTGAAGACAAAGTCCTTAAAATATTTTCTTGGATTTTCTAATTCTTTTGGAGTTTTGTCTCTCTTAGAATTAAAAATGTCAAGCAAAGCGAGACCAGCTTCCTAGTAAATAAATACAATTAAAAAAAATAGAGGCAGCTCACTGGTAAGTGCTGCTATTTGAGCTATTTTTAGAACAGGCCAGCGGGCGACTCATCTGGTCCTTACGGGCACCGCGTTGGTGACGCCTGCTTTAGAGGTTTTAAGGTTCCCCTCTTCGGATACTTGTTTACACGGGTAAGTGCGTTGTCTATTTTTTGAATTTCCAACTTGTAGCATTGTATGGACTCATTGATCGTTTACAAACTGAGTTGGGAGAGGAAATGACGACAGAAAGACCGCACTCCGGCTTGTTAGTGATTCCCAAAGCCCAAAAAAAGTCTGCGGGCTATAGAGCGTTTTCCGTTCGGGCTCCAGTACTCTGGAATGCCCTCCCGGTAACAGTTCGAGATGCTACCTCAGTAGAAGCATTTAAGTCTCACCTTAAAACTCATTTGTATACTCTAGCCTTTAAATAGACTCCCTTTTTAGACCAGTTGATCTGCTGTTTCTTTTCTTTTTCTTCTATGTCCCACTCTCCCCTGTGGAGGGGGTCCGGTCCGATCCGGTGGCCATGTACTGCTTGCCTGTGTATCGGCTGGGGACATCTCTGCGCTGCTGATCCGCCTCCGCTTGGGATGGTTTCCTGCTGGCTCTGCTGTGAACGGGACTCTCGCTGCTGTGTTGGATCCGCTTTGGACTATGACTCTCGCGACTGTGTTGGATCCATTGTGGATTGAACTTTCACAGTATCATGTTAGACCCGCTCGACATCCATTGCTTTCCTCCTCTCCAAGGTTCTCATAGTCATTATTGTCACCGATGTCCCACTGGGTGTGAGTTTTCCTTGCCCTTATGTGGGCCTACCGAGGATGTCGTGGTGGTTTGTGCAGCCCTTTGAGACACTAGTGATTTAGGGCTATATAAGTAAACATTGATTGATTGATTGACTCCGCACAGGAAGTGACGTCAGAAAGAACGCAGCAAAGCCAGCTTCGTAATTAAGCGGTTTCGTAACTCGGCGACTTAGTGTACAAGGGGCCTGATGAGCATGCCTGGTTTTTGCTTGGTGATGAGAAAGAATTTGCCATCAATCCCTTGTGGGCGCTCAGCATTGTCCGTGGGTGCTCGGGCCACGTACCACCCACGGGGGTTGAGGTACCATCGTATACCCTCCGCAGACCAACCATCCTCTGCAGTGGACATTTGGTCTCTTGCAATTTGTTTCGGGAAAAATACAGACCTGTTATGCAAAACCCAGATGTCCACTGCAGAGGACATTGTTTCTCAGTACGATATAACAAATGTGCACATTTGACAAACTGTATGAAAGAAGTGCAACAAAGCTTAGCCAAACATATGCTCAAAGTGGTGGCGGTGACCGACCTGATGACCACACCTTGCCCATCTGGGGAGCTGGTGACGCACTGCCTGCGCTCTAAGGACACTGAGTTCAAAGCAATAATTTAATTCAGATGAAGAAAAGGAGTATTTCCAGATTAATAAAAGCCATACCCTCTTTCTCTTTTTCCTGCTCCTATTGCATTTTTTCATGCCTCCGAAACATCTGGCTGAGAAGCAGCATTACTACTACTAAAATCTTCTAAACCCTAAATATACCTAAAAAAAGATAGAAGCATTTGTGCAGCTCTGGCTCCGTAAAACCTTTGACCACATTTCTTTTTCAGTCCTTTTCTAGATATGCCCCTTAATCATACCATATATGTTTGTAATCATCCTATTGGAAAGAGACGGATCCAGATGCGATTAGTGGGACTTGGCCACAGAATCAGAAGCTGGGATTCAGAGAGTCACAGCTGTCCCTGTCGTGCAGCTGCGGGCCGAGGATGTGACCGGCTGCGCAGCCAGTTCAACCGGATGATGCAAAGCTCTGTGGCATATGCACAAGTACACCAGTGGTCACGCCAAGCACTGGTGCACCCAGTAGAACGGTTCTGCTTGACAACACGTAAAAGCTCAGATGGTGCATATATTTCAAGCTTCGTGGCTATGCTAGTCTCATGAGGAAAGCATGCAGAGATGATGGAGTGATGGTGGATGTACAGCCATTTGACAATACGGGACTGCGAGCCATTCAAAATAAACCGTAGAATGTCCCTGTTATTTTTTTTCATGCCACACGAGCCAGAGTTGTGGCGCAATTGCTGGTCTCAAAATATTTCTGCTGATAATCATAGTGTGAATAATTTAGCATGATATTAGTTTAAATCATATTCTGATGTTTTTCCTGGAACACTTTCTCCCCACATTCATCTGCCACACTGTGTGACTGTGATGTAATGGCAGGGATTTCTCATTGGCTACAGATATGTTCACCAACAGTGCATGAAGGGTACACAACAGAGAACCTCAAATTATCACTGACTCACATCTTATAATCCAGTGGTTCTTAACCAGGGTTCGATCGAACCACAGGGGTCCGGTGAGTCGACCTCAGGGGTTCGGCCGAGGTCAAAACACACCCGACTCTTCGTGTAAGTATGGCAACAGCTGAATGATTTGCAGGTGTCTAAATTGTTGTGATTTTATGCACTGTGTTGGTTTTGTTGTTTGAACAAGGTGATGTTCATGCACGGTTCATTTTGTGCACCAGTAAAAAAAAAACATGGTAACACTTTAGTATAGGTAACATATTCACCATTAATTAGTTTCGTATTAACATGCAAATTAGTCACATATTGGCTCTTAACTATTTATTAAGTACTAATTATGACCTTATTAGAACCTTAACCCTCTAACCCAGGGGTCGGGAACCTTTTTGGCTGAAAGAGCAAAGAAGCCAAATATTTAAAAAAGTATTTCCCTAAGAGCCATATAATATATTTTTTAACACTGAACACAACCAAACGCGTGCATTTTTAAGTAAGACCAACATTTCCAGAGTATAATAGGTCTCTTATTCTTTGTAATAACATTGTTATTCTGAAGCTAACTGTGGAGGGGGCGTGGCCTGCAGCAAAGCAGGATGTTGCCAGGACCGGCCTCGAAATCAGCGACAGGTGCGTAGATGGCCCACCTGGGCCTTTTTATCTAATCACCTGTCGCTCTGTTATAAGCAGCAGCCAGGAGGAGAGACAGGGTTGGGGTTGGGGCTGGAGCCAGAGCGCGAGTGAGGACGAAAGAGAAAAAGACAATTGCTGGAAAGCAACTGAGAGAAAAATAAAATAAAACAATATTGTAACCCTAAAACAGGCTCTTGGTGGTCTGAAAAACCCCCAGGAGGGCAAGCCCCACACTAACCAATAATACATAAATTACTTCTTACCATTAAGGCAACTTCTTGAACATAAAAAAAGCATGAGAATGTTTTATATTTTGAATGTTATTTTTAACACTGTGATTACAAGTGGAATTATTCATTACTTAATGTCAGCTCAGATTTATCCGAGAGCCAGATGCAGTCATCAAAAGAGCCACATCTGGCTCTAGAGCCATAGGTTCCCCACCCCTGCTCCAACCCTAACCAAATAACTCTAAATTAAGTCTTTATTACTTGGAATATGTTCCCCTAGTGTCCAAATAACTCTAAATTAAGGCTTTGTTACTTAGAATATGTTCCCCATACTAAAGTGTTACCAAAAACCTACAACTTTGTCTGGAATTTGGAAAAAAAACAACACTTTATTTTTGACTAAAGAAGGGTTCGGTGAATGCGCATATGAAACTAGTTGGGTTCAGTACCTCCAACAAGGTTAGAACCACTGCTCTAACCCTAACCAAATAACTCTAAATTAAGTATTTGGTACTTAGAATATGTTCCCCAACATACTAAAGTGTTACCAAAAACATATAGCTTCGTATATATATATATATATATATATATATATATATATATATATATATATATGTCTTGATTGGATTATCCGGAGAATAGTGCTCGATACCGTGGTAGAGCGCAATATGTAGGTGTGGGAAAAAAATCACAAGACTACTTCATCTCTACAGATCTGTTTCATGAGGGGTTCCCTCAATCATCAGGAGATTTTAATGGAAGCATTCACATACAATGGTTTATATAGAGCACAGAGTGGGTGGGTACAAGCAGGCGTAGGGTGTGGTGATTGGTTCATGTGTTACCTAGGAGGTGTTTCCGTCTATGGCGGCATGTTGAAATGATTTCACTGCGCTTGTTGAGGGATGATAGATCTGGATGATATATAATAAACAATTTCTCTTTTAAGCATAGGTTGCATCTTTTATTACCACTGTTGTAAGGTGTGCTGGATGCAAGAATTTGCCATGTTATTGAATATTCAACATTATTGTCTTTGAGGTTCCAAATGTGTTTGCTGAGTTCTGTAGAATTCTGCAAAGTCTGGTTTCTAAAGGAGGCGTTGTGATTATTCCATCTTGTTTTGAACGCTCCTTCGGTTAATCCTACGTACGTGTCGGATGTGTTAATGTCCTTGCGTATTACCTTGCGTATATATATTTGACTAAAGAAGGGTTCGGTGAATGCACATATGAAACTGGTGGGGTTCGGTACTTCCAACAAGGTTAAGAACCACTGTTCTAATCTATGCTTTATTTACCGTCAATGATATTACATTTCTGTGTGGCATTGTGCTGTGTTGGTCTCGGCCCCAGGATGCAGAGACAGCAGGTGAATAGTGCAGCAAGGAAGTGCACAAGTAGCATATGGAAAGCTATGCAGATTTAAGTACCAGGTAAAGCAAAAAGCACCAAAAAATGGAAGTACAAAGCCCTTTCCAGAGGGCTAAAAATCACCCGGTTTGGCAGCCGGCAACAGGTGTGTCATGATAGCTAAGAACGGATAGGTGAGGGAGCCAGTGCTCGGACAGAAGTAGGAAGAAAAAAGGAGGCCAACAGGAAATGGAACAGAAATAAAAGCGGTTTACTAGGAAATTAAACAAAAATCCAGAAACTAATAATTGTAATGAGAGATTGTGACAAAGGATTCCAATTTATTAGCATGTAGAAAAGATAGAACAGTTTGACAAACTTTGAGAATTACTTATGATATATAAAATGAAAACATTAACACAGACTCATTATTTTTAGTTTTAATTGATGTAAACCTGTCAACAACTCTCAGTTAGATTCAATTCTAAATCCTGGGATGTTGATTCAATTCAGAATCGATTTACAATTTAAACCCATCCATCCATTTTCTACCGCTTATTCCCTTTGGGGTCGCGGGGGGCGCTGGTGCCTATCTCAGCTACAATCGGGCGGAAGGTGGCGTACACCCTGGACAAGTCACCACCTCATCGCACACAATTTAAACCGACTCTTGCAATATGTTATTTGGTATAAAAATGACAATAAAACCCTTTCAAAAAAGGTTATAGGTTACAAAAGCTCTACTTGGCTGCTGACATATGACGTTTACACAGTTAGTAAACGCAGAAATGGCCTAAAAAACATGGATTTAAAAATGTATTTTTAATTTTTTTTATTTTTCAAAGTTTTAAATCGATTCAGAACCGAGGTGTTTTTTTTCTCAGCGCTTTGATTCACTGACACCTCAGTTTTCGTTATTAATACTTTCCAAAGTATCAGTCGAAAACCACATGCTATGAAAATCGAAACTATTTTTCGCAAAGGAATTAATCTTTTGAAGGCATTTTAAAAATCGTTAAAAAAAAACATCTTTTTAGAGTATAATTATAGTTTTGCATGCAAAACATCATAGACAAATACATATAAATGTCAAATGAACTTGAAAATCATGTTTAAATTTACTGTGAAAACTTGTTCTTTGACGGCAATGACCATAAGTGTTCATGGGCTCTCTTACTGTATGCTACAACATTATTTTATAGTTGTACTCTATAATAATAAAATAAAAAAAACTTTGTCACCGACATGTGTTTCATTGGACTACAACCACGGCGTATGAAAATCATAGTTAGTTCTTAAAGGGGAAAATTATCACAATTTCAGAAGGGTTAAAACCAATAAAAATCAGTTCCCAGTGGGTTATTTTATTTTTCGAAGTTTTTTTCAAAATTTTACCCATCACGCAATATCCCGAAAAACCGCTTCAAAGTGCCTGATTTTCACCATCGGTATATCCACCCCTCCATTTTCCTGTGACGTCACTGCGTGAAGCCAATACAAACAAACATGGCGGATAGCACAGAAAGGTATAGCGACATTAGCTCGGATTCAGACTCGGATTTCAGCGGCTTAAGCAATTCAAAAGATAACGCATGTATTGAAACGGATGAAGAAGTAAGTAAAGCTATTGAGCCATATCACGACAGACAGCGGCAACGATGACGAAATCGGCGATCGCCTTCTAACCAACGGTTGCATCTTTTGATTGGTATGTGTTTGTTTGGCATTAAATGTGGGTGAAGGGAAAGCCTGGATGCAAATATAGCTACAAATGAGGCATAATGATGTTATATGTACATACAGCTAGCCTAAATAGCATGTTAGCATCAATTAGCTTGCAGTCATGCCGTGAGCAAATATGTCTGATTAGCACATTAATCAATATCATCAACAAAACTCACCGTTGTGATTTCGTTGACTTTATCGTTGGAAATGCATCTGCTTTGAGTGCCGCAGGATATCCACACATCTCTGTGCCATCTCTGTCGTAGCATCGCTATCGTCGGTAAAGTGCGCAGAACAAACGAGGGACTTTCGCATCTTTTGATCACTGGTGCAACTTGAATCCGTCGATTGGTATGTGTTTGTTTGGCATTAAATGTGGGTGGAGGGAAAGGCTGGATGCAAATATAGCTACAAACGAGGCATGCTGATGCAATATGTACATACAGATAGCCTAAATAGCATGTTAGCATCGATTAGCATGCCGTGACCATTGATATGTCTGATTAACACACTCCACGTACGTCAACTTGAATCCGTCTCTGTTTGTGTTGTTACTGTACACCCTCCGACAACACACCGACGAAGCATAATGTCTCCAAGGTACGGAAAACAATCGAAAAAACGGAAAATAACAGCTGATTTGACTTGGTGTGTGTAATGTGTGTGAGAAAATGGCGGATTGCTTCCCGTTATGACATCACGGGTGAAAGTTCATTGCTCCGCGGCGAACAATTGAAAGGCGTTTCAATCGCCAAATTCACCCTTTTAGAGTTCGGGAATCGGTTAAAAAAACATTTGGTCTTTTTTCTGCAACATCAAAGTATATATTGATGCTTACATAAGTCTGGTGATAATGTTCCCCTTAAATATGAGACCTTGGCAAGACAATTCAGTGCCCATCAAAACCACTAATATAAAGACACATCTGTACTCCCTCCATTACTTTGCTCGAGCTGGACTTCGACCTTAGTGACCTGAAACTGTGAGTATTTGTTTTTTCCTTTTGTTAGTTTATTACTTTCACATGCAATGGAGGGCCAAAAGACCACACCAGCAGCATTTTTGGAAATCAGCTGTTGCCCAGCTCCAGTCCTTTTCAACATCATTTATGGCCAAAACTTGTGAGCAATAATTCACAGAGCTCGCGTGAAATAGCAGCGATTATGTAACATTCGCACCAACTTTTTAAATGCTGACATTATGAAACTAACGTTCTTTTATGTCGCCATCCCTCCACCAGAGAATTGATCTCGAATTCACCCCTTGCTTGGCACAAATCAACCAGCCTGCCGTGTTAAACCCATTGTATACCATTTTAGCTCAATTCATCTTTACATGCACTGAATGCATGGTCTGGGTCCGATGAGGTACAGACCCAATGGATGTTTTGCTTGGCGGAATGCAGCCTTGCTGAGCTCGGCTGAGATTTATGTGACAGCTGTGGGGTATGCATGTGGCTAACAGATGGTGGCATCCAGCGCCTCTATTCTCTCTTCGCTAATCAATTCTTAACCAAACACCGCACCCCATTTCTATCAGCCGCACCATTCTCAATAGAACTTCAACTCTCCTGCTGCCAAGCATTGTGTTAGCGTTAGAAGTATCTCCAGTATGTCCAACCATACCCCCTGATGCGTTTACGAATGTTTAATATCCACTGTCACACAAGCATGCACGGATCCACATTCAAGCCGACATTGAGTGAGACCTTGCAGCCTGTTATTCTTTTTCCACGGTGAACCTAAATTGTTACTTCACCCAAAATCCACAGTATGTGAAAAGCATGACTCTCACCTCCTGCCGACTCAAAAGCAGGATGTGGTCAAATTTTTTGCAATGGAAATAAAGTAGCGAAACGTTCATCCAAACTCGCCAAAATTGACTTCTTATATGGGCCATTATGTATGCTGAGGAAGTCTCAGCCAATTAACATTCTCATCAAAACACAGCTGATTACACCCTTCCTTTGCCGCACTTTGTCCCTTCTCTGTTACAGTGCCAGTCACGACAATACCGATACTGTTCTCTACAAAAACACATAGTGCTGTCCTGATACCAATATTTTGGTACCGGTACCAACATTATTTCCATATTTTCCATCCATCCATCATCTTCCGCTTATCCGAGGTCGGGTCGTGGGGGCAACAGCCTAAGCAGGGAAGCCCAGACTTCCCTCTCCCCAGCCAGTTCGTCCAGCTCTTCCCGGGGGATCCCGAGGCGTTCCCAGGCCAGCCGGGAGACATAGTCTTCCCAACGTGTCCTGGGTCTTCCCCGTGGCCTCCTACCAGCTGGACGTGACCTAAACACCTCCCTAGGGAGGCGTTCGGGTGGCATCCTGACCAGATGCCCGAACCACCTCATCTGGCTCCTCTCGATGTGGAGGAGCAGCGGCTTTACTTTGAGTTCCTCCCGGATGGCAGAGCTTCTCACCCTATCTCTAAGGGAGAGCCCCGCCACCTGGCGGAGGAAACTCATTTCGGCCGCTTGTACCCGTGATCTTATCCTTTCGGTCATGACCCAAAGCTCATGACCATAGGTGAGGATGGGAACGTAGATCGACCAGTAAATTGAGAGCTTTGCCTTCCGGCTCAGCTCCTTCTTCACCACAACGGATCGATACAACGTCCGCATTACTGTAGACGCCGCACCGATCCGCCTGTCGATCTCACGGAAGGAAATACGGTATATAAAATTTACTTAAAATTTTGAGTAAAATGATGTTCCTGCCGATGAAAAACAACTAGACATTGCTTAATCTGTTTAAATAAATATAACTTAAAAGTTGGATGTAGGGCTTCACGGTGGCAGAGGGGTTAGTGCGTCTGCCTCACAATACGAAGGTCCTGCAGTCCTGGGTTCAAATCCAGGCTCGGGATCTTTCTGTGTGAAGTTTGCATGTTCTCCCCGTGATTGCGTGGGTTCCCTCCGGGTACTCCGGCTTCCTCCCACTTCCAAAGACATGCACCTGGGGATAGGTTGATTGGCAACACTAAATTGGCCCTAGTGTGTGAATGTGAGTGTGAATGTTGTCTGTCTATCTGTGTTGGCCCTGCGATGAGGTGGCGACTTGTCCAGGGTGTACCCCGCCTTCCGCCCGATTGTAGCTGAGATAGGCGCCAGCGCCCCCCGCGACCCCGAACGGGAATAAGCGGCAGAAAATGGATGGATGGAAGTTGGATGTAATTAAGTAACTGTTACTTAATATCTTCACAACTGTTATGTTATATGGTAAGTAGAATTTAGTGAGTGTTACTTGATATTACAGCATTAAATTTTACTTAAATCATCTGCGTGCAAATACTTACAATAATTTTTTCAAGTAAATCTTATGAGTTGTTTTTTTCAGTGCACTGTGAATGCACAACGCGAGAGTAATTCTTCTCATTCACCTTTAATACATACTTCTACTCGCTAAATGTAGCGAGAATGTCGCAAAATTGCCTACACGGATACCTTCTGCTACGTCTTATTCTCTGGCAAAGCAGGTGTTATAAGATGTGCTGAGAAGCGGACTACATACCGCCACAGTAGGCGATTAGTTTACAAGGGAGGATAAACTGGAAGCGCCGAATCCGCATTTGTGACAGGGAAAATTTCATTTGTGGCCACAAATACATAAATATATGGTAAACATAGACATGTGTGTGTGGTGAGTGGGGCTTCACGGTGGAAGAGGGGTTGGTGCGTCTGCCTCACAATCCAAGGTCTTGACTAGTCAGGGTTCAATCCTGGGCTCGGGATTTTTCTGTGTGGAGTTTGCATGTCCTCCCCGTGACTGCGTGGGTTCCCTCCGGGTACTCCGGCTTCCTCCAACTTCCAAAGAAATGGACCTGGGGATAGGTTGATTGGCAACACTAAATTGGCCCTAGTGTGTGAATGTGAGTGTGGATGTTGTCTGTCTATCTGTGTTGGCCCTGCGATGAGCTGGTGACTTGTCCAGGGTGTACGTCGCCTTCCGCCCGATAGTAGCTGAGATAGGCACCAGCGCCCCCCGGTAAGCGGTAGCGATTGGATGGATAGATTGTGTGGTGAGGGCCATACTGTAAGTCTATGGAGAGCTACTCTCGCAGGAAGGAGGACCACAAGGTAACTTGCAGGTGTGAGACATGAGATACAAGAAAATTAACTTCACAATTTGAACAACTATTTTACCAGTCATACGTGAATAATCCGATTATTAGGGCCGTCTTCAACAGAGGATTTTCATCATCGAACCTGATTCGTTGGATTTTTTCAAGTGTTGATCAGTTGAATGTAAGGCTTTAAAAATAATACTAATAATAATAGGGGATATGTAGTAGTGTATACTGACTTGTCAATAAGGTTATATTTTTCCTCTTGTGTTGAGAAGAATTGTACATTCTTGGGTAGCAGGTTATAGTATGACTATAACCTGCTACCCAAGACTCCGCTTGGGATGGTTTCCTGTGGACGGGACTCACGCTGCTGTCTTGGATCCGCTTTGAACTGAACTCTCGCGGCTGTGTTGGAGCCACTATGGATTGAACTTTCACAGTATCATGTTAGACCCGCTCGACATCCATTGCTTTTCCCACATTAGAGGTCCTCTCCAAGGTTTCTCATAGTCATCATTGTCACTGGTGTCCCACTGGGTGCGAATTCTCCTTGCCCACTGGGTGTGAGTTTTCCTTGCCCTTATGTGGGTTCTTCCGAGGATGTCGTAGTCGTAGTGGTTTGTACAGTCCTTTGACACATTTGTGATTTAGGGCTATATAAATAAACATTGATTGATTGATTATACATAATCTTAACTGGTTGCAAATGCACCAAATCGTTGAATTTTATTAATTGTGATTTAATATATAAAGGGTTTGTATGTTCTCTATATCCCAGGGGTCGGCAACTTTTACCACTCAAAGAGCCATTTTGACCCGTTTCACAAAATAAAGAAAACATTGGGAGCCACAAAAACCGCGAGTTTTATTTGAATGCCGATTGACAACATTGCACTTTCCAACCCTCTCAAATTTTCCGGGAGGTTACCGGATTCTCAAAACAACTATTCTCGCAAATATCTGCTCATTTTCGCCCAGAAAACAACAATAAGGGCGTGCTAAGAAAGCACTACACTTGACACCTTCTTCAACATGTACAAACGACTTGACAGCCCAGTAACATGTTGTATGTGGCTTCCGCAAATACACTTAGACGACTGCAAGGCATAGTTGTTCAACAGCCATACAGGTCACACTGAAGGTTGCGATATAAACAACATTAACACTCTTACTAAACCTAACCCTTATGTGGGCCTACCGAGGATGTCGTAGTGGTTTGTGCAGCCCTTTGAGACACTAGTGATTTAGGGCTATATAAGTAAACATTGATTGATTGATTGATACTAATATGCGCCACACTGTGAACCCACACCAAACAAGAATGACAAACACATTTCGGGAGAACATCCTCACTGTAACACAACATAAACAGAACAGCACAAATACCCAGAATCCCATGCATCCCTAACTCTTCCTGGCTACTTTATACAGCCCCACTAGTACCAACCCCCCCCCCCCTTCCGTGCGTCGGTTGAGGTGGGCGGGGTTGAGGGGGCTACGTATATATGTTTTTTTCCTTCTTTATTATGCATTTTCGGCTGGTGCGACGTATATTCCAGAGTGATTTATAATCGGAAAAATACGGACACAACGGCAGTGACTAGGATGGCGGAAGAGGGGATGGAACCTGGAACCCTCAAGTTGCTGGCACGCCCACTCTACCAACCCATACTGAGGAGTTGTCAACACTGCATGTGGCACATAGCCAATTATACAACTGTAAAACGGTGACCAATGGGACGCTCACAACATCTCATAAAAAGCAACAACAGCTAAGCTCTTCCTCCTGCCCACCTGGCTTCTCTCCGACCATACATCTGTGCAGACTCAGGTAAACATACAATTCCAATCAGACAAACGCAGAACCACCTTTTACGTATGTGTACGTTCCACGTGGCTCATCTTGTCTCACCCTCAGAGTCTGGGAATGTATCGCTGTGCGGTTTCTTCTGCGACACACTGGGCACACTGCCACAGGGAGTAACCTCTAGGTGTGTGTGTGTGTGTGTGTGTAACTTCTGAGCTCGTCTAGTCCATGCAACCGCAGAGGAATGACTGTTTTTGTTTTATGTCAAAGACTCACAAGCACGCACTGATAGGCAGATACACAAATACAGGTTTACAACCATGAATCCAAACATGCAAACACCCACAAAACAAACAAACAACGAAACAACATAACGTCACATTATCACTGGAAAAGACAACGTGTGCATACTGCGTGCACTCTTTACGTCTTCATGGGAAATTGAGCATGCAACATTGGAATAAACGTGTGCTCAAAGCTACTTAATCTAACAATTTAAAAACTTTAAAGGCCTACTGAAATGAGATTTTCTTATTCAAACGGGGATAGCAGGTCCATTCTATGTGTCATAGTTGATCATTTGGCGATATTGCCATATTTTTGCTGAAAGGATTTAGTAGAGAACATCCACGATAAAGTTCGCAACTTTTGGTCGCAAACAGAAAAGCCTTGCCTTTACCGGAAGTCGCAGACGATGACTTTACTCGTTGAGGGCTCCTAAGATCCTCACATTGTTTTTAATGGGAGCCTCCAACGAAAAGAGCCCCATTAATATGAGCGAGGGTAAAAGATTCGTGTTTGAGGATATTGATAGCGACGGACTAGAAAAAAATAAATCAAAATCAAGTTAAAAAAAAAAACGCGATTGCATTGGGACAGATTCAGATGTTTCTAGACACATTTACTAGGATAATTCTGGGAAATCCCTTATCTTTCTATTGTGTTGCTAGTGTTTTAGTGAGATTAAATAGTACCTGATAGTCGGAGGGTTGTGTCCACGGGTGTCTTGAGGCCAGTGTCTGATGGAAGTCGACGGCAGCTTTATGGACGGCACAACCTCAGCTGATCTCCAGTAAGAGGCGATATTTTACCACAATTTTCTCACCAAAAATTGCTGGTTGACATTTGGTCGGGATCCATGTTCGCTTAACCGCTCTAATCCATAGTAAAGTTTCACCTCTGGGAATTTTAAACAAGGAATCACCGTGTGTTTGTGTGGCTAAAGGCTAAAGCTTCCCAACTCCATCTTTCTACTTTGACTTCTCCAATACTAATTGAACAAATTGGAAAAAGATTCAGCAACACAGATGTCCAAAATACTGTGTTAATGCAGACAACTTTTAGCTGTGTGTGTGTGCACAGCGCCAATATTTCCGTGACGTCAAGCGTACACGTCATCATTCCGCGACGTTTTCAACAAGAAACTCCCGAGAAATTTAAAATTGTAATTTAGTAAACTAAAAAGGCCGTATTGGCATGTGTTGCAATGTTAATATTTCATCATTGATATATAAACTATCAGACTGCGTGGTCGGTAGTAGTGGGTTTCAGTAGGCCTTTAAGGCTGCAGAGATGTCTCATATTGTCATGCAGTGTTTTTCAACCACTGTGCCGCGGCACACTTGTGTACCGTAGGCGATTATGTAATTTCACCTATTTGGGTTAAGAATATTTTTTTTCAAACCAGTAATCATAATCCGCAAATAAGCCGTTGTTCAGTGTCTGTGCTGTGTAGAGATCGGCAAAGTAACCGTGTAATACTCTTCCATATCAGTAGGTGGCAGCATGTGTGTATTTTATTTTAATCTTCTATTTTTTTCTCCCAACCCCCCCTTGTTTACCTGTACCTCATCTTTTTTGAGAGGGGCGCTGGAAGCCGGCAGACCCGTCAGCAATCCTGTTCTGTCTCCCTGTAATGTTTGTCTGATCTTGAATGGGATTGTGCTGAAGGAATAAATAAAGTACTATCTAATCTAATCTAATGTAGGTAACTGTTTTATCGATTTCAGGAACATGGTTTGTCCTGATCACAATATGTAGATGACAGCGGGAGGCAGTGTGAAGGTAAAAAGGTATCTGACGCTTGAACCAAAAATAAAGAAAAGGCTTTGAAGCTTAGGGATGGCTATGCAAAACGAAACTAAAACTGAACTGGCTGCAATGTAAACAAACACAGAATGCTGGACGACTGCAAAGACTTACAGCGTGTGGAGCAGACGGCGTCCACAAAGTATATCCGTACGAGACAAGAACTAAAAAACTCAAAGTAAGCCACGGCGGGATGTGACGGTTCGTGATAGTACACCTACTTTGAGACAAGAGCTATAGTGATGCATGGTTGGTTATGGTTTGAATTCATATCCAACAATTGCGAGAATAACTTTTTACTGTCAATATCGCCCGGAAAAGGGTGGAGTGCCATCTCCGGGTTGGGGAGGAGACCCTGCCCCAAGTGGAGGAGTTCAAGTACCTAGGAGTCTTGTTCACGAGTGGGGGAAGAGTGGATCGTGAGATCGACAGGCGGATCGGTGCGGCATCTTCAGTAATGCGGACGTTGTATCGATCCGTTGTGGTGAAGAAGGAGCTGAGCCGGAAGGCAAAGCTCTCAATTTACCGGTCGATCTACGTTCCCATCCTCACCTATGGTCATGAGCTTTGGGTCATGACCGAAAGGATAAGATCACGGGTACAAGCGGCCGAAATGAGTTTCCTCCGCCGGGTGGCGGGGCTCTCCCTTAGAGATAGGGTGAGAAGCTCTGCCATCCGGGAGGAGCTCAACGTAAAGCCGCTGCTCCTCCACATCGAGAGGAGCCAGATGAGGTGGTTCGGGCATCTGGTCAGGATGCCACCCGAACGCCTCCCTAGGGATGTGTTTAGGGCACGTCCAGCTGGTAGGAGGCCACGGGGAAGACCCAGGACACGTTTGGAAGACTATGTCTCCCGGCTGGCCTGGGAACGCCTCGGGATCCCCCGGGAAGAGCTAGACGAAGTGGCTGGAGATAGGGAAGTCTGGGCTTCCCTGCTTAGGCTGCTGCCCCCGCGACCCGACCTCGGATAAGCGGAAGATGATGGATGGATGGATGTCAATATCGACTGCTGAGCTTAATTTTTTTATGTGTTCTCCTGGTGGTGTGCCTCCGCATTTTTTCAATGAAAAAAATGTGCCCCGGCTCAGAAAAGGTTAAAAAAAACACTGTGGTAACTAACCTAACAATAAATATTAGCCGTGTGCAGTAAAAAAAGTTTTTCGCCAGACTTGCCACCTTGTATCCTCATTCCCTTGTCTTTCACCTTAGCTACTTTCAACATGAGATTTACCAGGCCACATTTCTGTGGCCCAAGTGTCAAGCCATCCTGTCAGAGCTATAAAACATGATTGTTAAGCGCAATACTTCATTCAGCAGCGGTACTTTATTCAGCACGACAAGGAACGTACGTTTCCACTGGGAATGTTCCATCAAGTATGTAATTGTCTGTGTATCTATGCTTTGTGGATTATTAGTGCCTGGCAACTGTGGTTAGATCCCATCTTGGCATGTTGCCCAGCCTCTAAGCTGGGGTAGGTTTTATGATTTCAGAATCCAAATTAGGTGTTTGTAATGGAGCTTGTAGCCCACACCAAGCTGTGTTCAAATTGTATATTTCAACAATCAAAAGAATAATAAACACAGAGAAGGGGATCGGAGCAAAGTTCCAGGCAGGACTTCTGGTTCATTAACAGAGTTATCACTCTCAAACCAGAGTTCAAAGTCTTGATAATTGTTCGGAACAAATAATCTTGAACAGCCCCCCACCCTTGGTTCTCTCCTAGGACCTCGGGGACTGATGTCTGCTGAGACAGCTGCCTGACATCTCAAATGCGTCAATAGACGACTGTGTCTTTCATGTTTGTGTACCTAAAACACGTTACAAGTAACTCAGTATTGCATATATAGATTCTTCTCAAAGTACGAAGAGTATAAAAGGAAGTGCAGACATAAATAAACCTCAGACAAATATCACTGGCTGAGACAACGAACCGAGTAAGACCGCTACTGTGAGTCATTAGGTCAGAGTATTATTGCGGGGTAGTGTACAGAGGCTCCAAGTGGGCGTTTGTATAGTTTGAAGTTCACTTTCTTGTCATAAAATATGGAGGTTAAATAAATAAATACCAAATAAGTCAAAGTTAAAGTACCAATGATTGTGACACACATACTAAATGTGGCGAAATTATTCTCTGTATTTGACCCATTACCCTTGATCACCCCCTGGGAGGTGAGGGGAGCAGTGGGCAGCAGCGGTGCCACGCCTGGGAATCATTTATGGTGATTTAACCCCCAATTCCAACCCTTAATGCTGAGTGCCAAGCAGGGAGGTAATGGGTCCCATTTTTATAGTCTTTGGTATGAATACCATGAATTGATTAACGCGGACCCCGACTTAAACAAGTTGAAAAACTTATTCGGGTGTTACCATTTAGTGGTCAACTGTATGGAATATGTACTGTACTGTGCAAACTACTAATAAAAGTATCAATCAATCAATCAATCAATCAATCAATGACTCGATTTGAACTCACGACCCACCGATCTCAGGGCGGACACTCTGACCACTAGGCCACTGAGTAAATTAAAATTAAAATTAAATGAGTAATTAAAAATAGACAGTATACGTGAAAGTTCTACACTAACATGGCTTGAATCAAATTTAGAATGTCAGAGACCGACACCCCCTATCTAAAATGCACAATGGTTTGTTCCACCTGAATATCGTCAAAGTGAGCTTGAAACATTTCGCTCAACGCAGACGTCATGACGTCATCGAAGCTCACCTTTAAACATCCACACATAGCACCAACATCTTTTTGTGGCGAGCATAGAAAAAATTCATGTACACTGTTTGCATCTTGATTACTATAACTGTGGTGCGTTCAAAAACCCTTGATTACGGTTAGAAACAGCGGCATCACTAGGATTTAAAGACAGGGGGAGCCTTAAATCCCAGAAGATCCATCCATCCATCCATTTTATACCGCTCGGCCCTGTTCGTGGTCGTGGGGCAGCTGGAGCCTATCCCAGTTGCACTCCGGCAGAAGGTGGGTACACCCTAGACGAGTCGCAACCTCATCACAGGGCGAACACAGGCAGACAACATTCACACTCAACACTCACACACTAAGACCAATTCAGTGTTGACAATCAGCCTATCCCCCAGGTGCATGAACTATCCATCCATCCATTTCCCACCGCTTGTCCCTTTTGGGGTCGCAAGGGGTGCTGTAGTCTATTTCAGCTGCATTCGGGCAAGTCGCCACCTCTTCGCAGGTGCATGAACTAATTATTATGAAATCATAATAACAACAATGAGCTTATTATTATGATTTTTCTGCTGGTGATGATTACATGTTGATCAGCTAACTACAATCTGAAACAAAGGAAAACATTACATTTATAATCATATTTAATGTCACGTTTGCAACGCATAATGATTTGCGAAGGTGTCATCCCCAGATGTAGCGGGACCAGACAGGCAGGATAGCAGGTAAGAGCTGATTTTAATATACCAAAGGGTAAACGAACACTTGTACAAAACAGAAAAGAAATGGCGTGCCTACGCACGGGGAGCTAATGCTAATATTAGCAGGGAGTCCAAACAGTCCAAAAGCGTGTGCCGAGCGCCCGAAAGCCTAGACGAGACTTAGCAAGCAAGCAAGGACTTAGATACACCAAAACGGGAATGTTGCAAATAGCAAATGACGAACCAAAGACGAACTGAGGTAGAATGCAGGCTTAAATACTAACGTAACAATCAAGACACCCGTGCGCGTAAAACAAGAGCAGCTGGGACAAATCAGAAACCATGGTAACCAAAACAGGAAGTGCACACACAAATTAAGCACCGCAAGAGTACAAACAATCAAAAAACTAAAAAGGACTCAAAAAACAGACAAAAGATGTCATCCGGGAAGCGGATCACAACAATTTAAGTCAATAATGACAGGTAAAATGATTATCCACAATCATATTCTCGCCAATTTAAATTGAATTTATTGGCACTTTATTATAAATGAAATGCTTTTTTTTTTAAAGACAATATCAAATATTTAGGGGGGTGTTTTAAGACATGTCAATCAGGAGTCAAGTCAAAAACTTTGGTTTCAACCAAACACATGCAATAATTTGTTTTTTTAGTGCATGTAAACATATTAAGTGTGTGTGTGTGTGTGTGTGTGTGTGTGTGTGTGTGTGTGTGTGTGTGTGTGTGTGTGTGTGTGTTCCTGTATTGTGTTGAGACATCAACACGGAAAAGTACCTTCAATATAAGGATTGGTGAACAAGTTAGGACCGAAATCATGGTCTCAATACAGAAAACCTTTGCATCTAAAAGAGAATGTCTCATTTGTACCCCTGGTACCCCTGAAATCTATCTAAATTAGGTTGGTCCCAAAAAGGAGGGATTTTTCAAATTGACTCTGTTGCAAGTCGTGTGTATTCTTTGTAACTTGTTTGTGTGTGCTATGGCTGTCTAAATTTTTTTTTCCTGGTCTCAGTCTGGACCACCTGACCGGTAATCCAGCCTTAGACTGAATATTGTTTTACTCATCCCCTCCCCACTAATGTTTACCTGTTTTCCACCTCTTTAAGGAGCGCTGGAAATTGGCTGACCCGTCAGCACTCCTGTTCTGTCCACCTGTGATGATTGTCTTCTCTTGAGTGGGACTGTGCTGAAAACTGTGTGTCGGTCTTAAAAGTGCTCCCCCTCTGGTCAACATATGAAACAAGTGTGTGTAAAAAATTTTAAGTGCTCCCCCTCTGGCCAGCATATGTAATAATAAGTGTATCTAAGAAATTGAAAAGAGCCCCCTTTGGCCAAAATGTATTAAAAAAACATATATAAATATGTATATAGAGACATACTGTCATAACTTGAAGTAAATAATGAAGATTAAATTAAAAGCTTACCTAGTTTATATATATTATTATCTTTGAAAATGAAAATCTTTATATATCTAGAAAGGGTGGTCCTAAAGAGGGAGGCCTTTTTCAGAGGTCTCAAGAAAGTAACAAATACAATCATGTGTGTGTGTGTGTGTGTGTGTGTGGCACAGTGATGTTGCGTTTAGGGTGGGATGGGGCTGGGGGGTCTCGTGTATAGGGGGCCAATATTTTGGTGTGACGCCCCTGCCTGAGGTACACTTTTCATTGCCACAATCACAAACATTATAACCGAACAGTCACCTCTTGAACGCAAAAAACTAATGCTTAGACTGAGGCAGCCAAAACCTGATCAAAAGTTGAGCAGAGGAAACATTTATCTGACAGGAAATAATGAGCTGCTGTCTGCGTGACATTTTGTGGTGTTTACAGACAATCTGGCAATAATCCAGCTGTGTCATTGGGCTATGAGCTCATTTGTTATTTTCTTTTCCTGCAATTTAGCCAACTTGCACTTCATTTTGTCCAGCAAAGCCTAATGATCCGAGAGACGACCCTGGTGGATCTGCACCCTGGCGCCCAGTGCAACAAAGACCTACCTTACATTCATGCTCCAAATCCCTGCCAGTACCACACTGCTGTTATTGAAGGCTGTTACTTGCACACAACCATAAACACGGTGCAAAAAAAAATATGATTTCACTGCTTTTTAATATTTAATATGGCTGTGTGTACTGTACAATAAACATTTAAGCCTACACATTATTTGACACATAGATTATACACCTGGGACTCAAAGTTCCACACAGGAACTGAACAGTGTTCTCCCACGGCAAAGTCTCGTATTTTCTGGCCCGCCACCTCTGACATCGTCTTTATCGACACTTCCTGACAACATCGCAAGATTTTCAAATGTTCGCCTTTGTGCCGACCCTAAGTGGAAGAGGAGAGGCAACCCTACTAAAATAATCAATCAATCAATCAATGTTTACTTATATAGCCCTAAATCACTAGTGTCTCAAAGGGCTGCACAAACCACCACGACATCCTCGGTAGGCCCACATAAGGGCAAGGAAAACTCACACCCAGTGGGACATCGGTGACAATAATGACCCAGTGGGACATTGGTGACAATAATGACCCAGTGGGACGTCGGTGACAATGATGACTATGAGAACCTTAGAGAGGAGGAAAGCAATGGATGTCGAGCGGGTCTAACATGATACTGTGAAAGTTCAATCCACAATGGATACAACACAGTCGCGAGAGTCCAGTCCAAAGAGGATCCAAGACACAGCAGCGAGAGTCCCGTTCACAGCGGAGCCAGCAGGAAACCATCCCAAGCGTAGGCGGACCAGCAGCGCAGAGATGTCCCCAGCCGATACACAGGCGAGCAGTACATGGCCACCGGATCGGACCGGACCCCCTCCACACGGGAGAGTGGGACATATGCAGAAAAAGAAAAGAAACGGCAGATCAACTGGTCTAAAAAGGGAGACTATTTAAAGGCTAGAGTATACAAATGAGTTTTAAGGTGAGACTTAAATGCTTCTACTGAGGTGGCATCGCGAACTGTTACCGGGAGGGCATTCCAGAGTACTGGAGCCCGAACGGAAAACGCTCTATAGCCCGCAGACTTTTTTTGGGCTTTGGGAATCACTAATAAGCCGGAGTCCTTTGAAGCTGCATGTGCAAAAGTTACTCTCGTCTGAAAGTACACTCCTGCGAAAAAGGTCCAAATGTCAAACAGAAGACCAAATTGAGCGTGGTAACTAGTTTGAAATTTCACAACATACCTCGCCAATTCCATGATACCGACAAACATGTCCCCTAGCGGAGGAAAGTGATAAAATTGTAGCACTCTAATTGGACTTTGCATTTGAGACTGCTACAAAATCTGAACAGTTCTATTTGAGGCTCTCAAGGGGCCACACAAGATAAACTAGAAGTGGGTTTGTTTTCGAATAGATTATATCAGGGATGTCAAACGTACGGACCGAGGGCTGGATCAGGCCCACAGGATAAATAAATAAATAGGTTGTACTTGTATAGTGCTTTTTCTTACCTGAAAAGGTGCTCAAAGCGCTTTGACATTTCCTATTTCCACATTCACCCATTCACACACTGATGGCCTAAGCTGCCATGCAAGGCCCTAACCACGACCCATCAGGAGCAAGGGTGAATAGTCTTGCTCAAAGCTACAACGGATGTGACTAGGATGGCGGAAGCTGGGGATCAAACCAGGAACCCCTCAGGTTCCAGAGCCGTGCCGTTTGGTAGAGCAATGTCAATGGTGTACAAAAAGATGTTGTTAATCTCCAAGAACAGATTCTCAATGCTATACAAAAAAATGTTGAACATTTCCAAAAACAGCACGTACAACACTTACAAGCTCTAGCACAGTATTGTGTGGCATGAAAGAAAGTAATGGATTAAGCAAGGAAGTCAAACAAAGTACCGTAGGCGCAAACTGGCAGCCACGCTTCCGTCAGTCTACCCCAGGGCAGCTGTGGCTACAGATGTAGCTTACCACCACCAGGTGTGAATGAATGATGGGTTCCTACTTCTTTGTGAGCGCTTTAAGTATCTAATAATAGAAAAGTGCAATATAAATATAATCCATTATTATTATTATTATTATTATTATTATTACTTTCAAGAAACTGTTCAAACGACAAGTGAAAAATTTAAACATTAGATAGAGCAGTGTTTTTCAACCTTTTTGAGCCAAGGCACCTTTTCTTCATTGAAAAAATGCGGAGGCACACCATTGATTGATTGATTGATACTTTTATTAGTAGATTGCACAGTACAGTACATATTTCGTACAATTGACCACTAAATGGTAACACCCGAATAAGTTTTTCAACTAGTTTAAGTCGGGGTCCACGTTAATCAATTCAGGAGAAAACATTAAAAATGAAAACCGATATTGAGAGTAAAGAGTTGTTCTCGCAAGTGTTGGATATGAATTCAAACCATAACTACATGCTGCCGCTGGGTGACGTCATACGCAAATACGGTATTAGCTTTCACTGTTATGCTGATGACACCCAACTCTACATGCCCCTAAAGCTGACCAACACGCAGGACTGTAGTCAGTTGGAAGCGTGTCTTAATGAAATTAAACAATGGATGTCCGCTAACTTTTTGCAACTTAATGCCAAAAAAACGGAAATGCTGATTATCGGTCCTGCTAGACACCGACCTCTATTTAATAATACAACTTTAACATTTGACAACCAAATAATAAAACAAGGTGACTCTGTAAAAAATCTGGGTACTATCTTCGACCCAACTCTCTCTTTTGAGTCACACATTAAAAGCGTTACTAAAACAGCCTTCTTTCATCTCCGTAATATCGCTAAAATTCGCTCCATTCTGTCCACTAAAGACGCTGAGATCATTATCCATGCGTTTGTTACGTCTCGCCTCGACTACTGTAACGTATTATTTTCGGGTCTCCCCATGTCTAGCATTAAAAGATTACAGTTGGTACAAAATGCGGCTGCTAGACTTTTGACAAGAACAAGAAAGTTTGATCACATTACGCCTGTACTGGCTCACCTGCACTGGCTTCCTGTGCACTTAAGATGTGACTTTAAGGTTTTACTACTTACGTATAAAATACTACACGGTCTAGCTCCATCCTATCTTGCCGATTGTATTGTACCGTATGTCCCGGCAAGAAATCTGCGTTCAAAAGACTCCGGCTTATTAGAGATTCCTAGAGCCCAAAAAAAGTCTGCGGGCTATAGAGAGTTTTCCGTTCGGGCTCCAGTACTCTGGAATGCCCTCCCGGTAACAGTTCGAGATGCTACCTCAGTAGAAGCATTTAAGTCTCACCTTAAAACTCATTTGTATACTCTAGCCTTTAAATAGACCTACTTTTTAGACCAGTTGATCTGCCGCTTCTTTTCTTTCTCCTATGTCCCCCCCTCCCTTGTGGAGGGGGTCCGGTCCGATGACCATGGATGAAGTGGCTGTCCAGAGTCGAGACCCAGGATGGACCGCTCGTCGGGACCCAGGATGGACCGCTCGCCTGTATCGGTTGGGGACATCTCTACGCTGCTGATCCGCCTCCGCTTGAGATGGTTTCCTGTGGACGGGACTCTCGCTGCTGTCTTGGATCCGCTTGAACTGAACTCTCGCGGCTGTGTTGGAGCCACTATGGATTGAACTTTCACAGTATCATGTTAGACCCGCTCGACATCCATTGCTTTCGGTCCTCTCCAAGGTTTCTCATAGTCAGCATTGTCACTGGTGTCCCACTGGATGTGAATTCTCCCTGCCCACTGGGTGTGAGTTTTCCTTGCCCTTTTGTGGGTTCTTCCGAGGATGTTGTAGTCGTAATGATTTGTGCAGTCCTTTGAGACATTTGTGATTTGGGGCTATATAAATAAACATTGATTGATTGATTGATTGAACTAAGCAAGTATCACTATAGCTCTTGTCTCTAACTAGGTGTACTAACATGATGTGTCACATCACGCCGTGACTTATTTAGTTTTTTTTGTGTGTTTTCCTGTGATTAGTGTTTTAGTCCTTGTCTTTTGGCGGCTTTTCCTGTTTTGTTGCTATTTTCCTGCAGCAGCTTCATTTCTTTCCTGAGCGCTATTCCCCACACCTGCTTTGTTTTAGCAATCAATAATATTTAAAGGCCTACTGAAATGAGATTTTCTTATTCAAACGGGGATAGCAGGTCCATTCTATGTGTCATACTTGACCATTTCGCGATATTGCCATATTTTTGATGAAAGGATTTAGTAGAGAACATCAACGATAAAGTTCGCAACATTTGGTCGTTAATAAAAAAGCCTTGCCTTTACCGGAAGTAACAGACGATGTGCGCGTGACGTCACGGGTTGTGGAGCTCCTCACATCCTCACATTGTTTACAATCAAAGCCAGCAGCAGCTAGAGCTATTCGGACCGAGAAAGCAACAATTTCCCCAATAATTTGAGCGAGGATGAAAGATTTGTGGATGAGGAAATTTACAGTGAAGGACTGGAAAAAAAAGTAAAAAAAAAAAGCGAGTGCAGTGGGAGCGATTCAGATGTTTTTAGACATATTTACTAGGATAATTCTGGGAAATCCCTTATCTGCCTATTGTGCTGCTAGTGTTTTAGTGAGTTAAATAGTACCTGATAGTCGGAGGGGTGTGTTGACGGCAGAGTCTCTGAGAGAAGTCACACAGCTGCAGCAGCACAGAAGCTCCGCTGATCTCCGGTAAGAGCCGACTTATTACCACAATTTTCTCACCGAAAACTACCGGTTGACATGTAGTCGGGATCCATGTTCGCTTGACCGCTCTGATCCATAGTAAAGCTTCCCCTATGGGAATTTCGAACAAGGAATCACCGTGTGTTTGTGTGGCTAAAGGCTAAAATCTTTACACCTCCATCTTTCTAATTTGACTTCTCCATTATTAATTGAACAAATTGCAAAATATTCAGCAACACAGATGTCCAGAATACTGTTTGATTATGTTATTAAAGCAGACTACTTACAGCTTGGATCGGGCTGGAAAATAATACAACCCGAGACGTCAAACGCACGCGTCATCATACAAGTCATCATACCGCAACGTTTTCAACACGACACTTCGCGGGAAATTAAAAAGTTCATCATTGATATATAAACTATCAGACTGCGTGGTCGGTAGTAGTGGGTTTCAGTAGGCCTTTAAGTTGTTGCTATCCTTTTTTGTGTGGACATTGTTGATTGTCATGTCATGTATGGATGTACTTTGTGGACGCCTTCTCTGCTCCACACGCTGTAAGTCTTTGCTGTCGTCCAGCGTTCTGTTTCTGTTTACTTTGTAGCCAGTTCAGTTTTAGTTTCATTCTGCATAGCTCTCCCTAAGCTTCAATGCCTTTTCTTAGCGGCACTCGCCTTCTGTTTATTTTTGGTTTAAGCTTTAGATACCTTTTTACCCGCACGCTGTTGTCTGCATATTGTGATCACGACAAAAAAATTAGCTACCGATATATGGAAGAGTATTATTCTGCCAAGCTCTACTCAGCACCGACACTCAACAACAGTATCAATCAATCAATCAATGTTTACTTATATAGCCCTAAATCACTAGTGTCTCAAAGGGCTGCACAAACCACTACGACATCCTCGGTAGGCCCACATAAGGGCAAGGAAAACTCACACCCAGTGGGACGTCGGTGACTATAATGACCCAGTGGGACGTCGGTGACAATGATGACTATGAGAACCTTAGAGAGGAGGAAAGCAATGGATGTCGAGCGGATCTAACAGGATACTTCGAAAGTTCAATCCACAATGGATACAACACAGTCGCGAGAGTCCAGTCCAAGGAGGATCCAAGACACAGCAGCGAGAGTCCCGTTCACAGCGGAGCCAGCAGGAAACCATCCCAAGCGTAGGCGGACCAGCAGCGCAGAGATGTCCCCAGCCGATACACAGGCGAGCAGTACATGGCCACCGGATCGGACCGGACCCCCTCCACACGGGAGAGTGGGACATAGAAGAAAAAGAAAAGAAACGGCAGATCAACTGGTCTAAAAAAAAAAGGGAGTCTATTTAAAGGCTAGAGTATACAAATGAGTTTTAAGGTACATTATTTGTGGATTCTAATTACTGGTTTGCAAAAAAATATTTTTAACCCAATTAGGTGAAATGACACCATCTTCCACGGCACACTAGTGGGCCATGGCACGGTGGTTGAAAAACACTGAGATGGAGAACTGTTAAATTAGGTCCACCTGCAGAGGTTAGAATGCATTTCAGGGTCATGTCAAATAGTCACCTGGAAGCAAAACATCACTAACTTTTTTGAGTAGTAGGGGAAGAGTGGATCGTGAGATCGACAGGCGGATCGGTGCGGCGTCTACAGTAATGCGGACGTTGTATCGATCCGTTGTGGTGAAGAAGGAGCCGAGCCAGAAGGCAAAGCTCTCAATTTACCGGTCGATCTACGTTCCCATCCTCACCTATGGTCATGAGCTTTGGGTCATGACCGAAAGGATAAGATCACGGGTACAAGCGGCCGAAATGAGTTTCCTCCGCCGGGTGGCGGGGCTCTCCCTTAGAGATAGGGTGAGAAGCTCTGCCATCCGGGAGGAGCTCAACGTAAAGCCGCTGCTCCTCCACATCGAGAGGAGCCAGATGAGGTGGTTTGGGCATCTGGTCAGGATGCCACCCGAACGCCTCCCTAGGGAGGTGTTTAGGGCAGGTCCAACCGGTAGGAGGCCACGGGGAAGACCCAGGACACGTTGGGAAGACTATGTCTCCCGGCTGGCCTGGGAACGCCTCGGGATCCCCCGGGAAGGGCTAGACGAAGTGGCTGGAGAGAGGGAAGTCTGGGCTTCCCTGCTTAGGCTGCTGCCCCCGCGACCCGACCTCGGATAAGCGGAAGATGATGGATGGATGGATGGATGTTTGATTATTGTATTGTATTTCTCAAGTTCTTATTCACATACGTGCATTCAGACAATGGGCTAGTTCCAGACGAGCGTCCAGCTTCTGAACTTGTAAAAGTGAACGAAGAGGAGCAAGAAGGAGCGAGTTTAACGTTAAGACGTTGTCATCCCAGCAGCCTTTACTAGGCCACTTGGAAGCTGTCATTTATCCCCCTTAGCTCTGAGCTGTGTCTTTTCTGTCACGCCCTCGTTTTTCCATCTGTTCAAACACTTTTACTTTCAACCAGAGGTTTCATTCCTTTGGCTTTCGATGACAGCACTTTCTGTTTTTCCCAGCCAGCATTTTCAGCGCACATAGTTTGTGCCTAATATCCCCAGTCCTTTGTATTGTTGTAAAGCATTGTTCACGTCTAAATTATTGCACCGCTGACAATACTGTAGACTGAGCGCTCATAAATAAATAAAAAATCCACCAAAGATATTTGAAATGTGAGCGTTTTTATCGTGGACAAAAGTTTCGGAGCGGAATAATGAACAAATCTGGTAAATTTGATATAAATGTTACATTACAGGAGTATGATGGCTGAATGGATGTTCGGAATCTAATTTGGTCAAACCAGACACATACACACGGTATCCAGCTGTACGTGTGTATATTGTTGAGAATTACAACATTACACTCGCATGGGGAATGCCACCTCTGGCACAGTTTATGAGGATTTTCCACCTTTTAAAACAAGGATAGTGGTTAGGCAGGCCCAAGAAAGTAGACTGGCATAAGAGAGCAGGTTCCATCAGGGAACAGAGGTTCAGTGAGGGCACAGAGCAGACTGGAATCTGGAAGGTTCCTTGGTGACCACTTAGTCTGTTTTATACTTGAGCCCCACGCTGGCATCCCACTTCCACACCTTGGACGTGTTTGTAGCAGGGATCGCCGATCCACCGATCGCGAGACTCTACAGATAGATTTCGCTAATGATATAGACATCAGTGATGTGATTTGTGTTTCCTCCCCTCCTGGAGCGAGATCCAATGAAAAGGCCAGTACTCTCCTTCCCCTCCCAGAGAGTATCCATTGTCCAATGAAAATGCGTGCTGTCCCATGCAGTCATTGGTCAATGTTGCCTGTCAATTATGTAACACGCACAGCACGAGACACTATAATGAAAGGTTATCTTTGCTAGGTACATACGCAGCTAAAATGTAGACCCCTCGAAAGAAAACCAAAGCATATCATTTTCACCAGAGTTGGAGGAAAGGTTTATTTTTCAGCTTGTTAAAGATAAGAGTGTCACGGCCCGGGCGCATGCCAATGCTCCCTCATCTGTGCGCTCTAATGAGCGTACCTCCAGGAGCGCACCATGCGCGTGTCAGTCCGGCAGCAGCAAGCGGCTGTAATCAATTTCCAGCAATCAGCGCACCTGCTGCTGATCAGCCTTCAGAAGCCTGCACAGCCTGCTATCCGGCGCCAGAACGCAATCATCTGTTCAAGTACTATAAGTTATCATCAAGCTCTATGCAACCTTGCCCTCCCTCTGTGTGTTCTCCACTGTCCTGTTTGGTTGGTTCATGCCTTCCGTGTCGTCCTTACTGCAATCTGCCTTCATTCCACGTGATGAGCTGTGTGTCTCGTCTCCCCTGTTTCCCCTCTGGTTCTCTGGCTGCCCTTTGGATCTCGACCTCCCGCCTGGACACGGACCTTTTGACGCCTCGCTATACCCCCGACTACCTGCCTGGCTCACGGATCCATGAGCCTGCCCTGCCCCTTTTGGATTTGCCTCTCGCTCAACACTCTGGTAACACTCAGCAGTTATTTCCTACACATAGTCACACACAACTACACCCTTTTGGCCCAGTCACACTCCATACCCGTGTTTATTGATATTATTATTTGTTCTTTACATATAAATAAATCATAGAGCTAAATACCACACCCTTGTTGTCTGTGCCGTCTACTCCTGTACACAACAAAGACTGTATGTTTCTTAGGCCACCAAAATCAAGCTTTCGGTAAAAATGTAATCTGGGGCGGCATCACAACACCAAATATCCACAGTTCAAGAAGCTCTTTCCACCACATACTGCTCTTCGTGCAAAAAAAGTTGAGGAGCTAAAATCACAATTGAAAGCACAAGAGCGGCTCTTTGTTACACCTTCTACGCCAGGGGTGTCAAACTCAAATACAGAGTGGGCCAAAATTTTAAACTGAACAAAGCCGCGGGCCAAGGTTGAACAAATTAACCTTTTAATAGGGACCCAAACAAGTTTTGCATTGAATATTGAACAAGCGAGACTTATATAACTTTATAGTGACATGCAAAATCGAGTTTGAAATAATACTAATAATTTAAAAATAGCAATGGCATATCAAATCAAATTTAAATAGAAATTGAATGCTTCTTTTCTATTTGCAGCCTTCTCAGGTAAATATCAAAATAAACTTTTCCCACAGGCTAATAATACATTTTTGCATTGTAGCGTCCAGGAAGAGGTAGTGCTGCAAGGGGTTCTGTGTATTTGTTCTGTTGTGTTTATGTTGTGTTACAGTGCGGATGTTCTCCCAAAATTTGCTTGTCATTCTCGTTTAGTGTTGGTTCACAGTGTGGCGTTCATTTGTATAGTCTTAAAGTTGTTTATACGGCCACCCTCAACGTGACCTGTATGGCTGTTGACCAAGCTTGCATTGCCGTAGCGTGTGTGTGTGTAAAAGCCACATATATCATGTGACTAGGCCGGCACGCTGTTTCTACGTAGGAAAAGCGGACGTGACGAAAAGTTTTAGAGGACGCTTGAGGCAGTGCCTTTAAGGCACGCCCCCGATATTGTTGTCCAGGTGGGAATCGGGAGAAATTTGGGAGAATGGTCGCCCCCTGTGATTTTCGTGAGGGGCACTGAAATTTGGGAGTCTCTTTGGAAAATCGGGGTATGTGTGGGGGGTGGGGGGTGTTAGCAAGCATGAGTATTAGCGGTGAATGCGGTGTTACAGCGACACCGCCGCTGTATAATACCAGCGGGCCAGCTCTAATGTTAATTTAATATTGCCTCAAGGGCCAAATTAAATCTAATATTGCCTCAAGGGCCACAAATTTTGCCCGCGGGCCAGAGTTTGACACCCATGTTCTACGCGATGCAGCCCCAGAAGCATCATTTCGTGTAAGTTACCCTCTGGCCAAACACAAGAACGAAGAAATACTCAAGGAGGCGATTGATATTACAGCCAACACATTTTTCAGCGACTTCAAAAACAAAAAACAAAATCAGTGCAGCTATCGACTGTATCCCGCTCGGACACGCAACTGTGACAAAGAGGATCGAATCACCGTCAGGGTACCTGGATGGACAGGTGCTAAAGGACTTGTCACAATGTGATTATTTTTCAATAAAACTGGATATTTTCAATGCATTTAAAAAATATGTGCCCGAAAATGACATCTAAACCTATAAACTGGTAGCGATCAACACTGATGGGGCGCCATCAATGCATGGTGTTCCTGATTTTCCCCACTTTATCAGCTACCATTGTATCATTCATCAGCAGGCCTTATCCCCATGTTCACCCCCTGGGAGGTGAGGGGAGCAGTGAACAGCAGCGGTGGCCACGCTCTGCAATCATTTGGTGATTTAACCCCCAATTCCAACCCTTGATGCTGAGTGCCAAGCAGGGAGGCAAAGGGTCCCATTTTTATAGTCTTTAGTATGACTCGGCCGGGGTTTGAACTCACGACCTTCCAGTCTTATGAAGGACAATCTAACCACAAAGCCACTGAGCAGGTCAAATTTGGCAAATGTTGGATTTTTCCCATGTCATGACACTTAGTATCAAACTGATCTACTCAGAGCCAAACCTCCTGTACACTGCTTGTTTAAAAGCCAACTGAAATGTGATTTTCTTATTTAAACGGGGATAGCAGGTCCATTCTGTGTCATACTTGATCATTTTGCGATATTGCCATGTTTTTGCTGAAAGGATTTAGTAGAAAACATCGACGATAAATATTTGCAACTTTTGGTCGCTAATAAAGAAGCCTTGCCTGTACCGGAAGTAGCAGACGATGTGCGCGTGACGTCACGGGATGTAGAGCGCCTCACATCCTCACATTGTTTACAATCATGGCCACCAGCAGCTAGAGCAATTCGGACCGAGAAAGCGACAATTTCCCCATTATTTTGAGCGAATATGAAAGATTCGTGTTGGAGGATAGTGAGAGTGAAGGACTAGAACAGGGGTCGGGACCCTTTTTGGCTAAGAGAGCCATGAAAGTCAAATATTTCACAATGTATTTCCGTAAGAGCCATATAACATTTTTCAACAATGAAGACAACTAAATTCATGCATTTTTAAGTATGACCAACATTTATAGAGTATAATAAGTCTCTTATTCTTTTTAACAACATTGTTATTATAAAAGTTAACCAATAATACATATAATACTTCTTACCATTAATGCAACATCTTGAACAGGTGCAGTAGAAAACGGATGGTTGGATTAAATTGCATGAGAATGTTTTATAATTTGAACGTTATTTTTGAAACTGTGATTACCAGCGGAGTTATTCATTACTTATCGTGTTAAGCAATGTCAGCTAAGATTTATCTGAGAGCCAGATGCAGTTATCAAAAGAGCCATATCTGGCTCTAGAGCCATAGGTTCCCTACCCCTGGTTTAAGCATTAGACACCTTTTTTACCTGCACTCTGCCTCCCGCTGTTTCCCACATCTACAAAGCAATTAGCTACCGACTGCCACCTACTGATATGGAAGAGTATTACACGGTTACTCGGCATAGCTCGGTTGGTAGAGTGGCCGTGCTAGTAACCTGAGGGTTCCAGGTTCGATTCCCGCTTCCGCCATCCTAGTCACTGGCGTTGTGTCCTTGGGCAAGACACTTTACACACCTGCCCTCAGTGACACCCACACTGGTTTAAATGTAACTTGGATATTGGGTGTCACTTTGTAAAGCGCTTTGAGTCACTAGAGAAAAGCGCTATATAAATATAATTATCTAACAGCCATATGTAGTCATCAAAAGAGTCACATCTGGCTCTAGAGCCAGATGTGTTCTGGACTAGAAGGAAAAAAAAAAGACAAGGGCAGTGGGAGCGATTCAGATGTTATTAGACACATTTACTAGGATAATTCTGGAAAATCCCTTATTTGCTTATTGTGTTACTAGTGTTTAGTGAGATTATATAGTCATAGCTGAAAGTCGGAGGGGTGTGGTGACCACCAGTGTCTCTTAGGGAAGCCATGGAGCAGCCAAGAAAGTCGCAGCTGCCTCTTTGATAGCTGCAGGAGGAACGGCACAAGCTCTGCTCATGTTTAAGGTAGGAGCCGACTTATTACCACAATTTTCTGACCGAAACCTGCCGGTTGACACATGGTAGAGAACCATGTTTGCTTGACCGCTCTGTTCCATATTAAAGCTTCACAACAAACAAAGAAACACCGGCTGTGTTTGTGTTGCTACAGCCGGCTGCAATACACCGCATTCCAGCAACATATTTCTTCTTTGATGTCTCCATTATTAATTGAACAAATTGCAAAAGATTCAGCAACACAGATGTCCAGAATACTGTGTAATTATGCGATAAAAACAGACTACTTTTAGTCGTGATCGGTGCTGGGAGAACCTGTCTGCTACCACCGGTGACGTCACGCGCACGCGTCATCATACGCGTCATCATTCCGTGACGTTTTCAACAGGATACCTCGCGGGAAATTTAAAATTGCAATTTAGTAAACTAAAAAGGCCGTATTGGCATGTGTTGCAATGTTAATATTTCATCATTGATATATAAACTATCAGACTGCGTGGTCGATAGTAGTGGGTTTTTAAGGCATTAATTAGGTCACCACTTATGGTGACCTAATTCTCCATGCTGATGTTTGCTGGCTGAGTCATGGCAAAGTGCTGCAAAGCTGTGTTGATTAGCTGCCAGAAATAAAGAAGTTTCAGTCAACGAGGAACGAGAAGCACCAAGAAATGTCCGATGACGCATTGCTGCTTGACCTGGGCTTTTTGACAGATTTGACCCCAAAACTGAATCTTCTAAACCAGGGGTCTCAGTGGGCCAATTGTGGCCCACAGGACGTTATTTTGCGGCCCCCACCTTAAAATGAAAGTTTAACGTTAGCGCGGCCCGCGAGTTTTACATAAATGGCGCCTGACAGCGTTGTGTTATTTGGGTCAAAATGGCTCTTTCAACGTTTTGGGTTGCCTACCCCTGCGTTAGTGGAAAAGCGGCAAATGAGTGAAAGCCACAGAGACTGTCAGGCTTGCCACTGACACTTTGTTTGTGTTTTAGTTTCTCCTCTGTGTTTAGTATTTCCTGTCCTTAGTTCCTGTCAAGTGCTCTTATTTTGTCAGCTTCCTGTCTTGTTCCCTGAGTGCTGTGTTTCCCGTCAGCTACGGCTGATTGGCACCTGGCCACACCAGTTGCCAATCAGCCCGCTCCTATTTGTACCTGCTTTGTCTTGTGTCAGTTGCTGGATCATTGTATCGTCTTGTCATTGTCACGTCTAGTCGCTCTTGTGATGTGTTATCGCTCCTGTCGTGTCGTACCTTGTCTTTGCAAACGTAGCGGTAAGCTATATTCAGTTGATGTTTGTAGCTTACTGTTTTTTGTTCGCTGCTTCCGTTTTATTTGTCATTACACAAGTACGACTTCTGTTTGCCTGTTCGCTACCCGCTAGCTTCCACGCTAAGCTCCTGTTCGTTATTTTCTAGCTCCCAGGCTAGGTCCTTTTGTTTGATGTACCCTATTGGTTTTGTTTTTGTCTTAATATTTAATTAAATCATGTTTTCTCATTCCATGCCTGCACCCATCTCTGCATCTTGGGGTTCGTCACCAAATAACCCTGACAGAGACGTTGCCATGGAGACGAGAGTTTTCTTACGTGCCCGGCTGCAGTCACACTGCAACACCTGTCCGTCAGTAATAACAGTCCCCGATAACCTGGACCAATTCAGATCGTTATTTTTTTAAATTATTGTTTAATTTGCGTTGCCTCACCCGATGAACACTACAAATATTTCTATATGAACACTCCGAGAGCTGTCACTTTTTTATGCTCGCTATCCCGGTACTTTCCCGCCGTCTTGCTGTAGGGAGGGAAAACGGAACAAAACACATTGCGGAAACAACATTATTCTTCGTGCGTTGGCTAAATACAAATATATTCCACTCTGAGGAGTATGCAAAAACTTTTTTAGGAAATCTTTTCTTGCGGCCCAACCTCACCCAGACTCTGCATCCAGTGGCCCCCAGGTAAAGTGAGTTTGAGACCCCTGCTCTAAACACTGCAATTCAGGGGGGAAACAAGCACATGTCCCACATGATACATGCAGTGAATGCCTTCAAGGCCAAGTTGTGTGTTTGGACTACTCATCTGAAAAAAAGGAAGCGAACACATTTTCATAACCTGGAAAAAATATCTCAACCCATCAAGGACAAGGCTGTTTTCCACCCATAGGTGTACCGCACACACCTGGACAAAGTGACAGCAGAGTTCAGTGGGCATTTTGTAGAGGTAAAGGCCCCGGAGGACATTGCTGCTTTTGTATCAAAACCCTTGCCGCCAATTGATGGAGAACGGAAAGCAGCCAAATTCAAAAATGCATTTTCTTTACAAACTGATGTTGCATAGAAATAATTGCTTTGCAAAATGACAGTGAATTGAAAGCCAGAGCAGGGAACAGCGACTATTGGGGACGAGTAAACATGTGCACTAAAACTGGCTGCCTACCAACTGCCTCAGACTAGATGTGTGCAATTACGAGCCAACTTAGAAAATACTCCCGATGTTCCGTCACAGTCATTGCACTGACTTGAGTGACACATGTTGAAAATTAAATGTTGCAACTTCATACACTTTAAATTTACATGGCAATTCATATTGCCATGAAGTTTTTTTTTCTTGCAAGTCAAGTTTCACCGAAACTAAACGTAGCAATAGCAAATAGCCTACTCAGTGGCCTAGTGGGTAGAGCATGGGTGTCAAACTCTGGCCCGCGGGCCAAATTTGGCCCTTAAGGCAATATCAAATTGACATTAGAGCTGGCCCGCCGGTATTATACAGCAGTGGTGCCGCTGTAACACCGCATTCACCGCTAATACTCTTACTTGCCAATCCTCCCGATTTTCCTAGAAGACTCCCGAATTTCAGTGCCCCTCTCGAAAATCTCCCGGGGGCAACCATTCTCCCGAATTTCTCCCAATTTCCACCCGGACAACAATATTGAGGACCGTGCCTTTATCGTACTCTACAAGCTGTCGTCATGTCCTCTTTTCCTCCCTACAAACAGCGTGCCAGCCCAGTCACATAATAAATGCGGCTTTTACGCACAGAAATGAATGCAAGCATACTTGGTCAACACCCATACTGAAGGTGGCCGTGTAAACAACTTTAACACTGTTACAAATATGCGCCACACTGTGAACCCACACCAAGCAAGAATGACAAACACATTTCGGGAGAACATTCTCGACATAAACAAAACAGAACAAATACCCAGTACCCCTTGCAGCACTAACTCTTCCGGGACGCTGCACTATACACCCCCCGCCCCCACCACCATTTTTTTATTTTCATTTTATTTAATATGCCATTGGTATTCTTTCGTTTGTTTTTTGAAAGTTGATTTTGCACTGTTAAGTTATATAAGTGTTGCTTGTTTTATATTCGGTGTTAAAGCAAATCAGTTTAGCAAACTGAGCAATAATTAACGTTTTTATTCTTGCACTTTCTCTGGCTACTTGAATGTTTGATTCATTCATTATTGTTATTTTATTTTCAAATGTATAATTAGCCTTTGGAAAAAGTTTATTTTAATAGTTACCTCAGAGGGCTGCAAATAGAAAAGAGGCATTACATTTTTATTCCAAATTTTATTTGAAATGCCATTGATATTTTTTAATTATCCATCCATCCATTTTCTACCGCTTATTCCCTTTTGGAGTATTATTATTATTATTTGAAACTCTATTTTGCATGTCACTATAAAGTAACATAAGCTTTGCTTGTTTAATATTCATTGCAAAACTTGTTTAGGTCCTATCAAAAGGTTAATTTGTTCAATTTTGGCCCGTGGCTTTGT
Organism: Nerophis ophidion; assembly: GCF_033978795.1. NCBI lineage: Eukaryota > Metazoa > Chordata > Actinopteri > Syngnathiformes > Syngnathidae > Nerophis > Nerophis ophidion. The sequence continues at coordinate 37,826,993 of NC_084622.1, forward strand.
TCAGTTTTTAAATTTTGGCCCACTCTGTATTTGAGTTTGACACCCCTGGGTTAGTGTCTGCCCTGAGATCGGTAGGTCGTGAGTTGAAATCCCGGCCGAGTCATACCAAAGACTATAAAAATTGGGACCCATTACCTCCCTGCTTGGCACTCAGCATTAAGGGTTGGAATTGGGGGTTAAAGCACCATAAATGATTCCCGGGAGCGGCACCGCTGCTGCTCACTGCTCCCCTCACCTCCCAGGGGGTGATCAAGGGTGATGGGTCAAATGCAGAGAATAATTTCGCCACATTTAGTATGTGTGTGACAATCATTGGTACGTTAACTTTTAAATGTGTGTATTTTTTGCCAAACAAAAGTGACATGGCAATTCATATTTTCTATTAATTGCACTAAACAATTGTATACTCTGATTGAAAAGTTTGAGCAAAACTAGATGTGGTGACAGCTAAGGTATTATTGCCAAATAAAAGCCTTCAGTTGGAAGGAATTGGGTCTTTTTTTTAATTGCTTCAAAAGATGATGTTTCCCTGGTTTATAACCGAGTTTGGGGATTTTGGGTTCAAAAAGGTTGGTGACCACTGGCTTACAGATTTGTAGCCATAAGTGAATAGCCAATAAAAAGGTACTTTTGATGTGTACCATCAGGTTATCACACCATACTATCAAAGGTGAATAGCAGAAGATGCTCTTTTCCCTAGCCTCCAAAAGCCATTCTTCAAGCAATACACTCCATCTGTTCTGCGATTTTCAGCATAACATCTGAAGTCTGCTGCAAATGTAAATCTTTTACTGCAAGAATCATGTGACAGCAAAATGTGCAGGCTTCCCACATTGTGGCCAGATGAGGTCTTGATTCTCTGAGGTCTGCCTCTCATTTGTTGTCTGCTGCAGACCACAGCTGGGGGAGAAAAAGGGTTTTCTGCAAATATCATAGACGCTGAATCAAGCGGTGAATCACAAGGAATCAACAGGCACGTGCAGATAAATATTTGTGCCGAGTTTCTTTAACACTGAGTCTTTTTCCTCCACTTCACGGGATGATTCACACGCACACCCAACTGTGATCTCGGAAAGGTAAACCTGCCACACGTGCGTCAAAGTCTGATGGCTGACATAAGGATGGTGCACACACATGAATAGGAGCCTTCACTGAAGGCACGAGGGAAGTTCTGCCCTCATTGCCTTCATTTTTCTTCTTCAAAACACAAATTCTCACCCCAGGCATTAAGATTTGTTTGCATACAAACACACACACTGTCATGCACCAAGCCAATAAAGACATAGTCACCCCTCACCTCAACTCTCGGGGTTGCACAGTGACTCCAAACTCCCAAGATGTGAGGTGCCTGAGAACGTCTCCTCTCCTTATCGCTGCCTCTCTTTTCCCTCACTCACTTCCCAACCTGTAGTCAGCGCGTGGCTCTCATTACGTTCTGCAGCAGTGAAATAGGGCAGGGAAAAAGGAGGGGGGTTGTAAATAGGTCCTGCCCAGATTGATGAGACAGGCATCCAAAAACAACCTCAAAATCAAAAAGAGAGAGTACTTCCACTATAAAATGACAAATAACTACGTCGGTTCCTGCTACTCTGTTGTTCAAATTTTCGGAACCATATAGAATTCTTTGATCTATGTTTTATAGCCCCTCCGCTGTTCACAAATATTTTCTTCTTTTCCCCCCATGCTGTCGCTATATCTAAATCTGCACAAACATATAGCATTCTTTCAGTCTGAGCCTCAGCATGCTCGAACTGTCACAAAAGGAGATGAACTTCAGCTATGTTGTATGCACTGTAAGGTTACACGGTTTGGCTTATTTTGCCTGGTAAAAATCCAATCCCCAAATGTCTTGACCGGTTAAACCAGGGGTGTCAAACTCAAATACAGAGTGGGCAAAATTTTAAACTGAACAAAGCCGCGGGCCAAGGTTGAACAAATTAACCTTTTAATAGGGACCCAAACAAGTTTTGCATTGAATATTGAACAAGCGAGACTTATATAACTTTATAGTGACATGCAAAATCGAGTTTCAAATAATACTAATAATTTAAAAATAGCAATGGCATATCAAATCAAATTCAAATAGAAATTGAATGCCTCTTTTCTATTTGCAGCCTTCTCAGGTAAATATCAAAACAAACTTTTCCCACAGTCTAATAATACATTTTTATATTGTAGCGTCCAGGAAGAGGTAGTGCTGCAAGGGGTTCTGTGTATTTGTTCTGTTGTGTTTATGTTGTGTTACAGTGCGGATGTTCTCCCGAAATTTGCTTGTCATTCTCGTTTAGTGTTGGTTCACAGTGTGGCGTTTATTTGTATAGTCTTAAAGTTGTTTATACGGCCACCCTCAGTGTGACCTGTATGGCTGTTGACCAAGCTTGCATTGCATTAGCGTGTGTGTGTGTAAAAGCCACATATATCATGTGACTAGGCCGGCACGCTGTTTCCACGTAGGAAAAGCGGACGTGACGAAAGGTTTTAGAGGACGCTTGAGGCAGTGCCTTTAAGGCACGCCCCCGATACTGTTGTCCAGGTGGGAATCGGGAGAAATTTGGGAGAATGGTTGCCCTCTGTGATTTTCGTGAGGGGCACTGAAATTTGGGAGTCTCCTTGGAAAATCGGGGTGTCGGGGGGGTGTTAGCAAGCATGAGTATTAGCGGTGAATGCGGTGTTACAGCAACACCGCCGCTGTATAATACCGGCGGGCCAGCTCTAATGTTAATTTGATATTGCCTCAAGGGCCAAATGAAAAAACACGGCGGGCCATGTTTGGCCTGCAGGCCATAGTTTGACCCCCATGGGTTAAACTATTGAATGGACAATTCAGACAAATGCAAAGGTCTGGCGGCAGACTACTGCATGTGAAGTTGTGTACTATGGCTCACTCAGCTGCTAAGTTCTCTCTCCTTCTTCCTCACACAAACAAACACACACGCGCATGCAAACATAGTCTTACTTTAAGGTTAAAAAGACCGTGACACTGTCTTTCTAGAATGTGAGGAATGCACTACGCTTACTGTGTGAAAACGAGTCGGTTTCAAAGTAAACATGCCGCGAGTCTTTATTAGGCTATCCATTCTTGTTACCAAGCAGAGAAAAAAGTACGTAGTGACTTACAAACACCTCGCTGTATGAACTTTTCGATTTACGAACCACAGACCGAATAGAAATATGCTTTGTTGTACGAACCTTGTCTCAGGCTATGTCTACACCAAACCGGATAACCTCTTAAACGAATAATAGTTTAGCGCAAGTCCCACTAAACCATCGTTTAAGGCAGGGGTCGGGAACCTTTTTGGCTGAGAGAGCCATTTAAGCCAAATACATAAAATGTATTTCCGTGAGAGCCAAATTTTTAACACTGAGTACAACTTAATGTCTGCATTTTTATGTAAGACCAACATTTATAGAGTATAATATGTCACAAACTCGCATGGCAGCAGTAGTGGCGACCCCAAGATGCAGGAACCCGGAGAGCAAAGAGCAAGAAAGATCAATCAATCAATCAATGTTTACTTATATAGCCCTAAATCACTAGTGTCTCAAAGGGCTGCACAAACCACTACGACATCCTCGGGCAAGGAAAACTCACACCCAGTGGGACATCGGTGACAATAATGACTATGAGAACGTGATACTGTGATACTGATGATACTGATGACTATGAGAACATATGAGAACATGATACTGTGAAAGATCAATCCATAATGGATCCAACACAGTCGCGAGAGTCCAGTCCAAAGCGAATCCAACACAGCAGCGAGAGTCCCGTTCACAGTGGAGCCAGCAGGAAACCATCCCAAGCGGAGGCTAATCAGCAGCGCAGAGATGTCCCCAGCCGATACACAGGCGAGCAGTACATGGCCACCGGATCGGACCGGACTCCCTCCACAAAGGAGAATGGGACATAGAAGAAAAAGAAAAGAAACGGCAGATCAACTGGTCTAAAAAGGGAGTCTATTTAAAGGCTAGAGTATACAAATGAGTTTTAAGGTGAGACTTAAATGCTTCTACTGAGGTAGCATCTCGAACTGTTACCGGGAGGGCATTCCAGAGTACTGGAGCCCGAAATGAAAAAGCTCTACAGCCCACAGACTTTTTTTGGGCTTTGGGGATCACTAATAAGCCGGAGTCCTTTGAACGCAGATTTCTTGCCGGGACATATGGTACAATACAATCGGCAAGATAGGATGGAGCTAGACCGTGTAGTATTTTATACGTAAGTAGTAAAACCTTAAAGTCACATCTTAAGTGCACAGGAAGCCAGTGCAGGTGAGCCAGTACAGGCGTAATGTGATCAAACTTTCTTGTTCTTGTCAAAAGTCTAGCAGCCGCATTTTGTACCAACTGTAATCTTTTAATGCTAGACATGGGGAGACCCGAAAATAATACGTTACAGTAATCGAGGCGAGACGTAAGATGCTTTTAATATCATCAACAGAGGAGAATGAAGCAGTCTTGCATGTACAGTTCTAAACAATAGTCAATCTTCGAGCCCTGAGGAGCGCGTGAGACAAGCATAAATAGAAACATGCTGATAGGCAGCAGGTGTGAACCGGCTGCCAATCAACAGCGGGTGAGGGGAAAAAAAACTGCGCCTTGTGGGACAATCAGGAAACGGAAACAAAATAAGAGCACTGATGGGAAGTAAAATGTAAGAGAATGTTTTATATTTTGAATGGGGGACGGCGTGGCGCAGTGGGAGATCGGCCGTGCGCAACCCGAGGGTCCCTGGTTCAAATCCCACCTAGTACCAACCTCGTCACGTCCGTTGTGTCCTGAGCAAGACACTTCACCCTTGCTCCTGATGGGTGCTGGTTGGCGCCTTGCATGGCAGCTCCCTCCACCAGTGTGTGAATGTGTGTGTGAATGGGTAAATGTGGAAGTTGTGTCAAAGCGCTTTGAGAAGGTAGAAAAGCGCTATACAAGTACAACCCATTTATTTATTATTTGAATGTTATTTTTAACACTGTGATTACCAGCGGAATTATTCATTACTTATCATGTTAAGCAATGTCAGCTATGATTTATCTGAGAGCCAGATGCAGTCATCAAAAGAGCCACATCTGGCTCTAGAGCCGTAGGTTCCCTAGGGGAACCTCCTTGAATCATTTTTTACATGGGTAAGCGCGCTGTGTATTTCTTGAATCTCCGGCTCTTAGTTTTGTCTGGACTCATTGATCGTTTACAAACTGAGTTCAGAGAGGACGTGATGCCGGAAAGACCGCGCCCCAGACAGGAAGTGACGTCAGAAAGAACGCGCCACAGCCAGCTTCATACCAACCCATTCCCACTCGGAGGTAAATAGTAGAAAGATGGAGGCGAGTCATCCAGACATGCTGTGTTTCCCCTTCCTCTACATGTACAGACGCCTGTAGAAACCACACCTGAATACCTTAAAGAGAAAGCGATTGCAGCTATTTCGGATACAACACTTCTCAGACGGCAAGAGAACTTTCGAATGTCCAGGTCAGCTGTGATTGTACTTACTGAAAAACTCTATCCATTTGTCGAAGGAGTGACAACGAAAATACGGGTACCCGTGGATGTGATAAAAAAAAAAGGTAGCATGTGCTTTGTATTACCTGGCTGACAAGAGAAGACTACCGAAAACATAGAATGCATTTGGACTGGCAAAGCAGACCGTATCAGGAATTGTCCGCCATTTATGTCGCGGACTCAACGTCTAGGTCCAGAGTATATAAAGTTACGAAAAACAAATGAAGGTGAAGGCAAACAAGTGAGGAATGTCCTGACCAGATATCTATATCCCAAGATTGATTGATGTAAAATGTTCTTTATCACATTGTCTACTTTGTTTAAAGATTGTATATATTTATGATGTCTCCAGCGTGATTCACTACAATAGGGCCCCACAGCACACTGGATTAAATGAAATACCACAACACTGGATATTGTTCAGATACGTTACATTTAGGAACTTGCACAGAAAGCAACTACGGAGGTGACTATGACGTGCACAAGTTCCGTGCATGCATATGAGGTTGCGTTGCGCCGGCGGACGGAGGGGGTTAGGGGGTCTTAAACAACCAGTGTCAATCAATCAATCAATGTTTATTTATATAGCCCCAAATCACAAATGTCTCAAAGGACTGCACAAATCATTACGACTACAACATCCTCGGAAGAACCCACAAAAGGGCAAGGAAAACTCACACCCAGTGGGCAGGGAAAATTCACATTCAGTGGGACGCCAGTGACAATGCTGACTATGAGAAACCTTGGAGAGGACCTCAGATGTGGGCAACCCCCCCCCTCTAGGGGACCGAAAGCAATGGATGTTGAGCGGGTCTAACATGATACTGTGAAAGTTCAATCCATAGTGGCTCCAAGACAGCAGTGAGAGTCCCGTCCACAGGAAACCATCTCAAGCGGATCAGCAGCGTAGAGATGTCCCCAACCGATACAGGCGAGCGGTCCATCCTGGGTCCCGACGAGCGGTCCATCCTGGGTCTCGACTCTGGACAGTCAGTACTTCATCCATGGTCATCGGACCGGACCCCCTCCACAAGGGAGGGGGGGACATAGGAGAAAGAAAAGAAGTGGCAGATCAACTGGTCTAAAAAGGAGGTCTATTTAAAGGCTAGAGTATACAGATGAGTTTTAAGATGAGACTTAAATGCTTCTACTGAGGTAGCATCTCGAACTGTTACCGGGAGGGCATTCCAGAGTACTGGAGCCCGAACGGAAAACGCTCTATAGCCCGCAGACTTTTTTTGAGCTCTAGGAATCACTAATAAGCCGGAGTCTTTTGAACGCAGATTTCTTGCCGGGACATACGGTACAATACAATCGGCAAGATAGGCTGGAGCTAGACCGTGTAGTATTTTATACGTAAGTAGTAAAACCTTAAAGTCACATCTTAAGTGCACAGGAAGCCAGTGCAGGTGAGCCAGTACAGGCGTAATGTGATCAAACTTTCTTGTTCTTGTCAAAAGTCTAGCAGCCGCATTTTGTACCAACTGTAATCTTTTAATGCTAGACATGGGGAGACCCGAAAATAATACGTTACAGTAATCGAGACGAGACGTAACAAACGCATGGATAATGATCTCGGCGTCTTTAGTGGACAAAATGGAGCGAATTTTAGCGATAGTGTGTGTGTGGACAAGGATAAGGTTAGGTGGAATTTACCCTGGATAACCTTAGCCAGTTTAGTGTAGAAGGGACCTCAGTGAACGAACTTTTCATCCCCCCATTATGTGCCTGTAACACACCCATTGTGGGTGAGCTGATCAATCTCCGTCAGCAGAGCAGTGTTGTCGTTAGCTACTGTACTACTGTACTTTATCTGCTTTTTAAACGTTTTCTGTGACGGTGCAGTAGGTCGGCTTTTGACGTGATCTCAAAATGCAGAAAAGACAAGTGTCGTGCAGACAGAAGGCTATTTGGATATGAAACCGGGCAGAAGAAAAATAACAAAGGTCTAGCATAGGGGTCACTAACCTTTTTGAAACCAAGGGCTACTTCTTGGGTATTGATTAATGCGAAGGGCTACCAGTTTGATACACACTTAAATAAATTGCCAGAAATAGCCAATTTGCTCAATTTACCTTTAATAAATAAATGTATATCTATAAAAAAAATGGGTATTTCTGTCCGTCATTCCGTCGTACATTTTTTTTCCTTTTACAGAAGGTTTTTTGTAGAGAGTAAATGATGAAAAAACACTTAATTGAACAGTTTAAAAGAGGAGAAAACACGAAAAAAATGAAAATACAGTTTTGAAACATATTTTATCTTCAATTTCAACTCTTTAAAATTCAAAATTCAACCAAAAAAAATAAATACAAAAACTAGCTAATTCGAATCTTTTTGAAAAAAATAAAAAAACATCATTAGTAATTTTTCCTGATTAAGATTGATTTTACAATTTTCATGACATGTTTTAAATAGGTTAAAATCCATTCTGCACTTTGTTGGAATATATAACAAATTGGACCGACCTATATTTCTAACAAAGACAAATCATCATTTCTTCTCGATTTTCCAGAACAAAAATTTTAAAAGAAATTCAAAAGACTTTGAAATAAGATCTACATTTGATTCTACAGATTTTCTAGATTTGCCTGAATAATTTTTTAAAATTTTAATCATAATAAGTTTGAAGAAATATGTCACAAATATTCTTCGTCGAAAAAACAGAAGCTAAAATGAAAAATTAAATTAAAATGAAAAATTAAATTAAAATGTATTTATTATTCTTTACAATAAAAAAAAAATTAAAATTACTTGAACATTGATTTAAATTGTCCGTAAAGAAGAGGAAGGAATTTAAAAGGCAAAAAGGTATATGTGTTTAAAAATCCTAAAATCATTTTAAAGGTTGTATTTTTTCTCTAAAATTGTCTTTCTCAAATTTATAAGAAGCACAGTAAATAAAAAATGAATATATTTAAACAAGTGAAGACCAAGTCTTTAAAATATTTTCTTGGATTTTCAAATTCTATTTGAGTTTTGTCTCTCTTAGAATTAAAAATGTCAAGCAAAGCGAGACCAGCTTTGAATACAATCTAAAAAAAATTGAGGCAGCTAATTGGTAAGTGCTGCTATTTGAGCTATTTTTAGAACAGGCCAGCGGGCGACTCATCTGGTCCTTACGGGCACGTTGGTGACCCCTGGTCTAGCATGTACTCATAAAGCAACAGCACACTACGGCATACACTACGTAATGAACCAGCACTGAAAGTGGGAACAAAGTGCCACTAAAATAAAACCAATCAACAATGAGGGACATGTGTGCTGACAGGACAACAAAGAGAAAGTGAAGGTGCTGCAAAAAACAGAGAGACCAATACCGACAAAAAAGAGCATCAGGACAGGAAGTGATACTAACCACAGGAAAATAAAAATTGTGGGATTATGACATTTATAGCATCTTTACATTATTTTGCTTGTTTTACTGGCTTAATACGAGTAAGGAAAACAATGGACAAGCAATGAGTGGTTTGAAATATTTATGGCGTATCCACAGCGTTGTCAACACTGCCCCCTACCTTCCCCCCACTACACACCTAGAAGATCAACAAGGTATTTGTCATTCCTAAACACTGTAGTGACTTGGGTGTTAAAGTTAAAGAGTTTTCTGATTGTGAGCGCACCACAGGGTTAATGACAGTGTGTGTGTGTGTCGGCAGACCGGCTGGATAGGAGGACGGTTCACCTCATTGTTGTATATCAAATAGACATTGATCCATCACCCCGTGTTATGTTTGTTCGATATACAGTACTGTATAGTGCTTAATACTGTCAATACGTGGACTTTGGGGGTTGTTTTCCCGGAAAGCAAAGGAAAGTTGGCACGGGCAAGGCGTGAAGGTAAGGACATGAATTGATTAACGTGGACCCCGACTTAAACAAGTTGAAAAACTTATTCGGGTGTTACCATTTAGTGGTCAATTGTACGGAATATGTACTGTACTGTGCAATCTACTAATAAAAGTACCAATCAATCAATCAACATAATTTATTTTAACACTAACAAATTGAACAAACAAAAGGCGCGCACAAGGCGGAAGTACAACATTTGGCTAATGAAACAAAAACTAGCACTTTGGCAGAAAAACTATGAACATGAAACAAAACTCGATAACTGTGACATAAAAAAACTAAAACTTACGTGGCATGGCAAGAAGCAAAACTATGGACCGTATCAGAGGTAGCATGGCATGAAGTGAACATAGGTAAAGTTGCCAGGCTAAATTCCTGGCAACTTTCGGTTTAAATAATACAGGTGACGGAACAGGTGCGTGAGTCAAAACAAATCAGGGGCGTGACATGACAGGTGAAACTAATTGGTTGGCATGGTCACCAAGCAAACAAGGAAGTGCAAAAACAGGAAACAATGGAGTGTTAAAGTAAACAGAACATAACTAAACAAAACATGATCACAAGACATGACAAATACTGTGTAGAAAATATCGATTTTTGTCCAGGCTGGGACCCATTATTCATGTTTGCATTATTTCTTATCATGAAATTTGCATCAATGTACAAACTGTTCTATTTACTAATCCTGTTCAAGAACCGATGAAGTTTGTAAACCGAGGCTCTATTGTATTTAAAGCATGTTATCACAAAATATGAAACATACAAGTCACGGATGATGAGTAACTATGTTCATGTATAAAAGTAAGTGCATCTCTATATTCCTTCAAAACCGCTCTAAAACAACACCTCCAGGCAACTTCAACACTTTACTAATACCCTCCTCCATTCACATCCCATCTCCCCGGATTATAAACAACTCAAATGTACTTCTAATGTATATACTTGTTCTTATGCTATGTGAACTCACTATGTTCTCTGCTGGCTGTACATATCCTACTAAATAAGACCTACACTGTTTCAATGTCCACATTTCTCTGTTGATGCAATTGTTGATGACTGAAGTTCTGATATCAACCAAATCTCCTCATCCCACCCCCCGGATTGTAAATAATGTAAATAATTCAATGTACATACTATGATGATTAACTTGTGTGATGACTGTATTATGTTGATAGTATATATTTGTACCATGAATTGATTAACGTGGACCCCGACTTAAACAAGTTGAAAAACTTATTCGGGTGTTACCATTTAGTGGTCAATTGTACAGAATATGTACTGTACTGTGCAATCTACTAATAAAAGTATCAATCAATCAATCAAACACTGCATTATTTGCAACACACTGGAGAGAAGGAAATATGACAAGGGATGTGATACTAAGCAGTTCATATCTGTGGTCATCTAGTAATCTAATCAGGACACAAACCAGAGCAGTGCTTACACCCCAAACGTGACCCTGACCATGACCGCACACATAAGTTGGATGAAAGAGTTATAGAAAAAAATAATAATAATTATAATCAGAAATTGTTGAATTGGCTAAAGCCATATGAGGATTGTCCCACTTGTAAACATGCAACTCCCCCGGATTTTCTCTCCACACCTTTTCCCCCAGTTACCTATTGGAATTGAAACCGCTTTAAGGTTGAAAGAAAAAAAAAACAGGTCTTTATAATGTTTTAGTATTCAAAATGATGTGAATGTTTGTGTTTATAAGTATCGAGGCCTTGAACCCTGAGTCATGATGTAGACTTTGGGAATTTGGCACGACTTCCTTTCTCTACTGGGCGGTCAAGCCTCACTCCCCCATAATCTTCCCAAGTCTTTTTTGTGTAGTTTCAAACATCCTTGGTCCAGTTCTGTCATGGACCCTAATGTGCTCAAGATGATAAGATTGATTCCAGTTTAGGTCCCAGATACGCTGTCGTCTGTGTTTGCTGCATACTTTCAAATGCAAAATACACAATAGATGTGTCCTGGCTATGTTGATGCGGAGGATTTGAAGTGAAGGGAAATTTTGCAAGACACACTCACTGGAAATTGCTTATCCCAATTCCGGTCGAAGGCAGGAATTACCATCATCTTCAGGGGGTAGACAAATGTAGTGAGGGTGGTTGGAAAATGGACATAACTGCGGCTTTCAATACCCTGTTCCGAATCGGAAACTTTCACAATGTTAATCATTGTGAGCAAAGTTTATCGAGCATTAGGAAAGAACAGCTACACGTACATAGAAATGTGATGTCATGTAATTACTGGAGAGTAAATACACAAATATGGCAGGCAAAAGGATTACGGTTTTAAAAGAATTTCAGTGGAACCTTAGTTTTCAGTAATAAGGCGTCTTAAGGGGTCACTTAAAAACCAAATACCTTTTTTTTACAGAAAAAAATCAAATCAAATTAATCACTTCCAGGGAACTTGTTTTCATGTGTTATATATTTTTTTGCATTTTGGTCCGGGACCCTTTGGGACTGTGTGACAAGGGGTGTCACTTTCGTGACCTCTGTGGTGCTTTTTTTGTGGACTTCTGGATCTGCCTCCCGGGAGCCTTTTGGCCATGGAGACCAGCTGCTGGGTCTCTGCCACACCGGAGTCGGTTTGGAGGGACTGGAGGAGATGCGGATGAGGGGACAGGGCTGCGGAGCTAGCACGGAGCGCTGGGACGGAGAGGCTTCGCGGTGTCTTGACTGGGTGAGCAGGTGTCGGACACCTCAGTCTCCTTGGATGTATCATCGCTCATCCATGCGGACTGGACACTGGCCGAGAGTGGAGTCGGCTGTCTTTGTTGCTTTGTTGGGTCTGCTCCTGTCTCTGGCCATGCTCCTTCCACCCCAGCGGACGATGGCGTGGAACACCGCAGAGGCCACCACAGTGGATATGTTTCTTTTACTTTTTATTCATAGCTGTATGTAGAAGTGTCTGGTTGTATCTGCTGCTTTAATGTCTTTAATGTCCTCTGTGTTCTTTGATGTTTGATGTTTCCCTCTTACACACATGTAAGAGGGATGTGTACTATGGTTATGAGTTGTTGTTGTTTTTTTCCCTTGGCCTCAGTCTGCACCCCCTCTCCAGGGCCCAGGCTAAGACCGATTTTTTTATTTTATTTTAATCTTCTATTCCCCCCCCCCCCTTGTTTACCTGTATCTCATCTTTTTTTTTTGTAAGGGGCGCTGGAAGCCGGCAGACCCGTCAGCGATCCTGTTCTGTCTCCCTTTAATGTTTGTCTGATCTTGAATGGGATTGTGCTGAAAATTGTAATTTTCCTGAAGGAACTCTCGTGACGGAATAAATAAAGTACTATCTAATCTAATCTAATCTAACTACAAATATTAACATAAAACCGAATTAAAGTAATATAATATTTTGTAGAGAATACCGTATTTTTCGGATTATAAATCGCTCCGGAGTATACGTCGCACCGGCCGAAAATGCATAATAAAGATGGAAAAAAACATAAATACGTCGCACTGGAGTATGTCACATTTTTGGGGGAAATTTATTCGATAAAATCCAACACCAAGAATAGACATTGGAAAGGCAATTTAAAATAAATAAAGAATAGTGAGCACCAGGATGAATAAGTGTACGTTATATGACGCATAAATAACCAACTGAGAAGGTGCCTGGTATGTTAACGTAACATATTATGGTAAGAGTCATTCAAATAACTATAACATATAGAACATGCTATATGTTTACCAAACAATCTGTCACTCCTAATCGATAAATCCGATGAAATATTTTTCCCCGATGTCGCTTCAAAACAACTCTGCCAACTCCAAAGGTATGCGCCGCTTCCTCTTGTCGTTTTCTGCTGCATATTTCACTACGTCCAACTTGTAATCTGCAGTACATGATTTCCTTTTCGGTGGCATTTTTTGTTCAGCCCTTCTCAGTTTTTATAAGTTACCACCAACGATAAAATTATCAATTTTAATAGCTACGGCAGTAGCATATAGCATATAGCAGTTAGCATTCCATGACCCACAATGCACTTCTGCCAGGACCCTCCCCCGCCAAATTCTTATTGGTTGACGTGTATGTGACAATTGCTGACATTTTCTTCGTCTTTTCCGCGAATTAGATAAATAAAATTTGATATTGTGTAATCTGCAGTATGTGATTTCCTTTTCGGTGCCATTTTTGTTCAGCCCTTCTCAGTTTTTATAAGTTAACGCCAACGATGAAATGATCCGTTTTAATAGCTCCGGCAGTAGCATATAGCAGTTAGCATTCCGTGACCTACAATGCACTTCTGCCATGACCCATCCATCATCCATCCATCATCTTCCGCTTATCCGAGGTCGGGTCGCGGGGGCAGCAGCCTAAGCAGGGAAGCCCAGACTTCCCTCTCACCAGCCACTTCGTCTAGCTCTTCCCGGGGGATCCCGAGGCGTTCCCAGGCCAGCCGGGAGACATAGTCTTCCCAACGTGTCCTGGGTCTTCCCCGTGGCCTCCTGCCGACTGGACGTGCCCTAAACACCTCCCTAGGGAGGCGTTCGGGTGGCATCCTGACCAGATGCCTGAGCCACCTCATCTGGCTCCTCTCCATGTGGAGAAGCAGCGGCTTTACTTTGAGTTCCTCCCGGATGGCAGAGATTCTCACCCTATCTCTAAGGGAGAGACCCGCCACACGGCGGAGGAAACTCATTTCGGCCGCTTGTACCCGTGATCTTATCCTTTCGGTCATGACCCAAAGCTCATGACCATAGGTGAGGATGGGAACGTAGATCGACCGGTAAATTGAGAGCTTTGCCTTCCGGCTTAGCTCCTTCTTCCCCACAACGGATCGATACAACCTTCGCATTACTGAAGACGCCGCACCGATCCACCTGTCGATCTCACCATCCACTCTTTCCTCACTCGTGAACAAGACTCCTAGGTACTTGAACTCCTCCACTTGGGGCAGGGTCTCCTCCCCAACCCGGAGATGGCACTCCACCCTTATCTCCACCCTTTTCTGCCATGACCCTCCCCCGCCAAATTGTTATTGGTTGACGTGTGTGTGACGATTGCTGACATTTTCTTCGTCTCTTCCGCGAATGAGATAAATAATATTATTTGATATTTTACAATAATGTGTTAATAATTTCACACATGAGTGGATCCGGAGTATTTGTCGCAACTATGAAAAAAACTGAGACTTATAGTCCGAAAAATACAGTAATATAGTTTTGCAATTGGGAGACAGTATGTTTGTGCTTGTGTGTATCTGTAAAATAATGTTTGTGTCAATTTTGTGCTGAGTTGTTTATGCATGTAATACCTTTTTTTTTTTTACATGTCCTTTCCAGACACTCAGGCAAATTATATTGTTGATATAGATGCCCATATTTGCTGCATAGAATTACTTTACAAAAGAGAAGTGTGGGATACATCTCGGGTGGTCTTATTAGTATTTGACCTTATTAAATGGACTTATATTTAATGTTTGGCACAGTCGGACCGGAGCAGGAGAGGATATAAAGACGAAAAAACATTGGGGAAATTGTGGGGACAAGGTGGGGAAAAGACAGGAAGACGAAAAACAACAACAATAACAAAAGAACATCCATCCATCATATACGATATGTACAAATACTGTATGACACCAATAATGATACCAAAGAACCAGTTACTGAAGTATATAGTAATTAAAAAGAAATGACAAGGATCATTATTGCACTATAAATGGAACAATAAAATGACCAATAGAAATAACACTATTGATAATGAATAATAATAATGAGGCCCCGCCTTCTGAAATACATCTCTTATTAGGAACTCCCAGATTCTTGTGTGGAGCTCAGCGAGCTACAAGGATCTGGCAAGAGTCAGGTTAACAATACATAAGTATCATGAATGAATTACAAAAGAAAGCAGATGGAGGGAGAGGAGCAGACTATACTAACCTTACAGATTGTTATGGTAAAAATAGGTTTAGCTTTATCATGAAGCAAATTGCCCAGTCCTATGTTAATAGTATTAAAAACATAGAAATGATCTGTTTAAGATACACGTATTATATATCAAAACATAATCTCAATTGATTGCATTAAATCACAAGTTAACTACCGACAAAATGTGATTGATCAAGATTAGATATTTAAATCGTTTGACAGCGCTATTATATTGTACAGTATATATATATATATATATATATATATATATATACAGTATACAGTATATATATATATATATACACACATGTACGGTGAAAATAAATTGCATGAATCATTTGTGTTTGTACATGAATAATGCAATACTTTTCGTGATTAATCCATCACGGCCCGGGTGCACTCCAGTGCAAATTCATCTGTGCATCTGCAAGAGCGCGTTGGCAATTGCAACAAGCAACCGCATTCAATCGGCAATCAGCAATCTACACACCTGTCGCTGATGAGCTTCCGTGCCTTCTTAAGCTAACACAACCTGCTATCCTGTGCCAGAACGTAACAACCTGTCCCTGTACGTATTCCTCCGTACCCTGGTTACGAGTAGTGTGCCTCATCTCCCCGTGTCCCCCTCTGGTTCTCTAGCTGCCCCTCTGGACACAGACTTTTGACGCCTCGCTATTGCCCCCGACTTCCTACCTGCTCATGGACCTCCGAGCCTTCTTGGTCTTCTGGCTGTCGCTCAACACTACCAGTAACAGTCAACAGTTAATTTACACACATAGTCGCACACCACCCATATTTTGGTTCATTTACACACTTTTTTGCCCCACTATATATATATATATATATATATATATATATAGTGGGGCAAAAAAGTATTTAGTCAGCCACCGATTGTGCAAGTTCTCCCACTTAAAATGATGACAGAGGTCTGTAATTTTCATCAAAGGTATACTTCAACTGTGAGAGACAGAAAGTGAAAAAAAATCCAGGAATTCACATAATTTATTTGTAAATGATGGTGGAATATAAGTATTTGGTCAACTATTCAAAGCTCTCACTGATGGAAGGAGGTTTTGGCTCAAAATCTCACGATACATGGCCGCATTCATTCTTTCCTTAACACGGATCAATCGTCCTGTCTCCTTAGCAGGAAAACAGCCCCAAAGCATGATGTTCCCACCCACATGCTTCACAGTAGGTATGGTGTTCTTGGGATGCAACTCAGTATTCTTCTTGCTCCAAACACGACGAGTTGAGTTTATACCAAAATGGATACATGGATGATACAGCAGAGGATTGGGAGAATGTCATGTGGTCAGATGAAACCAAAATAGAATATATATATATATAATAAATATAGAGCTAAACGGCGTCCCTGCTTTCTGTGCCGTCTTCTTCCCCTGTACACACGTAACAATCATGGGTACACTTTAACTTTAACATAATCATATGCATTAACACGTTAACTTTTTCTTACCCATTAATTAAATGGATGTTGAATAGTTTTCAGTGCAGCTGGGGTATATGTGATGCTGCCTATAGTGCCTTCTATACTGTAAACAGCAGAAACAATTCTAATAATCTTTCTAGTCAGGCAGATTCTCCCACTTCCTGCCAAATGTGAACACCTGTTGTGTCATTCCTCACAGGCTAAATTACTGGCAGGTGTTTCCATGATAAAAAAGTATTCGTATTACGTAATAATTTCAAACACGTGTACCTTACAGTGACCTACCTAACAGTTTGGCCATGAAGGCACAGTACTGATGGCTTGGGAAATGTACGAAAACCTCAACATATGACACTGGCATGGAATTCTTACAGTAAATGTACATGCAGTAATGGAAAGTTGTAGACGAATGATAAAACATGCATGTGCGTGGTATGGGTGAATTCATCAGATAATGATTGGAATTCACACCCCGGGGGAACAAATTCTTTCTTGGTTCACTAAATAGAAAAGAAAATTGAAGTTGAAGGTGAAGGAGGGTTTACATTGAATTGAATATGTGAGCATGAAAGACGAAGCATGGAAGAAAAAAAAAAAAAAGTGGAGTTGAGAGAGAGGAAATCTGCACCAACACCTGCTGCTTTTCGCCGCAGGTGCAAAGCTTACAAGTTGGGTCAGGCAAAGAAAACACAACCTGTTATAAGAATGTGTTATAACTTACAGATGTGAATTTAAATGTATGACATCATCATAATCCATCTAATATGCAAATTAAATCATTTCTAAAAGCACAATCACATGCTGTAAGTGTTATGTTTATGGCCAAAATGATAGTGACAATTATTTGTATCGATATTGAAATCACCATTATTCATCATTAAAATAGATTGTATATTTATGGTGCAAGCCAAAAGCATTTGGGTTTGACAGCAAAATAGTAATATGAGACACCGGAGGAACATGTCGGCTTTAATTGTATTCAAACTGGGTCTGATACGCAACATGCCAATTTAAAAGGGACCTATAATGCAAAACCAACGTGTCTTACTTATTGGTACATTTTTTTGTGTGTTTGTGTTCTGCATGAGTCCTGAACATTTGAAATCTAACCATGGAGGCATGGCGGAGATATTTATAAAACAATCGAGCCCCTCGTCATACTTCCTCCAAATGAGTTGTTTGGAATTTTCCCTATTTGTGACATTTGTTTGCATTTGTGACGTCAGCGGATATCTCCATATTTGATGGATATTTACCCAAAGTGCTTTGCAGGAGTCTGTCCTTGTAGTCCACACTGTAGTCCAGGGGTCACCAACGCGTTGCCCGCGGGCACCAGGTAGCCCGTAAGGACCAGATGAGTCGCCCGCTGGCCTGTTCTAAAAATAGCTCAAATAGCAGCACTTACCAGTGAGCTGCCTCTATTTTTTAAATGTTATTTATTTACTAGCAAGCTGGTCTCGCTTTACTCCACATTTTTAATTCTGAGAGAGACAAAACTCAAATAAAATTTGAAAATCCACGAAAAAGACTTGGTCTTCACTTGTTTATATAAATTAATTTATATTTTTTTACTTTGCTCATAACTTTCAGAAAGACAATTTTAGAGAAAATATACAACCTTAAAAATGATTTTAGGATTTTTAAACTCATATACCTTTTTACCTTTTAAGTTCCTTCCTCTTCATTTCAAGACAATTTAAATCAATGTTGAAGTAAATGTATTTGTTTATTGTAAAGAATAATAAATACATTTTAATTTAATTCTTAATTTTAGCTTCTGTTTTTTCAACAGAGAATATTTGTGAAATATTTCTTCAAACTTATTATGATTAAAATTCAAAAAGATTATTCTGGCAAATCTAGAAAATCTTTAGAATCAAATTTAAATCTTATTTCAAAGTCCTTTTGTTCTGGAAAATCTAGAAGAAATAATGATTTGTCTTTGTTAGAAATACAGCTTGGTCCTATTTGTTATATATTCTTTCAAAATGTAGATTGGATTTTAATTTATTTATAACATGTCATCAAAATTCTAAAATTAATCTTAATCAGGAAAAATTTGAATGATGTTCCATAAATTATTTTTTAAATTATTTCCAAAAGATTCAAATTAGCTAGTTTTTCTCTTCTTTTTTTTTGGTTGAATTTTGAATTTTAAAGAGTCGAAATTGAAGATAAACTATGCTTCAAAATTAAATTTTCATTTTTTTCCTAATTTCTCCTCTTTCAAACCGTTCAATTAAGTGGTTTTTTCATCATTTATTCTCTACAAAAAACCTTCCGTAAAAGGAAAAAAAAATGTACGACGGAATAACAGACAGAAATACCCATTTTTTTATATGTATAGATTTATTTATTAAAGGTAAATTGAGCAAATTGTTTTTTTCTGGCAATTTATTTAAGTGTGTATCAAACTGGTAGCCCTTCGCATTAATCAGTACCCAAGAAGTAGCTCTTGGTTTCAAAAAGGTTGGTGACCCCTAACTGTAGTCAATAAGCTCCTTATTTTATCTATTCTCTTGTTGTTGACCAGACTGGCTCGTACATGCACATGCATCCTCCGCTGTTGCCATTTCTAATAAAGGTAAAGTTAAAGTCACCACTAGGTGTGGTGAAATTATCCTCTGCATTTGACCCATCCCCACGTTCAACCCCTGGGAGGTGAGGGGAGCAGTGAGCAGCCAGTATGGCCGCGCTCAGAAATCATTTTGGTGATTTTACCCCCAATTTCAACCCTTGATGCTGAATTTCAAGCAGTGAGATAATGGGTCCCATTTTTATAGTCTTTGGTATGACTTTTCTACTCACGACCTACCAATCTCAGGGCGGACACTCTAACCACAGAACCATTGAGTAGGTTATTGAAATAAAGAATACTAAACAAAAAAAAAGAAAACTATTGTAACACTGATGGCACGTACGAATTGCCGTAAAATAGTTGACAGAGAGTAAAGTAGTTTGTGCAAACTATTTGATGGATCTTGTCTTCCAGCAGGGGCGTCAGTAGACCTAATACTGTACTGGGGCACACCTGGGGCACAAATAATTCATGTGAGCGTGCAAAGCGCGCAAGCGAAAACATTTTTAGCACTTATCATAAAAAATACATAAATAGTGCTTTAAACTATGAAATCATATCAGATTATGTTGTATGGATCTTTGATTAACTACCTGCAATTAACTAATGCATTTGACCTACTTTTACTCCAGACTTCTAAACTGCTACTGGTAAAAGCAAAAAGGAAGAGCAATGAATCTTTTTGAAATATATATTGCAGTAATCATCTGCAAATTTCACATCTACAAAAGTAAAACAAAAAATAAAGCACCCCTACATCTCTGGGTTCTTTTATATTATTTAATTTCCATTTATGGCAATGTGGCTAATCCTATTTCAGATACACAAAACTATAAAATATACACAAAACAATAAAGCCACAGTAGTAGAATAAATGAACAACTGTTGTGTGTCTGTTCAGGGAATCATTTTCTGAGAAGTAAACTGTAACGTCTCCTTTTCATTTTTGCAAAGTGGTCAATCACTCTGGACAGACATGGAAATATTACAGTAACTGTTATACAGTTGACCAGTGGTTCCCAACTGCTGGGTCGCGACATAAAAGTGGATTGTGTGTCATTTTCAGTCAGATGTGTGCATGAAAAAAAAAAAGTTTAGGGAGAAAAAAATCAAATTGTGGCAACAAAACCAGATTATTTTAGCCTTTTTTTTAGTGACTATTTTAGCAAAAGGCAAACAGACTAACAAGTTGGAGGAGGACTCAGGACAGACATGGAAATATATTTTAAAAAAATCTAAATGGGGCAACAAAACCCGATATTTTTAGCCATCTTTCTGAAAACAAATACAGAAATATTACTATTTTTTCTGGAAACAAAACCAGATGCTTTAGCTGTAGCCATTTTTCTGGTGACAAAACAAGATTATTTTACTCAAAGTCACACCGATTAACAAGTCCACTGTGCTATTTTTCTGTGAAATAAACTTGAATGATTTAAAAATTGGCTCACGACTTGATAAGTCTACTGTGCTATTTTTCTGTGAAATAAACTTGAATGATTTAAAAATTGGCTCACGACTTGATGATATGGAAAACTGTTTTTCTTTCTGAAGATAAACTATTTGAGAAGCACTCAACGTATACATGCTTACTCCAAATCATCATTGATACAGAACCAGCAGATAATAACCAACATTATGTTTCATGTTGATTGGAAATTCCCCCGACAGCTCGTACAGCAAATGAATATGTTTGTCTGATACAAGGAATAACGTTAGCTAACTTAGCATCAACTTAAGACAATGATGTTGCCTAGCTAGCTAGGACTTCACTTACATCTCTCATTCCTCGCTTCTTCTCTGCTGTGGGCGAATAACTTTCTGATATCCATCTAGGAGTTACAGTTTGAGTCAAATCAAAATCTAAATAATGTAATTAACAAATTGTTGTTGGCTAACGTTACCTACCTCACGCAGTGATTCGCAGCCCCCCCCCCCCTCTCTCTCAACCGAAGTCTCGATCCACACGTGAATAAATTACCATATTAAGTAGCCCTGTGCTCATTGTTTCGTGGAGTGAATACAGTAGCAATCAATGACCATACTAAGTAGTATGTGCGCTGTTGTCTATGTTATGTAGACTTAAAACTCTGAAGCGTTTTTTTTTTTTTATTGGTGAAATTTTTACTAGGGCACTGCAGATCAACAGTGGGGCACGTGCCCCAGTGAAATATGTCTGGCGACGCCCCTGTCTTCCAGTAGTGCCAAGCAGGGCGGCAACGGGTCCCATTTTTATAGTCTTTGGTATGACTCGGCCGGCGTTTGAACCGACGACCTTCCAGTCTCAGGGCGGACAAAGTAGTGTATAGTTCGAACTTATCTCTGTCAGTACACTCACTAAGGTTGATAGGGACAAAACGTAGTCGAGGTGTAGCCACGTATATAAGACCACCCACAAAATAGCGCATCCTGAAGAGACAGAGAGAAATTAGCTTGAAGATGATATGCAAAACATAATCTATGCAAACAATTTACCAAATAACCACCATTAAATGTCTTGTAGACCATAAGAAAGTAGTTTACATGTAAAATAAATCATTATTATGACCCCTTTAAGGAAAGATGCAACTTGATTGGGAGATCCTTCATTGTGTTGCAACATACTGACACAAAACTGTAAAAACAACAATGGAGCTCATTAGTGTGAAGAATTGGAAGGTTTTGCCAATTAAGAATCAAGATTTAAAGGTCATAAAACCTTTGTGAAGCCCTGATCATTGGTCTCGGCCATGAACAAAAACAACATCAGAGCTTTCACAAACTGAAGTTGAAGATTAAACAGTCAACATGCACCTGAAGTATTCAGAGTCAAAATGTCTTGCCTCAGCTCTGTCGGTTTCTGTCCAGGAGGAGAGCCCTCATGGGGTATAGCAATGCACTTATTTCCCACAATATTTTTTAGGATTTTCAGGCCAAGTCCCAAAGATCGACTCGTCAGGCGAGCCCCCGCTTGCAGATTATGCATTGTACCTTCAAAAGAAGGGGCTGAAGGGAGTAACTCTACGGAACAAACACTGAAATAAGCTGTGGTGAAAGCCTGAAAAAAAAAAGCATCCCAAAAGAAAAATGCAAAAGTGTGGTGGTGTTGATTGGTCACAGGCTTGCTGCACTTTTTGCAAGCAAAGCAAGTTAGACTAAATATTACGTTTTATATCATATTTTAAGTCTGTTCCAATACTCAGTCCTACCTAAAATATAGTGTTCTGTTACAAATAATGCTATTTTCTAAGTTGCGTGTCAGATTCAAATGTAACATTGGCCTCTTGGTCTCATACTCATCCTTAGATGAATTATTTTAGTCTACAGCAAAACCTGTTCCAATTCTTTTTGGAGGGGTGTGCATGTTTTGTGAGAGGCCAAAGAACATCAGTGTTGTCCCAGCAAAGTAACATAACAACATAATATTGTGACCCTAGTGCGCATTGTCTTGTCAGAGCTTGAGAGTTTGAACTTGGCCAAAGGCATGTCCCCATTTACTCTGAATTGCACTTTACCAAAGACACATGTATCATTGGTCAACAATTTGCATTCATTTTCATTTTTTGCAATACATGTCAACGCAGGCTGCTTTTTATTCTCACAGATACCCGTCCAAAGATGCTTTGTATAAATTGGGTCCAAGTTGACGATGGTACATGTTTTTGTTTACTTATGACTTTATAGGGATTACATACTATTGTTGTGTGTTTTAGAGTCCTGAAATACTATATGTCTAAGGCCCCTTCTACGGTTATCCAGGGTAAATCCCACCTAACCTTATCCTTGTCCACACACACACAATGGTCGTTTAAGACCCCCTCACCCCTTCCATCCGCCAGCACAACGCAACCCTAGTACTAAATGTGCAGAAAATGCATACGTCATAGTCACCTCCAGTGTTGCTTTTTGTGCAAGTTTTAAATCAAATTCAACTTAACTGAACAATATCCAGTGTTGTGGTATATCAATTAACTGGAATCCAGTGTGCTGTGGTGCCCTATTTTAGGGAATCACACCTGAGCCATCATAAATTAATCACATCTTTAATGGACATGTAAAAGTAAAGAATGTGATTAAGAACATTTGACAACAATCAATCTCAGCCTATCTTGCCGATTGTATTGTACCGTATGTCCCGGCAAGAAATCTGCGTTCAAAAGACTCCGGCTTATTAGTGATTCCTAGAGCCCCAAAAAAAGTCTGCGGGCTATAGAGCGTTTTCCGTTCGGGCTCCAGTACTCTGGAATGCCCTCCCGGTAACAGTTCGAGATGCTACCTCAGTAGAAGCATTTAAGTCTCACCTTAAAACTCATCTGTATACTCTAGCCTTTATATTGACCTCCTTTTTAGACCAGTTGATCTGCCGCTTCTTTTCTTTCTCCTATGTCCCCCCCTCCCTTGTGGAGGGGGTCCGGTCCGATGACCATGGATGAAGTACTGGCTGTCCAGAGTCGAGACCCAGGATGGACCGCTCGTCGGGACCCAGGATGGACCGCTCGCCTGTATCGGTTGGGGACATCTCTACGCTGCTGATCCGCTTGAGATGGTTTCCTGTGGACGGGACTCTCGCTGCTGTCTTGGATCCGCTTGAACTGAACTCTCGCGGCTGTGTTGGAGCCACTATGGAGTGAACTTTCACAGTATCATGTTAGACCCGCTCGACATCCATTGCTCTCGGTCCCCTAGAGAGGGGGGGTTGCCCACATCTGAGGTCCTCTCCAAGGTTTCTCATAGTCAGCATTGTCACTGGCGTCCCACTGGATGTGAATTCTCCCTGCCCACTGGGTGTGAGTTTTCCTTGCCCTTTTGTGGGTTCTTCCGAGGATGTTGTAGTCGTAATGATTTGTGCAGTCCTTTGAGACATTTGTGATTTGGGGCTATAGAAATAAACATTGATTGATTGATTGATCTGGTCAGAACACTCTTCACTCTTTTGCCTTCACCTTCATTGTCCATTCGTTTTTGGTGACTTCATATACTCTGGACTTAGACGTTGAGTCCGCAACATACATGGCGGACAATAACTAATACAGTATGCTTTGCCAGTCCGAATGTATTTGATGTTTTCCGTAGTCTTCACTCGACGGCCAGGTAATATAAAGTACACGCTACCTATTTTAATCAGGTCCACGGGAGCCGGCATTCTCCTTGTCTCCCCTTCGACAAATGGACAAAGTTTTTCGGTAAGTAGAATCACAGCTGACCTGGACATTCGAAAGTTCTCTTGCCATCTGAGAAGTGTTGTATCGGAAATAGCTGCAGTCGGTTTCTCTCAAGATATCCATGTTTGATTTCCAAAAGCATCTGTACATGTAAAAAAATTAGAAACCCGAGCATTTCTGGATGACTCGACTCCATCTTTTCAGTGGTTAGCTCCGGTTGTTATGAAGCTGGCTGTGGCGCGTTCTTTCTGACGTCACTTCCTCTCCGAACTCGGTTTGTAAACGATTAATGAGTCCCTACAAAGCTAAGAGCCGGAGATTAAAAAAAAATACACAGCGCACTTACCCGTGTAAAAAATTATCCGAGGAGGGTTACCTTAAACCAGGGGTGTCAAACTCAAATACAGAGTGGGCCAAAATTTTAAACGGAACAAAGTCGCGGGCCAAGGTTGAACAAATTAACCTTTTAATAGGGACCCAAACAAGTTTTGCATTAAATATTGAACAAGCGAGACTTATATAACTTTATAGTGACATGCAAAATCGAGTTTCAAATAATACTAATAATTTAAAAATAGCAATGGCATATCAAATCAAATTCAAATAGAAATTGAATGCCTCTTTTCTATTTGCAGCCTTCTCAGGTAAATATCAAAATAAACTTTTCCCACAGGCTAATAATAAATGTTTACATTGTAGCGTCCAGGAAGAGGTAGTGCTGCAAGGGTTCCTGTGTATTTGTTCTGTTGTGTTTATGTTGTGTTACAGTGCGGATGTTCTCCCGAAATTTGCTTGTCATTCTCGTTTAGTGTTGGTTCACAGTGTGGCGCATATTTGTAACAGTCTTAAAGTTGTTTATACGGCCACCCTCAGTGTGACCTGTATGGCTGTTGACCAAGCTTGCATTGCATTAGAGTGTGTGTGTGTAAAAGCCACATATATCATGTGACTAGGCCGGCACGCTGTTTCTATGTAGGAAAAGCGGACGTGACGAAAGGTTTTAGCGGACGCTTGAGGCAGTGCCTTTAAGGCACGCCCCCAATATTGTTGTCCAGGTGGGAATCGGGAGAAATTTGGGAGAATGGTTGCCCCCTGTGATTTTCGTGAGGGGCATTGAAATTTGGGAGTCTCCTTGGAAAATCGGGGGGGGGGTTAGCAAGTATGAGTGTTAGCGGTGAATGCGGTGTTACAGCGACACCGCCGCTGTATAATACCGGCGGGCCAGCTCTAATTTTAATTTGATATTGCCTCAAGGGCCAAATGAAATGCGCTATTCTGTTCATAACTTTCATGGACAGAATTTCTAGGCGCAGTCAAGGCATTGAGGGGTTCCGGTTTGGTGCCCGCGTGATTAGGTCTCTGATTTTTGCAGACGATGTGGTCCTGTTGGCTTCATCTGGCCGGGATCTTCAGCTCTCACTGGATCGGTTCGCAGCCGAGTGTGAAGCGGCCGGAATGAGAATCAGCACCTCCAAATCCGAGTCCATGGTTCTCTCCCGGAAAAGGGTGGAGTGCCATCTCCGGGTTGGGGATGAGACCCTGCCCCAAGTGGAGGAGTTCAAGTACCTAGGAGTCTTGTTCACGAGTGAGGGAAGAGTGGATCGTGAGATCGACAGGCGGATCGGTGCGGCGTCTTCAGTAATGCGGACGTTGTACCGATCTGTTGTGGTGAAGAAGGAGCTGAGCCGGAAGGCAAAGCTTTCAATTTACCGGTCGATCTACGTTCCCATCCTCACCTATGGTCATGAGCTTTGGGTCATGACCGAAAGGATAAGATCACGGGTACAAGCGGCCGAAATGAGTTTCCTCCGCCGTGTGGCGGGGCTCTCCCTTAGAGATAGGGTGAGAAGCTCTGTCATCCGGGAGGAACTCAAAGTAAATCCGCTGCTCCTCCACATCGAGAGGAGCCAGATGAGGTGGTTCGGGCATCTGGTCAGGATGCCACCCGAACGCCTCCCGAGGGAGATGTTTAGGGCACGTCCAACCGGTAGGAGGCCACGGGGAAGACCCAGGACACGTTGGGAAGACTATGTCTCCCGGCTGGCCTGGGAACGCCTCGGGATCCCCCGGGAAGAGCTAGACGAAGTGGCTGGGGAGAGGGAAGTCTGGGCTTCCCTGCTTAGGCTGCTGCCCCCGCGACCCGACCTCGGATAAGCGGAGGAAGATGGATGGATGGATGGATGGCCAAATGAAAATACACAGCGGGCCAAAGTTTGACACCCATGCCTTAAACAATGGTTTAGTGTGGCTGACACGATGCTTGGGCTAAAAAAATATTAATTTAAGGGGTTATCCGGCTTAGTGTAGACATAGCCTAAAGTCACCAACACCATCTCACCAATCATCCACACAATGTGATGTGTTTGTGTGAAGGTGAATCCTTGAAAAACGTGCAAGTCCTGAAGTGGGCCAACATTAAAAAATCAGGAAAAAAAAGCCGATTTAATATCTGAGGAGGTTAATGAATGCTTCCTCATGTAACAATGGGTTATTAGTGTCAATATGCTGACTACTTGCCTTGTCTTACTGTAAACCAGTTTCCTTCTATTGTCTAAAAAAGTTGTGGATCACAGGTAGTCCTCCATTTACGATGTCTCAATACTTCAAAGTCCCACCTGAGAATTAGTTCGTAAGTGGCCAATTCATATCTATTCATGTATTTTTACCACTCCCCTTAGTGAAAGGCAAGCAACTCTGGTGGTAGTGCACCAAAAAAAGGAAAGCCACCACGATGGACATTAAATGAAAATTGAAAGCTCAGAGAAAGTAGAGACACCCACCAACATTGGACACACTTTTGGTCTCAAACGCTCGGCTATCATGACATTATTACAGTTAAGGATGGTATCCTCGAGAATGTTAAAATACTTTGCTTCCAATAAAAGCACAGTAATAACTGAGCAGCAAAGTGGTATGCAAGTGGATGCCCTTAACCCTGGTAGGGATGATAAAGTAGCAAATAAGTTACCTGATGCATTGGCTGAGATTTTAAAAGGAATAAAAGTGAGGAATTTTTTCCATTCGTGTTGCTTTTTTATTTAATTCTGGTATATATTGTTTTTTTGCTGTTATTGCGATCACAGGGTGAGTGACTTCAGTGGTCATTTAGGTATGTGTTTTGAGTAAAATTCGACTTATTACACATCACAGGAGCAAAACTCCTTCGCAATCAGAGGACCGCCTGTATATTCAATCTTATTTCACATTTTAGAATTCACACAATGGCAATGTCATGTTACAATATCCCGAATACCACTGCGCAACCAGTATTGATTGAGTATCATTTTTTACTGCAACATTCATGTTTCTCAAACGAGCTACCTTATTTCTACGGACAAGACCGACTAAAAGACAAATATCGTATTTTTCCGACTATAAGTGGCAGTTTTTTTTCATAGTTTGGCCATGGGTGCGACTTGTGTGTGAAATTATTAACACATTACCGTAAAATATCATATAATATTATTTAGCTCATTCACGTAAGAGACTAGACGTATAAGTTTTCAAGGGATTTATCAATTAGGAGTGACAGATTGTTTGGTAAACTTATAGCATGTTCTATATGTTATAGTTTTTTGAATGACTCTTACCATAATATGTTACGTTAACATACCAGGCACCTTTTCAGTTGGTTATTTATGCGTCATATAACGTACACTTGCCCTGCAATGAGGTGGCGACTTGTCCAGGGTGTACGACGCCTTCCGCCCGATTGTATCTGAGATAGGCACCAGCAACCTCAGAGGGAATAAGCGGTAGAAAATGGATGAAGGGATAAAGTACACTCATTCAGCCTGTTGTTCAATATTCTTTATTTATTTTAAATTGCCTTTCAAATGTCTATTCTTGGTGTTGGGTTCTATCAAATACATTTCCCCCAAAAAATGCGACTTATACTCCAGTGCGACTTATATATGTTTTTTTTCTTCTTTATTATGCATTTTCGGCAGGTGCGACTTATACTCCGGAGCGACTTATACTCAGAAAAATACAGTACTCAACATACTGTGTGAGGGAACCCATGACGCCAGTTGCCACCCACCCTTACTTAGACGGTATTAAGGTGGACAGCCAACCTAAAAATGTCACGTGTATCCGAGGCCACTGGGAGACAGAGAAAAGGACCACAGACCTCAGCAGTGTACAATTATCCAAAACAAGAGTCAAGCCAATCCTCACTGAAAGTCACAACAACTCAGAAGTAGATACGTCCCAATTCTTCATCCTACAACATTTTACTGAGGTTCTGGATAGTGTGGATTAAGCATGGTAAGATTGCACACACGCACCATGTGTTTAGGGCCGAGCTATTCAATTAAATTGTTCTAGGAACCTCTAGGGCGTCAGATTTCTCCCTTCACTATTATTCTTATTTTGAAAACCAGCAACCTATGCAGTGCACAGTTGTTCTTGGCACCGTTTTGTTTTTAATCAGTTATACATTTCTGAAGAAAATAATCTTACTGACAATTTCTTACCGGCAAGAAATCTGCGTTCAATCTGCGTTGTTATTAGTGATTCCTAGAGCCCAAAAAAAGTCTGCGGGCTATAGAGCGTTTTCCGTTCGGGCTCCAGTACTCTGGAATGCCCTCCCGGTAACAGTTTGAGATGCTACCTCAGTAGAAGCATTTAAGTCTCACCTTAAAACTCATCTGTATACTCTAGCCTTTAAATAGACCTCCTTTTTAGACCAGTTGATCTGCCGCTTCTTTTCTTTCTCCTATGTCCCCCCCTCCCTTGTGGAGGGTGTCCGGTCCGATGACCATGGATGAATTACTGGCTGTCCAGAGTCGAGACCCAGGATGGACCGCTCGTCGGGACCCAGGATGGACCGCTCGCCTGTATCGGTTGGGGACATCTCTACGCTGCTGATCCGCTTGAGATGGTTTCCTGTGGACGGGACTCTCGCTGCTGTCTTGGATCCGCTTGAACTGAACTCTCGCGGCTGTGTTGGAGCCACTATGGATTGAACTTTCACAGTATCATGTTAGACCCGCTCGACATCCATTGCTTTCGGTCCCCTAGAGGGGGGGGGTTGCCCACATCTGAGGTCCTCTCCAAGGTTTCTCATAGTCAGCATTGTCACTGGCGTCCCACTGGATGTGAATTCTCCCTGCCCACTGGGTGTGAGTTTTCCTTGCCCTTTTGTGGGTTCTTCCGAGGATGTTGTAGTCGTAATGATTTGTGCAGTCCTTTGAGACATTTGTGATTTGGGGCTATATAAATAAACATTGATTGATTGATTGATTGATACTGTCGTGGATGCTTGCCTGTAGGAGGTTAAAATGCCAATGCAAGGATGTTCAAATGTGTTTACAATGGTCCAAGTTCCTTTATACCAGAATTTCTTAACCTTCTTGACTTCAGGGCTCGACTTTTCCACCACAGTGGGGCTGAGGGCCCACTCAAATAATAATACCTAACTAGTAACCTTACTCTTGATTTTAATGGTATTCAATAATTATATAACATACTTACAGTTTAACAATATACACCTTGTCAAATTACATGAAACTATGTGTTTATCAAAGATACTATCAAGGCTTTTGTCAGGCTAAATAAATACAATATGAAATACTAATTAAACATACTACAAAGGAATGGGCTAATAAAAACAGATGAAAAATAAATTCAAATAAAATTACACAGTGGTACAATATATTCTAACTAAACAAATAAATACATGAGAATAATAATTTATAATTTTTAAAATGGAGATTTGTCCAGGGTGTATGCCGCCTTCCGCCCGAATGCAGCTGAGATAGGCTCCAGCACCCCCGTGACCCCCAACAGGACAAGCAGTAGGAAATGGATGGATGGATGGATGGATGGAATTCAAAAAAATAAAAAAATAATGATAATAATAATAATAATAATAATAATAATAATAATAATAATAATAATAGCAGCACGGTGGAAGAGTGGTTAGTAAGTGTGGCTAACAATAACAAGGTCCTGGGTTTGATCTGGGTCTTTCTGGGTGGAGTTTGCATGTTCTTCCTGTGACTGCGTGGGTTCCCTCCGGGTACTCCGACTTTCTCCCACCTCCAAAGACATGCACCTGGGGATAGGTTGATTGGCAACACTAAACTGGCCCTAGTGTGTGAATGTGAGTGTGAATGTTGTCTGTCTAACTGTGTTGGCCCTGTGATGAGTTGGCGACTTGTCCAGGGTGTACCCCACCTTCCGCCCGAATGCAACTGGGATAGGCTCCAGCACCCCCCGCGATCCCGAAAGGGACAAGTGGTAGAAAATGGATGGATGGATGGATAATAACGATAATAATAATAATAATATAAAATTAACGCCACTTTAGTCATACATTTTGCGCTTAAGAACATTTTCTATGACTTTAGTTTCAGACTTCTTCTGTTTGTTTGAAATTGTCATTACTGATACAAGTGGTGGAAAAGTGTATTACAACTGAGTACTGCTGCGCACACAAGAACCACACCTGAGAAACACATATTTTTTGGCGGACCCAGAGGGGGCACTTTGTTAAGAAACGCTGCTCAATACAACAGGAAAACTATAGTGTTTTTAGGAAATTGCAGCAAAAATTTTTGTCTCTCAAACTTTGACTTGAACTCGGGGAGAATCTTGGCCCAGTTGAATTATTCTGGTTAAGGCCATCTGTTTGGGATTTTACAGAAATCCGAGGTGTTTTTTTTCATCATTATTATCATTATTCTTAGACTCCTAGTGTTTTAAGGGAGTTCCCAAAAGGACAGTTGGCAGGGAACTTTCCCATTAAAAAATAATACAAAGACTAAAAAAAAGCTATCAAATCACAAACATGGCTTGCTTACACTCAACAACATTCATGCAGGTAATGAAGAAAAGTCAAGAGAAAAGTCAAGTAATCAATGAAATTGAGCTGGAGAATGACTAGGCTGGCTCAGGAATGCACAGGTTCGCCCTGGCTTTTGAATTTGTGGATTATGTTCTATTTAATTCTATCAATAAAAATGCAATGTCCATGGTTGAAGACTTTTTTTTATTTTTGTGATGTCACTTCCTGTGAGGATGGAAGCACTGAAAACAGCTTTGCAATGATTCATAGTTCTCTGACTATTTTGGCACGTTTCCCGACTACTGATATTGACCATAATTACAGATCTGTCGGCTCGAGAAAGTAACTCGTCGATTAAAATGAGTTACTGCTGCAGCGACGATCGCTGGCAAGAGCAGCCAATCATGGCTAAACTCTGAACTTCAAAGCCTTCAAACCTCCAAAAGCTTGTGCAGAAAAGAATATTCTTTTCATATGTTAATGGACATTCTTTTTTACATAACAAAATAATGAATCCATTCTCTCCTGTTCCATTCACTCAGTGTTTAGTGACCTGCAGGCTCTATAACACGGGGCAAGAAAGTAAAAAAAAATGTACCGTATTTTCCGATCTTGTTTCATATATAACACGCACCGAGTGAGTCATTTTTATTTTTTTTTTCTAAATTGAAAACACTTCCTTGTGGTCTAGATAACATGTAATGTGGTTTGTTTGGTCAAAATGTTGCATGGATTATGTTTTACAGATCATCTTCAAGCCGCTTTCGGACAGTCGGTTCCAAATGCGCCGTTTTGTGGGCGGTCTTATTTACGTGGCTCACCTTCGACAGCATCTTCTCCCCGTCATCTTTGTTGTAGCGGTGTAGCGTGCAAGGACGGGAGTGGAAGAAGTGTCAAAAAATGGAACTAACTGTTTTAATGACATTCAGACTTTACTTAAATCAATAACGGAGCAGTATCTCCTCATCCGGGAACAACAACAAGGCTGGAAATGTGTCCCGTGAAAAAACGTCCAACCAGAACGCTAATAACTAAAGTTCCTTGGGTGAATAATGTAAACTCACTACACAGGTATGTTTTAGCGCTTTCATGGCGAGTTTAAAGTTAAAGTACCCATCACCCTTGATCCCCCCTGGGAGGTGAGGGGGGCAGTGGGCAGCAGCGGTGCCGCGCCCGGGAATCATTTATGGTGATTTAACCCCCAATTCCAACCCTTGATGCTGAGTTCCAAGCACAGGGAAGTAACGGGTTCCATTTTTATAGTCTTTGGTATGACTCGGCCGGAATTTGAAAATGATCTCAGGGCGGACACTCTAACCACTAGGCCACTGAGTAGGTCTTACTGACAGAAATAAGTAAGAACTTTAAACTACTTTATATTAAAAAATGGCAACGGCGGAGGATGAACGTCACATAAAAAGAAAATAGAGAAAAAGAGGAAGCTTATCGACTATGGCGTCGGAACGTACTAAAAAGGTAGACGCACAATTATTTAGGATTCATGCAGAACCCAAATACAGATCAGCAAGTATAAAACGATAAGCTGTTTTTGCATAATATTGCAAAACAAAACACCAGATAATATGTCTTACCTTATACACACACACACCATAATAATACTTGTATGTTTAATGCGCCGACAATACATCAAGCAGTGCAGCTTCATAGCTTACCAAAGTCGTACTAAAAAACTTTGCTAGATTTTAGAGCGTAGTGTGTAATGTTCTATATTTTCAACGGAACATATAAAATGTTGGTTTTGTTTACTAGAGTTATACAGCCATCATAATGCAGTCTACACGTGTCTCTTACGTTTGACTGCCATCTACGGGTCACACTTATCATTACAAAATGTACCAAATAAAATTGCTTTGAGGTTGGTAAGCAAAACCAGAATTATTCCATACATTAGGCGCACTGTCGAGTTTTGAGGGGGAAGAAAAGGATTTTTAAGTGCGCCTTATAGTACAGAAAATACGGTATTACCTCATTTTACCAAAATCTTCATTAGTTTAGGACTAACAACTTCACTTCCCATACTTGTCTTCTTTCTGTGTTCTAGGGAAAGCGATGTAAAAGCTTCTCACAATTATTACAGGTAGAGCAGCCTCGTGCTGCACAACAGGGCAATTTTAATCAAAAATTTAACGAGGAAGCGTCGCAGACACATTGCATCAACTCAAAGTTAGTAGCAGTCATGGCGCTCTGTAGTCATGTGAATGCGTTTTGACCAATCATTGAGGAGATCTCCGTAACCAAATTGGCTATACTCTCTTTATACACAACTCTGACGGATACGTGTGGACTGCAAGTTGACGTCTCCTGTTTAATAAATGGCGCTAGCGAGTACAGGTTAGCAGGCAAGCCAAAAATGTTGATGTTTCATTGAAGAGATATAGAACATTACACATGACGTTTAAAAATCCAAATGTTATAGTACGATTTTGGTAGGCTACAAGTCCGAATCGCTTGATGGATTGTCGGGATATTACAGCTACCGTAGTCAGACGTACATACGGGTGTTATTATGACGTGTGTGTATGAGGGTCTCACACTTGAACCTGTTACTTAATTTAAAGTTAAAGTACCACTGATAGTCACACATACACTAAGTAGGGCTGGGCGATAATGGCCTTTTTTTACTAACCCCGTTTCCATATGAGTTGGGAAATTGTGTTAGATGTAAAAATAAACGGAATACAATGATTTGCAAATCATTTTCAACCCATATTCTGTTGAATATGCTATAAAAACAACATATTTGATGTTCAAACTGATAAACATTGTTTTTTTTTGCAAATAATCATTATCTTTAGAATTGGATGCCAGCAACACGTGACAAAGAAGTTGGGAAAGGTGGCAATAAATACTGATAACGTTGAGAAATTCTCATCAAACACTTATTTGGAACATCCCACAGGTGTGCAGGCTAATTGGGAACAGGCGGGTGCCATGATTGGGGATAAAAGCAGCTTCCATGAAATGCTAAGTAATTCACAAACAAGGATGGGGCGAGGGTCACCACTTTGTAGGCAAATTGTCGAACAGTTTTAGAACAACATTTCTAAATGAGCTATTGCAAGGAATTTAGGGATTTTACCATATACAGTCCATAAAATCATCAAAAGGTTCAGAGAATCTGGAGAAATCACTGCACGTAAGCGATGATATTACGGACCGTTGATCCCTCAGGCGGTATTGCATCAAAAACAGACATCAGTGTGGAAAGGATATCACCACATAGGCTCAGGAACACTTCATAACACCACTGTCAGTAACTACAGTTGGTCGCTACATCTGTAAGTGCAAGTTAAAACTCTGCTATGCAAAGCAAAACCCATTTATCAACAACACCAAGGAACGCCGGCGGCTTGGCTGGGCCCGAGCTCATCTAAGATGGACTGATGCCAAGTGGAAAAGTGTTCTGTGGTCTGACGATCCACATTTCAAATTATATTTGGAAACTGTGGACGTGGTGTCCTCCGGAACAAAGAGGAAAATAACCATCCGGATTGTTATAGGCGCAAAGTTCGAAAGCCAGCATCTGTGATGGTATGGGGGTGTATTAGTGCCCAAGGCATGGGTAACTTACACATCTGTGAGGGCACCATTAATGCTGAAGTTTCCTCACTTCCCAAACGTTTATTGAGAGTTTTTAAAAGAAAAGGTGATGTAACACAATGGTGAACATGCCCTTTCCCAACTACTTTGGTACATGTTACAGCCATGAAATTCTAAGTTAATTATTATTTGCAAAAAAAAATAAAGTTTATGAGTTTGAACATCAAATATCTTGTCTTTGTAGTGCATTCAACTGAATATAGGTTGAAAAGGATTTGCAAATCATTGTATTCCGTTTATATTTACATCTAACACAATTTCCCAACTCATATGGAAACGGGGTTTGTAGATAGGCATTATAGTATTTCGTGTTAGCATTGGTTTTATATTATTTAAATGGTTTTTTTTTCAAAGACTGCCAAGTTGTTGTTCACTAGCCTTGACTGTGTTTCATGGTTCAATCTTTTTGATTAAATACATGAATGCAGCAAAATGGATATTAAGTATCGTGACTGGCTTAGGGCATGTTTATTTTTTATTTTTTAATATGTGTATAAAATTGTATTATTTGTTCATAGCCAATCGGTATCACCTTTCATTCTGCAGAAATCTGTACATTGATGCCAAGGAAGTTCATCCACCTTCTGTTAGCTTAACTCAGAGTGTAAATGGAAACAAACAACACAATATTGGAAACAACCATGTTAGAACTAGCGAAAATACTTTCTTATTGGTTTTGCTATTTCCTCAACGCAAATACATTTGGGTCTATGCCAGCCACCTAAGCCTTCAAAATAAAGGACAAAACACGACCACAACCATGAATTGATTCATGTGGATGAAAAAAACATATTCGGGTGTTACCATTTAGTGGTCAATTGTACGGAATATGTACTGTACTGTGCAATCTACTAATAAAAGTTTCAATCAATCAATCAATGGACCGGTAAATTCAAGAAAACAAGTGTTCCTAATCTCGTTCCTGATTACTGGTTTATATTTTAAAATCTATTCCCACCTACAATCTCAGAAACATTTACCCGTCGGGACGTGTGTTATGTGTTGCAGACTTTATTCTTTATTTTTTCCTAAACCATGTTTTTATTGTATGTTTTTAAATGTCAGTTACGACAGCACGCAATAAAGTCATCGACATCAAGCCGGGGCTTGTTAAGGTATCTCTGCAAATAGCACATTGATATCAAACAAAGCCTTCACTTGACGTACTATCGCTAACCTTTTCCTGAAATGCCCACGAGCATACATAATGTATATCAGCCCCCGGGAGACATATGATGTCATGATAACATGATGTGAAGTCACAGGATCATTCAACTCAATACTTTCCATAAACGCACCACAGTGGTTGAATGGGTACTCAGGGAAGATCCAAGTTGAAATCTCAGCAAATACCAACTATTGCTTGCATGAAATCACTTAATGTTGTCTACTTTGCTTCCACTGTCCAAAACCATGAAGCTAACTAAATAATCCAAATTTGTCTTCAAATGTCGATGATTGCTATTCGAAGAGCCACAAAGTTAACCAACGTATTTGTTACCACATTTCATGGTTTTTGAAACGTAAATCATTTTGTTTGGTTGTTAAAAGTCGAGCTTTAGGTTTTCAAGAAGCTGCAGATGGTTCTCTAAAACCTTTGCTCATCTTAATGTCAAAGGGTCCAATCTGCACACACACACATTAAAACTCCCCAAGCTCTGGACTTTGATCTCGTCCTCTTTTGGGTCTTCAGAACTGAGTGACCTTTTTGCCATCTCATCTAACTCCAGTGTATCACTCTATCTTCCGCATGTTTGATAAGTGATGAAATCTCAATGATTCCCTATGTACGGTATATAAATGCACCCTTAAGGGTAATACATTGCTTTGCATGTTGCTCATTCAGGCAATTTATCCATCTGTCACCACCCAGAAAGGCAGTAACACTTGCTGCCAACTCCATTTTCCATTGCCGTGTAGTAATTCACCTTAAAGGCAGAAAAACTTTTTTGTGTCAGACACTTTGGACAGTGCAAGTTTGGCTCTTTTGGCAGTTTTGAACACTGTTGAGGTGGTGTTTTTGGTTTTGAAAAAATACAGTATAGAAAAAGTTGTATTGACGCTAAAAGTATTGGGTATTGTAAAATGTTAAAAGGAAACTGCATTTTTTTAAAATCATTCACTATGCCTATGTGTGTATTTCTCCTTTTTGTGCATTTGAAATTCTAAAAAATGACTAGCACGGGGTGCTATCAATGTAGCTAATGGTGATCATATTTTCCGCCCATAAAGCCCTCTAAAACATCCAAGCACTGCAGTAATACTCTATTTACATGCCGGGACCTGAATATTAACCATGTACAGTGGGGCAAAAAAGTATTTAGTCAGCCACCGATTGTGCAAGTTCTCCCACATAAAATGATGACAGAGGTCTGTAATGTTCATCATAGGTACACTTCAACTGTGAAAGACAGGATGTGAAAAAAAAATCCACGAATTCACATTGTAGGAATTTTAAAGAATTTATTTGTTAATTTATGGTGGAAAATAAGTATTTGGTCAACCATTAAAAGCTCTCACTGATGGAAGGAGGTTTTGGCTCAAAATCTCACGATACATGGCCTCATTCATTCTTTCCTTAACACGGATCAATCGTCCTGTCCCCTTAGCAGAAAAACAGCCCCAAAGCATGATGTTTCCACCCCCATGCTTCACAGTAGGTGTGGTGTTCTTGGGATGCAACTCAGTATTTTTCTTCCTTCAAACACGACGAGTTAAGTTTATTCCAAAAAGTTCAATTTTGGTTTCATCTGACCACATGACATTCTCCCAATCCTCTGCTGTATCATCCATGTGCTGTCTGGCAAACTTCAGACGGGCCTGGACATGCACTAGCTTAAGCAGGGGGACACGTCTGGCACTGCAAGATTTGATTCCCTGTCGGCGTAGTGTGTTACTGACGGTAACCTTTGTTACTTTGGTCCCAGCTCTCCGCAGGTCATTCACTATGTGGGTCTGGGATTTTTGCTCACAGTTCGCATGATCATTTTGACCCCACGGGATGAGATATTGTGTGGCGCCCCAGATCGAGGGAGATTATCAGTGGTCTTGTATGTCTTCCATTTTCGGGTAATTGCTCCAACAGTTGATTTTTTTCACACCGAGCTGCTTGCCAATTGTAGATTCACTCTTCCCAGTCTGGTGCAAGTCTACAATTATTTTCCTGGTGTCCTTCGACAGCTCTTTGGTCTTGGCCATAGTGGAGTTTGGAGTCTGACTGTTTGAGGCTGTGGACAAGTGTCTTTTATACAGGTAATGAGTTTAAACGTGCCATTAATACAGGTAACGAGTGGAGGACAGAAGAGCTTCTTAAAGAAGAAGCTACAGGTCTGTGAGAGCCAGAGATCTTCCTTGTTTGAAGTGACCAAATACTTTTTTTCCACCATAATTTACAAAAAAATTCTTTAAAATTCCTACAATGTGAATTCCTGGAATTTTTTTTCACATTCTGTCTCTCACAGTTGAAGTGTACCTATGATGAAAATTACAGACCTCTGTCATCATTCTAAGTGGGAGAACTTGCACAATCGGTGGCTGACTAAATACTTTTTTGCCCCACTGTATATTTGGCCTGAACGAACAAGGACGGTTTTGTCTTGTCTCCAAATATACAAGTTTTGTTCCGTCTTAATATAGTGCAAGGGGATTTAAAATACAGATTATTTTTTAATGTAAACTGCCTGAGAAACCCAATCAAAGGGCAGGGGTTTTGGCTAATTTAAAGAGGGCCGAGGTTCATGTAATGATTTTTTTTTTTTCTACATGAAATTCATCTTTCAAGACAGGAACACACTAAATTAAAACCTGACTTAGCATTTGGGCATTTTCTACTAGCCATCCATACTTTTTTGTCATTGAAAATTTCAACATTACTTTGAGGCCCTTTGGCTTAGTCCAGGGGTAGGGAACCTATGGCTCTAGAGCCAGATGCGGCTCTTTTGATGACTGCATCTGGCTCTCATATACATCTTAGCTGACATTGCTTAACACGATAAGTAATTAATAATTCTGCTGGTAATCACAGTGTTGAAAATAAAGTTCAAATTATAAAACATTCTCATGCATTTTAATCCAACCATCCGTTTTCTATTGCACCTGTCCAAGATGTCGCATTAATGGTAAGAAGTATGATATTTTTTATTGGTTAACTTTAGAATAACAATGTTATTAAAAAGAATAAGAGACTTATTATACTTATAATTACTTAAAAATGCACGCATTTAGTTGTATTCAGTCATAAAAAAATATTATATGGCTCTCACGAAAATACATTTTAAAATATTTGGTTTTCATGGCTCTCTCAGCAAAAAAAGGTTCCCGACCCCTGGCTTAGTCCAACCTGAGCGCTGCTTGAGTAATTGTTTCCTCACCAAGCATTTAAACCGGTGTTTAGTCTGAAACCAGATGTGACGTCATTAGCATCAAATTTACGTGAATTGATACCCAATATTACCGACAAAATTTGGTTGGTGCCCAAAACGTACCGGATTTGGTACCCATCCTTAGTTGCATAAAAAAGGCAACACATCTGCTGAATTTATAACTAAAGAATACCCCTTGGTGTAAAACTATATGACTTAACTTGACTCTTGTCTGTGTAATGTAATGCAAGTGTTTTGAACACTGTTGCTGTAATGGTGAGGTTAAAGGTGAGGGGCTTACCTTTGGACAGCACAGCCTTCAATCAGCAGACTTCGGTTTTTAAGACATGACTTGATTCCATTCAAGTAAGCAGTAAAACCACTGTGAAGAAAAACCGAAATCAGGTTCAAATAGAAACAAAAGGCTAGATAGAAATCGCGTAAAAATGTATCGATGTGATGAACGGTCACAAAACTTAACTTTGATTGATTGATTGATTGATTGATACTTTTATTAGTAGATTGCACAGTACAGTACATATTCCGTACAATTGACCACTAAATGGTAACACCCGAATAAGTTTTTCAACTTGTTTAAGTCGGGGTCCACGTTAATCAATTCATGGTACAAATATCAACATAATACAGTCATCACACAAGTTAATCATCATAGTATGTACATTGAATTATTTACATTATTTACAATCAGGGGGGTGGGATGAGGAGCTTTGGTTGATATCAGAACTTCAGTCATCAACAATTGCATCAACAGAGAAATGTGGACATTGAAACAGTGTAGGTCTTATTTAGTAGGATATGTACAGCCAGCAGAGAACATAGTGAGTTCACATAGCATAAGAACAAGTATATACATTAGAAGTACATTTGAGTTGTTTATAATCCGGGGAGATGGGATGTGAATGGAGGAGGGTATTAGTAAAGTGTTGAAGTTGCCTGGAGGTGTTGTTTTAGAGCGGCTTTGAAGGAATATAGAGATGCACTTACTTTTATACCTGTTGGGAGTGCATTCCACATTGATGTGGCATAGAAAGAGAATGAGTTAAGACCTTTGTTAGATCGAAATCTGGGTTTAACGTGGTTTGTGGAGCTCCCCCTGGTGTTGTGGTTATGGCGGTTATTTACGTTAAGGAAGTAGTTTGACATGTACTTCGGTATCAAGGAGGTGTAGCATATTTTATAGACTAGGCTCAGTGCAAGTTGTTTTACTCTTGAGTTCAAACTTGAGTTTAATAATCAACGTTATGAAAACAACCTGACTTACGTAAAAAAAAGTCATGCACAACAGTTAAATAATGAAGCATTGTGTCTTCCACCAAAAAAGGAGCTTCAGTTGTCTGTGCTCTGAAAACACTAAGCTCAGCAGATTGTCAGATCTCCAAGATGAATGGAAAACAATTCCAGCAAAGGGGACTTAGGTGTCAAAGTTATATATAATAGGTAAGAGATTTTCTTGAAGGATTGACTACATTTTAATTCGTTGTCAAATGTAAAATAAATAGCTCGTGGTCTACGGGCAATATAAG
The DNA here is from genome assembly GCF_033978795.1 of Nerophis ophidion. Classification (NCBI taxonomy): domain Eukaryota; kingdom Metazoa; phylum Chordata; class Actinopteri; order Syngnathiformes; family Syngnathidae; genus Nerophis; species Nerophis ophidion. The sequence goes on from NC_084622.1 coordinate 37,867,717, forward strand.
CCTTGTTATAGTTGTATTATATTATAGTAATGCACAAATTATGTTGAATGCCACTATTATTATTATTCTTTTTTTTTTACATAAGATTAATGCTTGAAGTATCCGAGCTTAGAGGAACAGGAAGCGAGGCAGCTGGAATGTGTGAACAGACATGGCTGCAGAATGAATTTATGAAGGGTCAATTTAGTTTGAAAGTCCCGTCAAATGCTTCAGCCTGTTTGCTCATGCCATCACTTCAATCAATCAATCAATGTTTATTTATATAGCCCCAAATCACAAATGTCTCAAAGGACTGCACAAATCATTACGACTACAACATCCTCGGAAGAACCCACAAAAGGGCAAGGAAAACTCACACCCAGTGGGCAGGGAGAATTCACATCCAGTGGGACGCCAGTGACAATGCTGACTATGAGAAACCTTGGAGAGGACCTCAGATGTGGGCAACCCCCCCCCCCCCCTCTAGGGGACCGAAAGCAATGGATGTCGAGCGGGTCTAACATGATACTGTGAAAGTTCAATCCATAGTGGCTCCAACACAGCCGCGAGAGTTCAGTTCAAGCGGATCCAAGACAGCAGCGAGAGTCCCGTCCACAGGAAACCATCTCAAGCGGATCAGCAGAGTAGAGATGTCCAAAACCGATACAGGCGAGCGGTCCATCCTGGGTCTCGACTCTGGACAGCCAGTACTTCATCCATGGTCATCGGACCGGACCCCATTGTGCACCACTGCAATTTCCCAGACATTGTGCATTAGTCTAAGTTTAAGTCGTTGTCTGTATCGTGCAAAATGGTTGCTATCATTTACAGAATGTTTTGCGGGGATGGTAGCATTATTTGAATGGTCACGTCTTTATTTAAGCGTGAATGTACTCGAGTGAATAAATGTGCTTTGTGTTTTGACCGTGTGGAGATTTGTCTTTTCATGTATTTCTTAATAAGTAAGGGAGTGGTTATCAATATGGCGGCCAGCTAGTTCAATACAGTCATTCTCTGATGGGGCTTTGTTGCATGCATGCAGGTACAGTTCCAATCGACTAATGTAAGTACACCCTAAGAATATAAATGTTTTTGCTGTTATGGTTTTTTTCATTTTTTTATTTGAAGGACAATGTGCAGTTACATTCAGAAAATAGCTCACCAGATTTAGCACCATGTTAATTTCCATCTGTAGTCCTTTTATTGTGCATCTAACATCCACATTAAAATGACACAGGATTGAAAATACACAAAAATATTAAAATTACATAATGACAAACATAGAGGATATGTGAATAACAAATCAGGGGGCGGTCAAGTTGTTGTATTTTAGCAGCTTCATTTAAAGTGCAAAAGTATATAAAGTGCAGCAGTTTTTCTCAAAGTCCACGTACAGTGCAGTAGCCATCAAATAATACCCGTAAGGGGATCATTCAATAGCTATATACCCCTGTGGAGGAGGGCATGGTCGGCGCGCCTCCTGCGGGAAGGGCGTGTGTATGGCCCGGCTGCGAAGCCCAGCTGGCGGGTGAGTAGATTACCCAGCTGGGACCGGTTGTCTAATCACCTGTCGCCTTTATCAGCAGCGTCCGAGGCCATGAGGGGAGGAGGAGATCAGATGACACACACACACAAATACACCCACGATTGAGAGACACTCGAGAGATGCACGCTGGAAAGAAACTAGAGAGACTAAAAAGTCGTGGAGCAGAGCACTGTCGCTGTGTGCAAACGAAAGTAAAAGATTGTTCAAACAAGACTTCCTGTGCTCCAGAGCGAACCTGTCAGTGTCAGGGGAACCCATGGCAGAGGAACTGTTACAACCCCATTGATATTGCATACGTAAACATGTTTGCGATGTTACAATATATGGATATAATGTCCAATCATTCATCCATTTTTTATTTTGCTTCTCCTCATTAGGGTAGCCTGGTAGCAAAAGTCTATCACAGCTGAGTTTGGCCAAAAGACGGGGTACCCTCGCTTGGTCACCAGCCATTTATATAGCACATAAAAAAAAAAAATATTCACACTTACACCTATGAGAATTTAGTGTCTTCAGTGAACCTAACATGAATATTTTTGAAATGTCTGTCCAACAATAAAGATTGAGAAAAGGAAGGAATTTAATGACTACAACATCGGACTACAAATGAATAACAATGGTGAACTTGTGCAAAGCTTTTTGGGTAAACCTCTACTATATATGGGGATATCACTGAAGTAACTAAGGCAAACTTTGTCAATAGCTACTTAAACTCCAAATGCCTTGCTTGGAGCAAGTATGAAGCAAGGCAAGGTTGCCTCCATGGTTGGTTTCAAATTTAGACTTATAGGGATCCTAAATACACACAAAACAGGTAGAGGTATATACATACATAGATACAGTATATACGTATATATATGAGTGTTGTTTTCTTCTGCGTTGTGTGCAGAGTTTCTTAATAAACATGACCGATACCATGGCTGCTGCTCAATTGCACTTTACTTGTTCGGTGCATTTGACGATATACAGGAATTACAAATGATAAAGTCAATAGTTTTGCAAAAAAGTCTAGCCCCTCTCATGTAGATATTGTGGATACAAAGGCATTCCATACGATAACACAGTGAAATAAAAATAACATATCTGACGATAAACAGAAAATACAAATGATTTGGTAAATATTAATTTCCCAATTGTTGAGCCCCAACTAAATTCAATAATTAAGGACAATAAATGATAGTGAAATGAAGTTCTTAATAAGACAATAAATACCCTTTTCTGTCGTCACACAGACACCTACTTCTCACGTAGATATCGTGGACAAAAGGGAAGTAGAAAGGCGTGTCCAACACATATTACAGTAGGGGTGATAATGGTTCCAAATATTGACAAAACATCAAACAAACTTTATGCTTTTTGGTGGTGTGACTGAAGGTCAACAAGCGGCAGGGAAGGCAAAGCATCCTGGCCAGGAGGTTTTAAGGTTGTGAGGTTGTCTGCTAGGGAGGTCGCACGCTGGCGAGAAGTCTATTATTTCAAAGAAGAAAGGGTAGAAGAAAGATCTTCTTCGGACATTGAATTCTCAATGACGGCAAGGTGAGGGTGACACCTCAGTGATTGTGGCTGGCAAGTGAAGAGGAATGCACCTTGCACACATCCATCATTGATAGCAGCCGCTCTTCCAAATCTGTCACAAATGGGTCTCTACTGAGTGCATCTGTCATCACATTTTGCCTGCCAGGGATGTGCTTAATCTCAAACCTATATGGAGCCAGTTTGTGGACCCAATAGTGTTTTGGCTTTGTCAGGATGTGAGTGAGAGAATTGTTGTTTGACCAGACACTAAACCTGTGACCCTTGAGCCAGTGGCTGGATTTATCACAAGCTGATCATTTAAGCGCTAAGAACTCAAGTCTGTGATAGGATAGTTGGCTGAGAGATTTGCTTGCAAAAGCGACGGGTTTTGCTCGCTCTTCGCCACCAGCGACTTGGGACACGACTGCACCGAGTCCATTGAGGTAAGCATCAGTGCAGACGATTGAGGGCCTGTCAAAGTCTGGGTGTGGCAGCACCATACTAATAAGTGTAATTTTCAGAGGCAGAAGTCCAGTCCTGAGGAGTCAGTTTTCTGAAAGTGCCTCTTCTTCTCTGCCCAAAGGAGCCCATGGAACTCCCCTTCTGTCATGCATTCAAGGTGTAAAATTGCTTTGCAACAGAAGAACAGCAAGGGGTTAATTGCTGGTAATAAAGCACCATGCCAAGGAAAGACTTGACTTGTTGCTGTGATGGGGTGCAGCTGTTTTCTTCCATAAGATCCTCCTTCTTAAAATTTGAGATGACTTTCACTTTCTCCTGGTCAACTGAGACATCACTTCGGTCCACTACAAGACCCAGAAACTTCACAATCCTGAGCAAAAAAGTAACACTTCTTCTGTGCTAGTTTCAGATTGTTGGCTCTGTGGCACAAGAAGACACTATCCACCTGTTTCAGGGGTTCCTTTTCAGAAGGAGCAAAAAAGAGCTGGTCATCCAAATGACAAAGGAAGCTGGAGAAGTTCAAAGATCAAAGATGCTGATCATCATTTGCATTAAGGATGTGGGGTTGGTTCACGAGCCCTGGGGAAGTTTGTTGTACTCGTACAGGCCTTAGGGTGTTGGGAAGTCTGTGTACCGCCTGTCATGGTCTTGGCGTTAAGCCAGCAGAAGTCCGTGCAGATCCTCAACTGCCCTGACTTCTTCCAGACGAGAACCAGCGGGGAGGCATACTCACTGACTGACTTGCTGAAAATGCCTTTGAACTCCATCTCAGACAGCACTTCTCTCAGCTAACGATAGTGAACTTGAGGGACAAAGCGATAGGGGAGTCTGAAAGAGCGATCATCACCAAGGTGAGTTGGGTGGACATAATCCTTCGCTTATCCACTGTCCAGTTTGTCTGAGCTTACGTGTCTTTCCATGACTTAGGCAGTGCTCCAATAGTGAGGTGACCTTGAGTGAACACGATGAGAATGAAGTTGAGGTCCGTGGAGGAGGAGCAATGTGGACCTTGTTCAGAGAGTACGGTAACATTTCTTCCCTCTACTTCCAGGGTACCACTGACATGATCATCCAGTTCCACCAGTAAAAGGCCTGACCAGCGGAGCTCAGCCCCCTCAAGCCTCTATAGGAGTCAGACTTCAGACCGACCACCACCCTCTCTGGTGCTCCCTCACCAGATTCCACTCTGGCTGGGGGCGAGCGAAGGAAGAACAGAGGCCACCGAGTCAGGAAAAAAAGTGGCGGGACGGAATTTTCACTGGGGACATCATCATTTCGGAAACTTCGCAGTGGAGCAGGATGGAGGGAAAGGAGAGAAAAGTGAGGACAGGGTTAATCAGAAGCATCCTACAAGGTGTAGGTATGCCCCAAGAGCTTTATCCACTACGAGTATCCTGTTTGACTTCCATGAGGCTGCAGCCCAGCGAGGCCACGTGACCCAGAGAAGGAACACAGCCACAGGGGAATTAGCTGTCTCTTTTTCCATGTCTGAGTCCAGATCCTTGTCTGTAAGCAGTAATGAACCCGCATATGCCAGCATTAAGGATTTATCTATGGGTCCGGGATACTAGCTCAACTACTGGTCTTGGACCCTACAGACCTTCCACCCACAGCTCACAGCTTAGGCCCACTGCTCCTTAGTTGCCCCAACTTTCTCAATGAGAATGGGGTTTTCGGGAGGGCTAAACATCAGCCTTCTCTGCTCATCAGCAGAGTGAGGATAGGGAGGAGGAGATGGATCAAGTGGTTGACTGAGGATAAGTAATGCCAAAATCTCTGTGCTGGAAGTGCCTAAAGAACAGCAGGTCGCACAACTGGACAGACTTAAAGAGTACAGCATAGAGCACGTTGACCTGGAGGCCAGGTACTAAGGAGAATACTTTCATGGGAAAGAACACTCAAACTACTTTGGGACTTATGAAAGGCTGGTTCCCATGCCTGGGAATATCTGTAAGGAAAATGAAAGGAAACCAAAGACCTGAAAGACATGTATCAGTACCGTCAGATCATGAGAACAAGTGAGCTGGTGACCTTTCGAGGTTCCATCTTGGAGGAAGTGGTGGCGTCAACGGGGAGAAACTGCACGGTGTGCGGGCTGCCACTAAAAGAGGTCTTAGAGCAGATGGACCCGGAACTCGACGTGTCCTGCTTGCGACTTGCACTTGGCATATCTAAAGTCACTGAGCAGATCCTTAAACTGGACGATCAGGGGTTAATTCAGAAACACAAGGTAGGTGTTCTGCTGTGCCGCACAGGCCAAAGCACCGAGAAGGAGATGTACAACAACGAGGAGGCGTCACCCACTTTCTCAGTGTTCCTGGAGCTGTTAGGCTCCTTAAGGAGTTCACCAAATACTCCGCTCAGCTTGACACAAAGACTGACTCAACGGGACCAACTCCCTGTACCCCTCCTTCCAAGGTTACAAAGTCATGTTCCACATAGCCACCATTCAGCCATACATGCCCAACCACTCCCAGCAGTTTCTGAGAAAGACGCACATCGGAAACAACTTTGTCACCGTAATCTTTCAGGAGTCTGGAGCGTTGCTTTTTACCCCTAAAAATATCCACTCACACGTACAGCACATTTTTGAGATAGTCCGTGTGCACAACCCCTGCTCTGAAAACACCTTCTACAGTGTTGCTTGGCCAAGAATGAAGGATGTGCCTCCATCTGGCCTATCCATCCCCTGCAATGTCACCCTCTGTGACCCGGATGGGTATGAGTGTAACGGGGTCCAGCCATGTTGTGCTAGATGCACATTGGTAAACCTTACTCCCAGACGATTTCAAGAGTAGTGCGGGATGCAGGGTTGCCAGATCGATCTTTTAGTTCAGTGGTCAGCACATTCCCCTTCTCAATACGAACGACCCGGGTTCGAGTCCCCGTGCGGTATGCGGTAAAACGACATGGGCCAGAACCAGATGCGGTAAACATGTACACCTGTGCACACATACAAAATCAGACCTTAGAGAAGTAACTAACAATTTGTAGTCCTGTTGTTGTTATGATAGTATACATTCAATGACAGCTTGTAGCTAAACTTATGTAATGTGTCTGCTTGTGTGTTCCGTGGGCCATAGTTTACATCAGGGGTCACCAACGCGGTGCCCGCGGGCACCAGGTCGCCCGTACGGACTAGATGAGTCGCCCGCTGGCCTGTTCTAAAAATAGCTCAAATAGCAGCACCTACCAGTGAGCTGCCTCTATTTTTTAAATTGTACTTATTTACTAGCAAGCTGGTCTCGCTTTGCTTGACATTTTTAATTCTGAGAGAGACAAAACTCAAATAGAATTTGAAAATCCAAGAAAATATTTTAAATACTTGGTCTTTACTTGTTTAAATTAATTCATTTATTTTTTTACTTTGCTTCTTATAACTTTCAGAAAGACAATTTTAGAGAAAAAAATACAACCTTAAAAATGATTTTAGGATTTTTAAACACATATACCTTTTTACTTTTTAAATTATTTCCTCTTCTTTCCTGATAACTTAAATCAATGTTCAAGTAATTTATTTGTTTTTATTGTAAAGAATAATAAATACATTTTAATTTAATTCTTCATTTTAGCTTCTGTTTTTTCGACGAAAAATATTTGTGAAATATTTCTTCAAACTTATTATGATTAAAATTCAAAACAATATTCTGGCAAATCTAAAAAAATCTGTAGAATCAATTTTAAATCTTCTTTCAAAGTCTTTTGAATTTC